>NC_047049.1:51689368-52004137 GCF_011762595.2 Tursiops truncatus | reverse complement strand
AAAGAGAATATTAAAAACAAAATGTAGGTTTGTTCCTAATCTGTATTGCAGTGTCTTTATAGCCTCCTCCCAATTCATTCTTGATCTATAACATATTTCTCTATATACTTCCTGACAAGAAGTAACAATATTATCAGAAAAATAAAAGTATGTTTTCTCATCAGGATATTCCCATAGTTAAAATAATTTTGTGGACTCCTAGTGTCTTGTATTTTTCAGCATCCGACTATTACATCTTTAAAAATAATCCCTGGCTAAATTCAGGAAATCCAGATACCTTTGTGCCAAAGCTATCACTGATTTCCTACACACAGCCTCAATGGGGGAAGTATTGCAGAGGTCAGCACTCCCATCATAACTCTATCCTAGTCACGAAAAGGAAACTCTAAAATCTTGCTCCTATTGAGTGGGAACATTTTGTAAGGCACTGTCCACTGATTGCTAGAGAGCTATAAAGGAACAATTTAAAATGAGAAGAAATGCAAGCGCACGTGGGCTGAAATATCTTGGTAGCTGTCCTCTGCCCTGTCATTCGTCCCATTTAATTTTCTTTTTTTTTTTTTGCGGTACGTGGGCCTCTCACTGTTGTGGCCTCTCCCATTGCGGAGCACAGGCTCCGGACACGCAGGCTCAGCAGCCATGACTCACGGGCCCAGCCGCTCCACGGCATGTGGGATCTTCCCTGACCGGGGCACGAACCCGTGTCCCCTGCATCGGCAGGCGGACTCTCAACCACTGCGCCACCAGGGAAGCCCCTTAATTTTCTTTTTTGTTTAATTTGGTGTTGGTTTCTGTTTTTGCGAATGGCAAAGGTAGGTAGTAATTTGATTTATAATAAGAGCTTACATCAGAATGTTGTGATAGTCGAGTTAAAGGAAGCACAACCCGAGCCATCCCTAGAGAATCATCTGTATAAATGCATAGTTGCAAAACTACATTATTCACAAAAATTACCTGTATTCCATTCAAGACAGCTATAATGCATTTTACCAGATCCGAAGTGAAAAGCTGAATAAATTAATTGACAGTTTAACCCAGGTTACAGTCGGTCACTCAGCCAGTCAGTCCACGTTTGCCTATGCATTCCACAAATAGCCCAGCCAAGTTCAGAGTAAACATGAAAAAGGCCAGAAAGCACTAGGCGGTCACAGGTATACCTGGGTCAGGGAGTTAACCAGGCTAGGAAGGTGACTCATCATTATTTTACTCCATCCTTCCATCACCTTTCTCAGTGTTGCATGAATTTTATATCGAAATAAGTAAGGATCTGATCTTAGTCAATTATCTATTCTGTTTGAATTTAAAGCATTTTGTCTTTTTTTTTCCAGTCTTTAAATGTATCTTGAAGAGAATCTGAGCTTCTTTGTTCTAGCAGGAGGTGGGGATTTTTTTTTTTCTTTTTTCTTTACATTCTTGAAGTTAAATGGACTGGTATTGAAAACTTGGGTCTAAGATTTTCTTCTGCCAACTGATTATATTTGTAAACACGGGCAAGTTAGTTAATGTTTTACAAACTCATCTCATCAGTTAATGAATGCATTATCATCTCTGCCCTGTCTTCTGTCTCTTGTGGCTATTGGAAGAGTCAGATAGTGAGTAGAAGCACCTCGTAAGCTGAACAAATAAAAAAAGGACAATGATTTTTCAACTACTCCCAACATCCCAACATTCGTATTTAAACACATGGCTTTGGGGTGTGCTATATTTTAAGACGGCAGAAAATGATCAACTTTTTTTTTTTTTGGTAAAGAGAGCCTTAAGGTGATAATTTGCCATAAGAAGGCATAAGCACCGTAACGTATACAAAATGCAGTCTGTCTCTCGTGTTTTTCAGAATGTTCATTTGCTAACTCAGGTGCAAGCTATTTGTATTAGTCTGCAAGGGCTTCCATAACAAAATATTACAGGTGGCTTAAACAACAGAAATTTACTCTGTCACAGTTCTGGAGGCTGGAAGTGTAAGATCAAGGTGTTGGCAGTTTTCGTTCCATCTGAAGCCTCTCTCCTTGGCTTTCGCATGGTTGCCTTCTCGCAGTGTCCTCACATGGTCTTTCCTTTGTTCATGCTCACCCCTGATGTCTCCTTGAGTGTCCAAATTTCCTCTTCTTTTAAGCACAACGGTCAGATTGGATTAATGCCCAATATAAAGGCATCATTTGAACTTAATAAACTCTTTAAAGGCCCTATTTCCAAATACAGTCATATTCTGAGGTCTTGGGGGTGAGGGTTTTGATATATGAATTTGATGGGGGATGCAGTTCAGTCTGTAATACTATTAAATGGACGTTAAGTTTAGCAAAATGGTAAAGTTAGGAAATGATGACTTAGGAAGAAGCATAGACAGCCTACACCACCTTGCTATACTAACATGACGAGGAAGGAGCCAGCATCTTAATGATTTAAAAATCTTGTTTCCTTGGTTCCTGGGCAGTGGGTCAGGAGGGCCATGTGGACTGTAGCCATGGTAGGTGGAGATGCTGATGGGTTTTTGGCTCTCCGGCCTGTTGGATACAGATGGGCCACAGCAGGGGAAAGTGCTAAATTGCCTGAATTCACTGGCACTCCAACGGTATAGCCACATCTGGAAACAAATGAACACAGAGTTTGTGGTCATATTAGCTGAACCAAAAACTGGGCTAGGAACATCAGACAATAAAGTCGACTAGTTAAAATTAGAATGTCCTAGAATATCTAGAATCCACAGAAGCTGTTCCTTCGCTTACATGTGGGTTGCCCTAAAGGCCTTGTCTGCTTTTCTGTTCATTGGGCATGCTTTCTCAGACTTGTATGCTTCAATAACACTAATATGCAAAGAACTCATATTTATACATTTGCTCTTTCAGTTTTCTAACTTTTTTGAAATTGTATTTGGTGTGAGGCCGTCAGCATCTACATCTTTCACATTAACTTTCTGAGGACTAATATTGATCTATTGATTCTATTATTTTTCATTTCTTGTAAGACAAGTAATTACAAACCTATTATGTTCCTGGTCCCATACTAGGTGCTATTAATGTAGCGATGAAGTCATATTGTCTCTGTACGTAAAGGCACCTAAAATGCGGTAGAGCTGCTCAGATAAGCTCAGCCTCTCCCCTCCTTTGCTTGATATCAGCTTATCACTGTGGTAGGCTGAATAATGGCCCCCAAACATATGCACATCTTAATCCTCAGAACCTGTGAATGTTTCCTTATATGGCTTAAAGGACTTTGAAGATATGATTAATTTAAAGATCTGGAGATGGGAAAATTATGCTGGGTGATCCAGGTGGGCCTAATGTAATCACGATGGGTATTCAAGAAGAGTCAGCATCGGAAGAGAAGAAGGCAGTGTAATGACTGAAGCAGAGATTGGAGTGATGCACTTTGAAGAAGGAGGAGGGGGGCCACCAGCCATGGAATACAGGCAGCCACTAGAAAAGGCTGGCTGAAAATTGGCAGGGAAACAGTCTTTCCCCTCGGAAGCGCCAAAACGATTCAGTCCTGCTGACACCTTGATGTTAAGTCAGAGAGACTGATTTTGAACTTCTGACCTCCAGACAACAGTAAGAGAATAAATTTGTGTTGTTTTAAGACCTAAGTTTGTGGTAATTTGTTATAGTGGCAATAGGAAACTAATACAATTACATTATCAATTAAATGTCAATTTCAAAATCTTATAGTTTTACCTGCATTGCTTTTGCCATTGGCTTCATGTACAGTCACCACTAACTCCTGTTAATTCATGCTTCTTAGTTATTCTTAATCCTTCCTGGCCTATTTTCTTCCCACCCTTACTGTCTTGGTTTAGAAACTTGGCGATCTTTCTACTGAGTATTACTGTTGTTTTCCAGTAGTATCTTTGTTTTTAACCTCACTCCCTCCAAACTGTCCTCCACACTTCTTCTAAAATTGTCCTGTAAAAGCCAAATATGAACTTTTTCTGCTTAAAATTCTATGTTGCCTCTTGAACTTCTGTCTCATTTGCCACACTCCTTTTCATGCTTTAAGAGGCAATTTTAATATCCTTTTTCTGTGACTCTTTCCACAGACATAAACATTTGTATTATCTTGTATTTCCAAAGCATCTTGAATCTGTTTCTCTGAATAATCCTTGCCATATATATAGTTTGTAGTTATTTTGTGTGTGTGTTCATTCCACCCTACCAGGTCATTAACTCTTTGATAACAGGGACTGTATCATTCCAGGACTAAGCATCATATCTTTTATTTTATATATATATATATATATATATATATATATTTTTTTTTTTTTTTTGCGGTACGTGGGCCTCTCACTGTTGTGGCCTCTCCCGTTGTGGAGCACAGGCTCCGGACGCGCAGGCTCAGCGGCCATGACTCACGGGCCCAGCCGCTCCGCGGCATGTGGGATCTTTCCGGACCGGGGTGCGAACCCGCGTCCCCTGCATCGGCAGGCAGACTCTCAGCCACTGCACCACCAGGGAAGCCCTGTTTTATTGTTATACGTGAACAAGTAAAGCTCAAAAGAATGGGTGATGAAATAGATTAACTGCAAATTATTCTGGAGATAATATTATAAAGTATATGCTAATAGTAGGAGAAAATAAAGTTAAAAAATATTAAAAAAAATCTTCAAAATATGTTTTTCATTAACAGCAGAGGCATTAGAGGAAATGTATTACAATGCCCAGAAAAATTTAAGGCAAAAAGTGTGCAAAGATTTACATATGTATGTAGACATACCAATGAAGGGATCAGAGAACAAGAGAATAAATACATCCATTAACATTAACATCCATGTGTGCTTACCGTATGCCAGTACTGTTCTGAGTGCTTTGTGTGTTTTAACTCTTGTTAATTCCTTAAACAACCCTGTGAGATAGATATTGTTGTTATCCTTTTTTACAGTTTGGGAAATTGAACACAGCATTGACACAGGTAGGAAGAGATTTGCACCCAGGAAGTCAGATTCCAGAGCCCATCCTCTTACCCCACATATTCTGCTGTCTCAGCTAGGTTTTGCCACTGTGTGTGCTGTTCTGAAGTGACCCTGGGCCAAGCCTGATAGCTAGAGCTGCCCAAGCTCATCTTCTGAAGTTTGCACTGGTTAGTGGCATCCTTATTTTTCAGCTCCATGTTCTGCCTGTAATGATCATCTCCTTCAAATTTACAAACATTAAAGTCTGTATAATCACTATCATTAATATTTGTAACACATTCCGACAATTTTTAGAGAAAAATGACTGTTCTCATTGTAAAGAACCCTAGCCTAGTGGGTGATTATTAATACAGGGGCATTGGGAAGTGAGTAGGAAGCAGGTAGAAGGGAGGTGGAGTAGTGTCAGAGACTAATTGTGCTTAAGCCAGATGCTTTCATTGTGATATGCCCAAATTTAATTTTTGATGCTTTTCTCATCTTCTGTTGTTTTGTATAGCATAAATCAGTGTTTTTGAAAGTGCTGGTTGTGACCCATGAGTAGGTAATAAAACCAACCTTGTAGATTACAATCAGCATTTTAAAAAGGAAAAGAAAAATAGAGTGGAACAGAACAGTATAGTATAGTACAGTGTAGCATAGAAATATTTGCATAAATCTGTTACCAAGAATTGCACACTTGACAAAAATTACTGCAACAAATCACAGCTCACAAAGCGAGAGAACCAATTAGTAGAGGGAGTGCACTGAATGTACCTACTGAGTAGAAATGGATTGTTTTATCTCTTTTTCATTAACTTCTTATTTGATTTTCTAGCCTGTGAGAGTTGATTTGATCATCACTATAAAGAGAGAGTAAAATTCATTTTTATATTAGTGTAATTAGTAGTTAATTGTGAGACAAAGCCAGGAATTGTTTTTCTGTTGTGAAAAAAAGTGTTGAGATTTTCAGTCAAGCTTTGGACCGTAAAATTTGAGTGTTTTTCAGAAAGAACATTATTGAATTTACAACAGCTGCAACATTTTAGTAAATATAATACAAATTGCACTCAAAAATGTATTGATTTATTAAGAAGAAAGAATGATGAATTAAAAAATACAGAGCTGTGTTCAAGTTCAGCTGCAGGATTTGGAAATGTAAATAGTGAAATATTGATAAAAATATTGACTAATAAGGAACAGTTTCCATTTTAAGCAAAAGTTTGAAAGGACAAATTTAGTACAAATTATGAAAATTAAGATACTTTAGAATAGTTTTTAAATCAAATATACAAAATCCAATTAATGACACATTTCTAAGTATTTTGTAATGATACTTTTGAAAATAAAAGCTTAAAACTTTCAAAATTAAAATACTTGGAAACAATGTTCACTGTACTTCATCAATGCCTTTTAATTATTTTCAAGGAAAGAAGAAACATAAAGTCATAGCACAATGTCTTATTTATTCCACAACTATTTATGAGAAATTCCTATGATTGTAGTTCCTTATTGGGTGGCAAAAGAGAAAATGGCACATATAAGTATTAAAAATAATTTTTTAGCCTGTGTGAATATCATGGTATATTTTTAATGATAAATTATCTGATAAAAATGAAGACTTTATCTTCTGTCATTAACCCAATATCCCATAGTGTGACTTAGAAGCAGTGAGAACTATTTGGGGACAAAATTCAGAATAGATATGCAGTACAACCTGATGAGAGAACTGACATTGCAAAATGTGTAAAGTTCCCAGATGATGTCAAATATGTGTGGCAAAATGGCTTTCGGAGGATATGTAATATAGCTAAAATTGATTAAATGTATTTTAGAATTGGATAAGAGCATTGTTGATTAATATAAATGACAGTGGAAAAACTACGTATGAATTACAAGGGAAAGAGCAGCAGATATGACTAGAAAATTATCCGAAGCTACTAATAATGACCTCTTCAAAATCACTTGTTAAATTCATCTAGAAGCTTTGGTATCCAAAGATTTTTAGCTGCATCTCATGGATGTATTGAGAAATTCAGTGGAAAATGTTTATTTTATTAAAGGAAACTCACTGAAATATTTTTTATGTATTTTTTTCAGAGATTAGAGCTACTCCATCCATATTCATATACTGTATCACACCAACAGTCTGATTATCATGATTGATAGTAGTAAACAGAGGTATATACGAATCAAGGGATAAGTTTCACTTTTTTTGGTTGTTATTGAAGAATAGTCTCATGATAAATAATTTCTAAGACAATATTTAGAGTAAATCGGTGTATTTAATAAACTAGAAAAAATCAGGGATAAAACAAAAATACATTTCAATGTATTGACCGTATCCAAGGGTGATATAGTGTAGTGTAATTTAATTCACAGAGATGCTCTAAACTAATTATTGCCATCCCTGTTTCCTTCAGTAGATGAGAGTTAGCCCAGTTTCTCTATCATGGAACTAGTTAAGTGGTAGAGTTAAGATATGAACCAAGGTCATTAGGACTCTAAAAACTGTGTTAGTACCACTCACTAACCCCACCGCTCCCCCAGGGGGAAAAAAATGAGAGGAAACCAAGATTTCTTCACCACGTTTACTCAAATTTGATATTTTCTTTTCCAGGCTAGAGGAATGGGAGGCTCTTAGTGGTGGTGGTGTTGGTTGTTGCTTTTGTGGTTGTTACTATTGTTATTGATAATACCTGTTTCCCCTGTCAAAGGAAACTGGAAACTTTGCCATGTCCCTCTTAAATAAATGCAATGGCAGAATCAGGATCTCACATGTGAAGTCAGGGTGTCTAGATAATATTTTCTGTGCCATGAGTGTTATAATGGAACCTGAGTTAGTCTTTTGGGTACAGAGTCTAGAGTAGAACTTTGCTCTCCCCACATAAGTGTATGTAAATGTAGGATATAATAGTAAGTAGGCATAAGTACTTGTTTTCCTAAAAAATTCCACTCTATCTAGGAAGGAACTACCCAGAAAGAAATTGGTAAGTCAAAAAATGAGTAAAGTAACTGCAAGCAGTAAGAAATGTAATGAAGACTATAGGTGACAGAACAAACAACAGTGGAGAACCTCCTTGAAGGAGTGACCAGCAGAGGCCTCCTTTATGAGGTCACAATTAACCTGAAATCTGAAGGAAGCAGAAAAGAAACCTTGCAAACCATGGAGGAAAGAACACTTCCAGGGGAGGAAGGATGGGTGACAGCCTCCTGAGATAGCAAAATGCATGGCAAGGAATGTGGGATCTGTTTTAAGTGCAATGACAAACCACTGATGGCTTTCCAAACCAGGATGTATTCAATTCATGCTTTTACCTAAAGAATGGATTAGTAGGAGACCAAAGTTGAGGAGGGGAGACAAGTTAAGAGACTGTTGGAGTCATGTAGGTAAGACATTGTGGTGGCCTGGACTAGGCTGTTGGGAGCAAAAACAATTATGAAGTTGTATTTAGTACATATTGTAGAGGTAGAATGAATCAAGTAGGCCTTCTGAATATATTAGATGGGGGAGTGAGGGAAAAAGGAGAAATCGAAGATAATCCTTATGTTTCTGGCTATTGAAACAGGTAGATGATAGTGCTGTTGACAAAATTGGGAAGACTGAAAGTGGGAGCAGTTTTTTGGGTCGTGGCACATTAGGAGTTCTGTTAGAAATGCCCATTAGAAACCCAGGTGGAGTTAGGTATATAATTTAGGAAGCCAGTCTAGGGTTGGAAGTATAAGCATGAGAGTTATCAACATGAAGATGGTGAGAGTCATCAGCATATAGACATCTAGGATGAGATCATGTAGGAAAAGAGTATAGATGGTGAAAAAAGGAGGACCCAGGATCATGCCTCAAAACAATCAACGTTTAGAAATTGGACAGAGAAGGAAGAAACATTAAAGAAACTCAAGAGTGACAGAGAGACAGGGACGGAACCAAGGAGACATGGAGGTTAGAGAAGTCCAGAGGTGAAAATGTTTAATGAAAAAGTTTGCGTCAACCGTGCCGATATTGCTGAGAGGTTGAGTAGAAGGAGAACTATAGTCCTATAGTGGTTATTGCTAACCTTGAAAAAATGGCCTTCTAGAGAGATGTCAACAAGAACTAGGCTGTAGTAGGTAGAGAAATGGACAGAAGGTGAGACAGTGGAGAAAAATGTGTAGAGAAGTCTCTCCAGGAGGCTGGTTATGAAGAAGAGCAGAGAAATGGAGTTAAGTTTGAGGGACGCTAAGGGTACATTTTTTTACAGAAGGGAAATGATAGACCACGTATGGATACCTAAGGGAATGATGCTGGAGAGACTGAAGATCCAAGATAAGTAGTGGAAAATGTTTGGGGCACGGTTTTTGAGAAGGTATTTGTGATGGAATTTGTATTCCCCAAAGTTGTTGTCCCTATCTTTACTCTTTAAATCACAGTATCCTCATCTGTAAAAAAGTGGAGTAGGTCTGGGTTATTTCCAAGCTTCCTTCTGACTTAAATATTCTACAAATTTATTCCTGTTAGTCATGCCTATGCTATTAAGCAGGGATGAAAAAGGGAGATGTATCCTGAGGCTGTTTACTCTCATATTAAATGTGGAAAATTTGAAGGTGAATCTAAAAGATATGTAAGTCCATTTTCTCCAAGGGAATATTTTCGTGGTTCATTTATGAAGTCATCTGTATTGTTTTATATGAGAAAACTGGTTTCATCAGTTCTTTCGATTACTTATCCTCTTATAGAAATTATAATTTTTAGAAGTTGAGACTGCAACGTGTTCACATTGTTTTTATTGCTTTAATCTTATTTTCACTGTTTTTACCAATTAACCATAAGATTCTGATGCAGTATGGAGAATTCAGTAAGTTAAATTCACTAACAGCAATAAGTATCGTGAAAACATATCCGTTTCTGACATATGTTAACTACCATATTTTTTACTATTCTGTGGTGTTGGAAGGTTTCAGATGAAATTCCCAGACAAGAGATTAAAAGAGCCATATTAAGAACAGTTACCGAACGTATTATTGTTATTAATGCTGAAATACCTTTTATGTTATCATCAGTATTTGAGTAGAAATTGGCTAAATTGTATTTGTCAAGATAATTTTTTTTCTAAGGGAAATCTCATTGCTAAAAATTTAAAGAAAATAAATCTAGTACTTTCTCACTGCTAGTGCAATACAAACCTAGACTTGTATTTTACTACTCTTGCTCTCCAAACATTAAATTGGTTGTTTCGGTATCTTTGGAGCCAGAATGTGGAAGAGTAGATAAACTGAGTCAAAAACTTGAGAACGCTGTATTACATGTTCCCACTGGTAGAATACTGATTTATGCAAAAGCAGGGCACACCTCGTGTGTCCTGATAGGCTTAGACATAGATCCGTAGAATCAGGAAGGGTTGGGCATGAGAGGGAGCTGATTGACAGAGGCTCTTAAAACTGATATTTCAGTACTAATGGGGGTTGTCAATCTATAAATTGTTTACGTGAATAATATTTTGCTTTACAAAATGAACCCATTAATGATGTTTTGCTAATTTCTCTGACCCGTTTTTGTTGAGAAAATGGTTCTTATGACCTCCAAGTCATAGGACGAAAAACCATGAAAAATCACATGACAAAAAAAATCACATGACAAGCATAGAGCTTGGCATCTAGTGGACACTCTAGCTCAGAGTACATGCTCGAAGGATGCTAATGAGAATGGAATCTGTTGGTTTAGTAGGACATAAGACCACAATGATTTGTTAATACATTATTCTATGGTAGAATATTAATGTGGAAGTGATCTGGAGTGCAAACATTGTGTGGGCCCCCCGAAGACATGGGGTCATTGTAGACATTATGATCAATTAACCTTCCTTAACTCAGAAAATAGAAATGGGAAAAGTTAGAAGAGTTTTTCATATAAAAATCGGTTTACTGGTTCTGTCATGAGATTAAAAACAAAACCTAAATCAAAACCAAACCAAAACATGTTTTAGCTTGTGTGGACTACAATTTGATGGTATTTAATAATAGTAGAGATAATTACTTCTGAAAAAAGTTAATTTAGTCTGCATTTTCGCTGTTACTTTCATCTTAAGCAAAATAATATCTATTAACCTTTAATATTTAAAAAAAATTGAAGTACAGTTGATTTACAGTGTTGTGTTAGTCTTAGGTGTACAGCAAAGTGATTCAGTTATACATATATATCTATTATTTTTCAGATTCTTTTCCATTATGGGTTAATACAAGTTATTGAATATAGTTCTTTTTTTTTTCATTTTTTTGCCACACCATGTGGCATGTGGGATCTTAGTTCCCCGACCAGGGATAGAACCCCCAGGCCCCCTGCATTGGAAGCGTGGAGTCTTAACCACTGGAGCACCAGGGAAGTCCCTGAATATAGTTCCCTGTGCTGTACAGTAGGTCCTTGTTGTTTATCTATTTTATATGAAGTAGTGTGTATCTGATATTAACCTTCAATATTTTTAAAGTGATAACTGTTTAATCTTCAAAGTGAACTATGTAAATTCCCAAGGACCAATAATTTCCATGATTATTGATAAGCAAATAATATATTACATCATAATTTCTAGCACAATCACAGAAAAACTGAAAGTAGGTTGAGAAAGTATCATGCTTAATTTTCGACTTAACTTGGCAACTCACTTATTAAAAAAAATATATTATTTTTAAGTAATGAAAACAAAATCCCACTTTAAGTTAGGTTCCTTCATATAGTTAATACATATAATTTATTATTTCATTATTATAAGCTGATTGAAAACTGAAACTGAACAATCTACCAGTTCTAAATAGTCTTTTAAAATAAAAGTGTTTTGCTCTTTGATTATATATTTCACTTATCAGAACTCACTAAAGGATTGCATGTGGAAAGCACGTTGGTTTCCAAAAACACACTTTCTTTTAGAAATACTTGCCTTCACAACATATTGGAAGTTGCTCTGAGTGCCGCGGAGGTCTGGTAGTTGTAACTGTGTATAACTCTCCACTATCCTTGAGGTGGATCTGCCTTCTCGCTCATCTCCCATTCTGCACTACTGGGGAAAGTGGAAGAACATTGGCTAGGTCTCATTTTTCTGGGCATGAGAAACTTCCATATAAATAGATACAGTTTCAGGTAAGCAGCGTGTTCTGTTAAGTCATCACAAACCATGATGACTTTTCATAAACAAATATTTCTACCATAAGAAATGGTTTCTTTCCATTATTACAATCACTTAATGTATATTTCAACAATAATTTCTTTAGATTCCTTTTCTAAAGCTGTGGGTGAGAGAGAATGTCTCTCTTTGTCATCTCCCGCCTTTTCTGCCTTCCCATTTACCTTGGGGTTCTCATTCCAATAGGGTCTTTATCTCACCCCCTTGTCACAGCTGTACTAATACACACAGCTGTGATCTAATACAGGCATTCTTTGTATGACAGCACCTCCTATAGCATGTCTGTGGAATATGAGCCTTGCAAGAGGCCCAAAGAACAATGGAGATCTATGGTCAAAAGTTTAACCCCCTTGCAGTCAGAATTCCATTCATATATTAAAGTGTCTGTGAGCTTTGCAGTAAAGAAACCTGTTATTAATCTGTATTTCCCCAAATTGTCTTATCATGAAGCCCTTATCTTATAATACTCATATTCTGAGGACCTAGTGATATGTGGGTACACTTTGGGAAATGCCACGTTATTATTAGAATAACAGTAATTCTGCCTCTTCACACTTGGAAGAGGTAATCTAGACTGAAAATGAATGGTACAAGCTCCAAGTTTTATACTTAATTTTTATCATTTTGTGCATTTCACAGAAGAAAGTTTAAAAAAGACCTTAGAGGTAATTTGGACTGTGTTCCTGTTACTCTATTTATTTAGCATTATAATAAAAGAACATAGGAAAAGTTCACTATATTATTGTCATTTTACAGATAAGTAAACTGAGGTCTGGAGAGGGATATTACTTGACCATGCTAACACAACTTAGTTAAAAATAGTTGAGACTGTGATTCAGATTCCCATCTTCCAATTCCAAATTTACTGTCAAATTGACAAGATCAAGCCACTTTCATAACAAGAGAATCATACTTATAATGCTTTTGGTATAACCCACAGCTTTTGTAAATGATATTATTTGTAATGTTAATTTTTCTGTTTATACAAGTAATACATTTTCCTTGTTACTCATATGGAAAATATAGGACCACATAAAGAAACCAGTCAATCTGAGTTTTTTGTACCTTTATGCATTTAGCATATTGAACCCCCCATTTTCCACTATTTAATATAGTGTGAAGATTTCCCCAGTGCTATACTTATCTTCATAAAATCCCTGTCCTTTATTTAGCCAATTTCCTATTGTTTCCACAGTCACGCTATTTTAAACTGTGTTTTGCTGAACATAATAAAAAATGTAACTGTTGTTGCAAAAGGTATCACTGGTTTCTAAGATTTTTGGTCTACCTTGCCAAACTGTACTCTTTAAAGTTGTATCACCTTCTTTCCTATCGATAGTGTATAAGGGGATCTTTTGCTTATAATCAAAGCAAATTAACCCTTAATCGTCCAGAATTCTGAGATTATTTTCTTTCGCGTGTACTATGTAAAGTAGTAATTTAACATGCTTTTTATTCCTCCTAGGTTACTCTACAATATTCCCATTTCTGTTGATAATATTGCATTTTTCTATTTATGATTTTTAATGCCATGATTATAATATATAAAATAGCTAGTTGAAGGCTTCCCTGGTGGCGCAGTGGTTGAGAGTCCGCCTGCCGATGCAGGGGACGCGGGTTTGTGCCGCGGTCTGGGAGGATCCCACATGCCGCGGAGCGGCTGGGCCCGTGAGCCATGGCCGATGGGCCTGCGCGTCCGGAGCCTGTGCTCCGCAACGGGAGAGGCTGCTACAGTGAGAGGCCCGTGTATCGCAAAAAAAAAAAAAAACCTAGTTGAAGGTGTATTTTGGACATTGCATTAAGCTTAAAGATAATATTAAAGAAAATCAGTGAGATTTAACTCTTCTTTTCAAACCTAACTTTCTAATTCTTGAGTTTTTAATTTATTCCCTTGGTTAGGTGAAACATGCCTTTAATTATTCTTTTGTCCCTGCAGAAAAGATAAAATGTTGAATACTTTGATAGAATTTGCATATGAGAGAATAGCTTTCTACTGCTCTTATACATTGTCAATTAATCCAGAATGTGCTGGGTGTTTAGTTCCTGGGTCATAGTTTGTTTTTCTCTCAAAAGAGTGGAAGATTTTCAGTTTCGTTGTTTTCTGGTATCTGGTTGTGTGAAAGTCAGATTTGAAACCAGTCCAGTTTAGTTTAGCTCTTTTGAAGTTACCTTCTCTTATTTTTTGTTTTCCTGTAGGATTTTTTAATCTTGGAAATGAAAGCTAAGACCTAGATTTTAATGGGATTTAGTTGTTTTTTTTCCCTGTAAATTTATTTTTGTAGTAGCTCTTAAGTCCTATCCTGGAATCTTAAATCTTTCTTTAGCTGAGAAAAATTACATTCTGTTATAACTGCATTTACTCTCTTTTTCACATTTCTTTTTCATTTGAATTCGGTCTTTGAATATGTCTTCCATATGTCCCATTCTGTCCACACTTTTTGTCTTAATCATTCTGCACTGAGCTCATTTGAATCACTTCAGTTTTCCCCCACATTTGATTTTTGTAATATTCAACCCGGTATCTTTAATTTCGCCCATTGTGTGTTCCATTTAACACAACCATTCATTCTTTGTGCTCACTTTTGGTATTTCATAGAAACAATATGATTATATAGCGAATCTCAAATCATATTGTGTTACTACATGATGCAAGTATATGAGATAAAGGAAGGTAACTCCAATAGAACTTTCCTCCAGTATTCTCACATTTCCTGTAAAGTCTGTTTCAGAGAGGCATTTGTTCAGTTCTCTCGATGGTCCCCTACTTTCTTATAGTATCTTCTCATAGGTTTACTGATTTTCCTCAGTTTGCTCCGTTGTTTTTCATGCCTGTCGTGGCTGCTTGCTTTGGAAGGAATCTCCACTGTGTTTGACACCAAATCAAGGGGTCTCACTGTTTAGCATTTATGCTGTTGTGGTTGTCTACTTGGGGGAGGACTTAAGGGGAGGCATTATACTTTCTGCTTCTTGTGATTACCTCCTAATGGAGAAATCTCTCTTCTGATTTGAGTTTGTTATGTTGGCTGTGCACTGGCACTGTCTTTCTGCTTAGAGCTGTCATGGGATGTTAGCATGTTCTTTCACTTATTTTCTATGATTGTTTGGAGGTGGGAAGTGGTTGAGGACGTAGGCAGGGGAGAAGGACCATCTCCTTCCTTAAAGTTTCCCTATGGCTCTTTGATATTCCAGTCTTACAGAAGTCCTTATTTAGGTACAGCACTGATGTTGGTTTTGTATTGTGTTGATCATCCCCATGAAAAAATTGTTGGAGGGACTTTGTTTTCACACAGCCCTCTTAACTGGCAAGTCCTTGCCCAATCAATCTGTACGTGATCCTTTACACCCATCTTTGGGAATTTTTTTTCCTTTCTTTCTAATGCATAATGTCTGGCTTTGATAAAAAGGGTTCTGCTTTCAAGTTTCAAGAATAAAAAGAGGATAAGCTGTCTGAGTATTAACATGATGGAAAAATTTTAAAATAAAGCACAGTTGTGTTAGCTTATTTGTGACAAATAGATAATGCATCTCATGGCCGTTAGGAACAGAATATTTGTTAGAGCATTCTGTCTATTGTTTAAAGGCATCGGTGGCATGTCATAATATTTACACAAGGCATGAAAGTGTTCCATTATCTATATATGAAGTCTATAGTGTATCCCTTAAACTGTTGTCATTTAGCTGAATTCCAAGAAAATGTTGCCGGTACCGTTGTGTGAAATGATATAACCAAAAGGCTTATGGAGCTCGGCTTCCTCCACACTCCACCCTCTGTCACAATACAATAAGTCAGAATACTATTACTTATTGAAGCATATGCTTAATGAAAAATTAATAGCATTGCCATATGATGTAATGGTGCAAGATGCTATATTCTGACTAGGATAAGATAGTTACATATTTCTGCCAATTGGTCATCATCTTGTATTTCACATATCCATAATGAGTGCATATTTAGAAAATGTGAGGGCGTTATCTGCTAATGTTTCTGATTATTTAGTGATAATATTGAACCCATGTTCTTACAGAGAGTCTGAGAAGGAGAAAGATGAGAGGGATTAGAGGAGGGAGGAGGGAAGAGAAAAAAAAGAGAGGGGGAGAGAAGGAGGGAGAGGAAGAAGAGAGAGTGCGATTGCTGTGTGGGTGAGCCTGTGTGTATGCAGCACAGATGTATAATTTTGGAAGTCTGAATTTTCTATATCATTATTTTGGAACATTACCAAGTAGTGCAATGCTGTGATTTAGTTAAAACTAATTCTGGGTCTATCTAAAATGGTACCTAGCATAAATGTGTTCTCATAGGCATGGTTTTAAACAAAAACATAATAATTTGTTATTAGTTACTCTTCCTGAAAATCACATATTTAAATCCTTTAATAAACTGGGAAAGGTTTCTGTGAATGGCCTAGATAAGGTTGCTTGAACTTAAGTAAGCCTAAAAGAGTCTTATAAATTTTCTCACTTTCCCATACTGTTGCCAGATTAATCTTCCTCCGTTGTGTCTGGTCAGCTCCCTTATCTGCTGAGACCTCCTGGGCCTCACAGCGTCCGCAGCGCCAGGGAGTCACCTCATCCCAGCATTCGGAGTCTCCTGTAACAGGGTGCCCACCTGCCTCTCCAACATTGCGAACCAGCCTGTAATCAATCTGTATCTGGGCCCCAGCTACACCAAGCCTCATTCTGTTCTGCATTCTAGCCCTTGGCTTTCCTTCCTCCGTGCCTATGCAGGGTCACTGTGGAATGTCCCTCTCCTCCAACCTCCTGCGTGTAAACATTGTCTTTAAGTGCTCAGCTCACGTGTCTTCTCCTCCAAGTATAGTTATTGCTGAGACATTAGAATAGTCCCTTTCGCCTGTGAACTGGCTGAATCCTCTCTCTCCATCTCTAAGACAGTGAAATGTGGAGCTCCGGCTATGTATTTCCAGGGCCCTGAGTTCTAGTTAGTACATACCAGTTATGCCATATTGGTCTTCGGTGTGATAACTAATATCTCTGAGCTTCAGTTTCCTCATCTATGAAATAGAAGTGATAATATGTATGTTATTCGGTTTGGGAGAATTAAGATGATATCTGAGTCATATATAGTTTAGTGGTTGAGCGATAATAGATGTCAAATAAGCACAGTCTGATCTATGATTTTTATTAAACGTCATTGCTCTCTCCTATTATGTGATTTATTTATGCAAAATCTCTCCCTAGCCTTGGAGTCTTTGGTGACAGAACCTGAGCTAGGTTTGTCTTTACATCCTCAAAGATCTCAGCACAGTTTTTTATATGAAATATGTACCAAATCATATCTTTATCTTTTTAATTCTCAGATGATAGTGTCGTGTCAGCTCAGTTTCTTCCATCACATCTGACCTGAGCAGGACTGAATGATTTGTGCGTTTTGATTTGTGATGGAGTGCGATCTCTGCTTCAGCTGTCTTTTAGGCTGCAGCTACTTCTGGCCTCCTTTGCTGCAGAGACAAGCCGGGCTTTGGAGCCGTGTGCCCTCAGTGAGCTTGATGGTTGCAAAGATATTTTCAGTGTGCTGATGGGTACGGCTGGGTTTAAGAGATGAGATATGTGGAGTGTGATTAAGCCTGTGTCTACTCATTATCAAACCAACATTACTCATTATAAACTTTTAAGTGTAGAGATTTGAAACGTTTAGCGTTTATTCATATGAATCATATCCACTGTTGGTTGGGTCTAGTTAGAGATACTTCATGCGACTCTACAAACTTTCTCCCACGGCTGGAAATCAACTCTGTAGAATCTTGTCTCCCACGCTGGCCACTCTGAATCTATGATCTTTGTGTTGTGCTGGTGTCTTCAATTCTTCACACTTCAGTTAAGCAGTGTGGATGAGTGGACATCTCTTGGGTTTTTGGAGTCAGACGATCTGGACTTTAGTCTTGATATTACCACTGATTCTGTTTGACTTGTTCATATTATTGCATCTTTCTGAGTCTCAGTTTCCTCACCTGGGGAAATGTTGTTAATACTGCCTACCTCTAGGGCTGTTGTAAGGAAGCAGCCGCATAGCACAGGGAGATCAGCTCGGTGCTTTGTGACCACCTAGAGGGGTGAGATGGGGGGGTGGGAGGGAGGGAGACGCTAGAGGGAAGAGATATGGGAACATATGTATATGTATAACTGATTCACTTTGTTATAAAACAGAAACTAACACACCATTGTAAAGCAAGTATACTCCAATCAAGATGTTAAAACAACAGCAACAACAACAAAAATGACACAAAAGGATATCCCTGCTAGAGCAATGTGTGCATATATCAAGGACCCTATGAATATTAATTATTTCTTCCACACCTCCCCCTTTTTCTCCCACCTACATCATCATGAGAAATAAGCCTAGTCAAAAGCATAAGTCTCAAATAGTACTACCGTTTTTCTTTTAAACATCTCCACTTTTTAAAAACCGTAGGATGGCAAGCTGTTTTTAAAGAGAAACACATTTTCAGATTTCAAGGATATTTACTACTTTAATGACTGTTGACAGTCAAAAGGTTTCATTTATATGAAGGATAAAACTTCACCTTGTTTTAGAAAATGTATTTTTGAAACCACAAGGCTCAACTAACAAATTTCTTTTCTAAAAGTGACAGTAGAGCTTGAGGAAAATGATGAAAAATAAGTAGAACAATTTCCAAAACTCACTCAAAAACTATTAAAAGAAATGCATCAATGTTTTCAACTATGTAATGTTGAATAATTGGGACGTTCTAAACTATTATTACTGGTTCTTTTGAAAATCAAAAGTTGCACTTTAGCAGAAATACATGAATGTGACTTTTTTAAAGCACATTAATCAAATTAAGCAAAATTAATTAAGCGATTAAGCAAAATTAATCTTTATTAATTGTGCTAAGTTGTATTTTATTGTATATGCATTATATGTTTGTATGCATTTTAAAACACTTGAGATCCAATCTTGAGAGCACTGTTAATTCTGGGTTAAAATCTTCTGTGATTTTACCATTGTGATGAATAATTATGATCAACGTCATGCTTAGATTTTCTGAAATCTCTGGAAATAAGTGTTGTTTTTTTTTTAAATTAGACACTTCCTTGGCCAAGTGGGTAGTTAAAATTAATACCACATATTTAGGATAATGGTATGATATTTATTAAATTAAAATGAAAATATATTGTTTGAGAAAGAGTTTTCCCTTGGAGAGTTTAGGGCATTTTATAATAGTGTTTAGGTTTGTAATGAGACTACATAGACCTCTTATGTTTTTCTCTTTGGGAGTCATAACACAATCTGAAGAAATGAGTTCTTAATTACTAAAGAGATTCATATGTGCTCATATAAAATAAATTTCATTTATGCTTTTAACAACTTGAAGACTAGAATAAAATTGACTAAAACTATGGTTGTGCTTACCAGTATTGGTGATAACTTTAATAAATGATGCTTCATCCATGTCTTGAATCTACTTATATTGCTAATTTATTATTTCTAGATAATACCGAGATGCATGAGTCCAGTTTAGTGGGGAGCTGATACACGGAGGGTACAAACTGAGTACAGTGATACTTGCTTCAATCAGGCATACTTAGATAGATATCTTATTTCATGATTTTGCTTGACAGTATTAACTTCTTTGCTAATATGTATTCTAAATATATCTTGGTCAGAACATAATCATGCCTAACCCAGTGGTGAGACCCTTTCCAAACTTATCAGCTTGAAAATTGGTTGGAAGGATGCTAGATGATAAAAAATTAAATTTCGGTTAGTTTCTAATGAACTAAGTTCGATTTTTCCTGTGTTTTACAAATTATTTATAATAAACTATTGGAACGTAGTTTACCTATACTTTAAAAATACACATATTTCTATTAATCAGTAAATTTTATGTAGCATAGAAAAAATATAGTATGTATTTTTGCATTTGATCTTCCCCCAAATCTTATGAAATAGTCATTCTTATCCCATTTGGACAGAAAACAATTGTGAAATTCAGGTCAATTAAGTGACATACAAAGGGCATATACACAGTTTCCATTTTTTCCCTATAGGTTACAGAATGTCACTGAAGAGATGTAAGCCATGGGGGCAAATGGTCAAGTTTGTAGTTTAGAGTCTTCTGGGAGAAATGTGAATGGTCGATTCATGAGATCTACAACTGGAGACAGATCTCTGTCATCCTTGGCTCCTACCTTTCTGTCATAGCACACATCCCCTGCATCAGGAAAGCTGTTAACTATAATTTCAGCACATAGCAACAAGCCAACTATTTATCAAGATCACTGTTTTTACCGCCCTGGTCTCTACCTATCAACTCTTGCCTTCACCTACAGAGCTTCCTAACTGGTGTCCCTATTTATACTCTTGCTTTTGCTAATCTAAATATAGCAGTCAGTGTGACCCTTTAAACATGTAAGACCACAGTATATCATTGCAGATCCAACCTTGTCGTAGATTCTGTTTCACTCAGAGGAAAAGCCAAAGTCCTTCCTACAGCTACAAAGCCCGACATCCTTTTCTTCATGCCATTTTCCCACTCCCCTACTCCCCTCAGCCACACTGGCCTGCTGGATCTTTCTTGAATATACAGTCATGCTCTTGCCTCAGGTCTTTGCCCTGGTTGTTTCTTCTGCTTGAAATACCCTGCGTGTATCTCCATGTGGTGAATACCCTCACTTCCTCAAATCTCTAATGAAATGTCATCTTCTCAATGAGAAGTGAGCACATTATTTTAATTGCAGCCTATTTACCTCCCTTGTTTCTGATTTTCCTTACACTGATTTGCTTTTTTTCCCTTCTATAGTACTAATCACCTTCTAATAAACTATGCAGTTTATTTATTTATTTTGTGTATTGTTTAGTGTCTGCCTTGTCCTATTACAATATGGATTTCACAGGGACAGGAATGTTTACCCGTTTGGCTCACTGATGCATTCCAAACACCTAAAACAGTATGTGGCATAAAGAATATTCTCAAAAAGTATTTGCTTAATGAAAGAATGGATTGAATGTTGAGGGAAGCATCTAAGATAACCAGACATGTATTGTTTGCAGGACTGTTTGAAAATGTAGTATGGCTTTTAAAATCTGAAGCTTGAAATAATGCTTTTATCCATTTTTAGTTAATCCTAAGATTGGAGGAGAACCTCTAAAGCATCCATAAAAAATCATGTTCTCCAGCTCAGGCAATTTGGGCCTCCTTGGTTTTCTGTTCAGGTGGAATCTTTCCTGTATACTTTTCTTTGTTTATTTTCTTTGGTGCAAGAGACAGTGGTCAAATTCAGAAACTATGACTTCCTTATCAATTCATATTGATGTTAACATCTCTGTGGTTTTTAATTGACAAGAAGAGTCATAAATGCAAATATAAAAAGAGATTATTTCTCCATCAGAGAAACTGTTATAAAACACCATCAAAATAAATAAAAGAAAACCATTAAATGATTAATATTTGCAACCTGAAATCCTCTTCAGTAGTTTCCTTCTTATAATCACTCTAGAGTAAAAGATGAATAAAATGGAAAATATTGTTAGAATAATTTATTCACCAAAAGCTCCAGAAATGAATATATTAACTTACTAATCGTACATCTGTAGCAAGCACTAACAGCGGAGTATGAAATTTGGTTAATAAGCAACTTGAAAGAAAATCTTGAATTAATGCAGTTCATTGCAATATGATACTATCTGTTGCAAAATTACTAAAATTGATTCTTGTTTTTAAGTGGTCTTGCAAGAACATAGCTGCTATTCTGTTCTCTTCGTCTTTTAAAATAACTTCATTCAATTTGTGAATTTGTTTAGTTTTTAATATAATATCCTGACAATGTTACATAGAGATTCTAAACTAAAACTAAACGAACGTTGTCCTGTTTCTTTTTCTTTCTGCTCTGAATCAAAAACAATTCTCCATGAACAATTTCCAATTATAATGAAGATAAATATAGTGTTCTAAAACCTATTTCTGCTACTGTTTGAAGAAAGCTTCTAGGACTGTCCTTCAGACTCATACATTTAAAAAAGGAATGGACAAGAGAGAAAAGCAAAAGAAAAGAGAAAAGAAAAGAAAAAGGAAGAAAAGGAGAGGAAAAGAAGAGGAATAGAGAGAGAAGGGAAAGAGAGGACAGGGAAAGATAAAGAAACTTGTATGTTATTCCCCAAGTGCCCTATTTTCCACCCATAATAAAGCTAATGAATTTTGAGACTTCCCTGGTGGTCCAGTGGTTAAGACTCCACTCTCCCAATGCAGGGGGACCTGGGTTCGATCCCCGGTTGGGGAACTAGATCCTGTATGCCGCAACTAAAGATCCCATGTGCTGCGACTAAGACCGGGTGCAGCCAAATAAATAAATAAATATTTTTTAAAAAATCTTTTTTTTAAAAAAAAGAAGCTAACGAATTTTTAGTCTTACTTTCTAAAATCAGAAAAACTAAATGATCTCTTCTTACATTGATTTTTTTCTGATTTCAAAAAAATCCTACTGCCTGAATTAAGAGGCTAAGAGGAAAAGGCATTTCCAATTCCTAAAGTATCAAGTTGACCAGTTATTTCATATTGTAATATCTGTATTCACAGAAATACATATGGATGTTCTCAGGTTATGTGTGAGTTTGGGACCTAATAAACTTCCTTCCTCTTGTTTTAGAAGGGGGTTATGATAGAATTGTGATGCCATTAGTAACCTTAGACAGTCATTTTCCTTTATTTTGAGCCCTTTAAAAACCTTTTTATAAAATTGCACACATACATACAGTGTAGTGTTTGCAAACTTGAAAATCTCTTTTGGGACAAACTCATCTTGCAATACTTCCTACCTGTGTTTTCCTCTCACTGTATCCTTATCCTTAATAGGACAAAACATCTATTATTATATAAAATAAAGAAAACTGTGACTAACAAGACTTCAAATCTACATCCAAATCATGACTACACTTGCTAAATATGATTTTGTCTTTGTGTTTGTAGATACTGTGACTCCAGGGACTTCATTATCTCAGGCCTGGCGCATCTCAAGTTTCTCTAAAAAGCCAAATCACCTTGTCTTTAGGTCTTCAGAGGCTTCCCATCCCTGTTCACTATTTGTCTCACCTTTGGATTCCTGTCTTATTCAACCTTAATGAATCCTACTACTTTTGTATGCACCCACTGTCCAAACCTGTGAAGGCTGGGCAAATTAAATGTGGCATAAAAATATAACTACTTTATTTATTTAAAAGTAGAGGACAATTGCAATTCAGTGCAGGTTTTTTCTATTAACTATGTGCTTTTTTGCATTAGGTACAATGTGTAGCTTATGCTTCTTTCATGGAAACATGAGGATTGCCTCTCTGACTCATGGTCAGACTTTGGGCTCTCTGCATCTTTAGTTCGTACCATGTCAGTGTGACTTTTAAAGGCCTGTTCCTCCCCTGCACCCTCGATGAGAATGGAAGGGACTCTAGCTCTCTTGGCTGTGCCATTGTGGTTCACATAGGCAACCTGGTGAGGAGAAGATTACATTTCCAGATGTTTATATAGCTCTGCTAAGTATCTAAGAGATGGAACACTTAAAACACACAACTGTGCATAGAGAGTCAGGTTTGGGACATTTGGAAAGTGATGACAGCAAAACTCAGGTTAGGAGTTAAGATAATTTTGAAGAAACAAATCTATGACATGGAATCTTGTTGGCAGGAGGAGCCTCCCAAATCGCCTCATCCAACAGGGTAGTGATGAAATGATCCCACAGACCAAGCAATCTGAGTAATTGTTCTTCATATTTGTAACATTTTTTTTTATAAAAACACATCCCTTGCCTCAGAGCTTAGTTCTTCATCAGCACAGGCCCTCAAGAGTCCTTTGGAGGAATTTAAACCTATGTTTCAAACCTGAGCAACTCTGCTGCATGCGACTGTCATTGGAGCTAAGAAAACAGCAGCCTTCCTTATAAATAAACTCTATTCAACGATTTGCATTTTTGCTGCCTTTGGTCTGCACATTTATTTTATTTTTACTTATTTATTTTTTGGCTGTGTTGGGTCTTTGTTGCTGCATGCGGACTTTCTCTAGTTGCAGCGAGCAGGGGCTACTCTTTATTGCCGTGCGCGGGCTACTCATTGCGGTGGCTTCTCTTGTTGCGGAGCATGGGCTCTAGGTGCGCGGGCTTCAGTAGTTGCAGCATGTGGGCTTCAGTAGTTGTGGCTTGCGGGCTCTAGAGTGCAGGCTCAGTAGTTGTGGCACACGGCTTAGTTGCTTAGTGGCATGTGGGATCTTCCCAGACCAAGGTCGAACCCGTGTCTCCTGCATTGGCAGGCGAATTCTTAACCACTGTGCCACCAGGGAAGTCCTGGTCTGCATGTTTAGATGTCAGTGTTATCCTTCATAAAATGTCACGTACCGAAATGGGCAGAGTAGACATATAATACACTAGGTGTTCACTTCTTAACTCCTTTGCATTCTATTGGATTTAATGGAAATCCTACCTAGTGAAGGAGCTATTTAGAATTATCTGGGGGTAAATACCAACGATGAGTATAGTTTTGTCTGTTCTTACTTTCTATATATTGATATATGATGCAGTTAGTATTTAAGTTGGTGCATGTAACAAACATGCCGTACTACTTTTTATCCCAAACAAACTGGAATCACTATATACATCCCTTTCTCTCTCACTTCAAATCCAGAGCAAAAGGCCTTGCTTGTTTCTTCAGTAAACCTGACGGGAATGGAGGCCTACAGTGTTCTGAGTATGTGCCAGGCACTTTCTCCCCTTATGTTTATATCGCACATAGTTTTAGCCTCCTCATTTTATAGATTATAAAATAGAAACTCAGAGAAAAAGGAACTTGTCATGTTCATGAAATATTAAGGGGTGAATTCAAACCCAAATCTTCAGGGTTTTCCCACCCCTCTACAGTGATAAATTTTCACATGGATTAAATGTTATTACGTCCATCAGTGTATAGTAGCAAGAAGAGCACTGTTCTTTTTTATTTTCCCAAATATATTATTTTTCTAATTGAAATATGGTTGATTTACAATATGGTGTTCGTTTCAGGTATATCACATATTCTTTTAGCGCCACCTATGTACCAGTCACTATCTCTTTTCTTTCATTATTTTTGTTTATTCTTCTTCACAACCCGATCAGTTAGGTACCATTATTATCTTTTTTTAATGCTTATCTTATTTTTTTTACCATTTAAAAAATTAAAGTATAGTTAACTTAAAATGTTGTGTTAGTTTCAGGTGTACAGCAAAGTGATTCAGTTATACATATATATATAATATGTGTATTATATACACATATGTATATTCTTTTTCAGATTCTTTTCCCATTATAGCTTATTATAAGATATTGAATATAGTTTCCTGTGCTATGCAGTAGGTCCTTGTTGTTTATCTATATTATACATAATAGTGTGTATATGTTAATCCCAAACTCCTAATTTATCTCTCCCCCACTCCACTATACCCTTTGGTAACAATAAGTTTGTTTTGTATGTCTGTGAGTCTATTTTTGTTTTGTAAATAAGTTCATTTATATCATTTTTTAAGATTCTGCATGAGTGCTATCATATGATATTTGTATTTCTCTGACTTACTTCACTTAATATGATAATCTCCATGTCCATCCATGTTGCTGCAAATGGCATTATTTTATTCTTTTTTATGGCTGAGTAATATTCCATTGTGTCTATATACCACATGTTTTTTATCCATTCATTTGTCGATGGACACTAAGGTTGCTTCCATTTCTTGGCTATTGTAAATAGAAGAGCACTGTTCTTTTTTTTTTTTTTTTGCGGTACGCAGGCCTCACACTGTTGTGGCCTCTCCCGCTGCGGAGCACAGGCTCCGGACGCGCAGGCTCAGTGGCCATGGCTCACGGGCCCAGCCGCTCCGCGGCATGTGGGATCTTCCCGGGCCGGGGCACGAACCCGTGTCCCGTGCATCGGCAGGCGGACTCTCAACCACTGTGCCACCAGGGAAGCCCAAGAGCACTGTTCTTAAAGTCAGAAAACCTGGGTCAAATCCTAACTCCAGTAGATTCCAACTATGAGAACTTGAACAGTTTCTGTGAACTGAAGCTCTCAGGTGCACTTTCCCAACCACATCTTCCCTCCCGAACCCCAGAAGAGGCCACTGATGTCTTGAATTTGGTATGCATCATTACCTTGATTTCCTTACAGTTTCCCCTAAACAATATGATGACTGTGTTGCATTTGGAGGCTTCATCCTATGCTATCATCAGCAATGACATAAGAACACTGACACTCAGCCTGCTCCCCTTATGTCCTTATCAACTCAATTAGAACAGCTTCACTCCAGGAACTCCAGGGACTACATAGTCACCATGCTGTTTTTAAGTTCTGTTTTATGCATTTTGGAAAACAGACTTGATTTTTGGAAGAGCTCATGTACATCCTACATAACAGGAGTGGGATTGTTTTTGGATATTCTGGTAGTTATGAAAGTTCTCCATTATCAGGGATAGGCAATATAGTGCAGGAGTTAAGCAGGAGTTGAGAACACTTCTTGGGTATATTGCCTAATATTTATGAACTCGTTTCCTTATTTAATTGGTGATGATAATTATCTTTTTTGTTTGTTTGTTTGTTTTTGTTTTTTGTGGTACGCGGGCCTCTCCCGTGGCGGAGCACAGGCTCCGGACACGCAGGCTCAGCGGCCATGGCTCACGGCCCCAGCCGCTCCGCGGCATGTGGGATCTTCCCGGACCGGGGCACGAACCCGTATCCCCTGCATCGGCAGGCGGACTCTCAACCAATGCGCCATCAGTGAAGCCTGATAATTATCTTTAAAATCCATTTTTTTTTGGTGTGAGGATTCAATGAAATATGGAGTATTTATAGTAAGTGGTAACCCATGATATTATACAACTATTCGTATCCATCTTCCAAATTTTACCATTCTAGCCCCAGAACCACAGACAAGGACGTACATACCAACTTTATTCATTACATTTCTATTAAATAGTTGAAAGGTAACTTGTACACACATAGCCTGGCAACTTCAATCTTTTTATACTCCAAATAATTTGAAAGGATATGTGGTGTTGGCTTCACTGAACCACATCAGAACACTCCAGAGATGACACTTTTATACAAATCCCTGCTTTTCCTTTTCTCCTTTCCCCTGGCCACATATGCAAGAAAACAGTTTTAAAGCATTTGTTTCAGTTTCTTTGTCTCTCCCAAGACTGCATGGCAAATGCATTTTTTGTTCATTCTTTTAAAAAAACGTTGAATTCTTAGTGCGTGCCAGGCATTATGAATGTATGTTTGGGAGAGGAGGAAAGCAGTGATATTATCTAATTCACATTTTAAAAGATTACTTTGGTTGCTTTGTGGAAAACAACGAGTGTGTGGTGGGGTTGCTGATATCTGGGGACATGTGAAATAGTGAGTGATTAGTTAGCAAGGAATCATGAGTCCAAGAAAGAAATTTGAGATATAGTTTGAAGAGAGAAGAGAGAGGTCATGCTGGTGAATCCCATGTGTAGAGGAGAGAGGAAAAGAAAAGGAAGACTTCCTGATTTCTGAACAAGAGTATCTGGGTAGGTGGTTTTGTATTTAGTCAGGAACTCTGGAAATTCAGTAGGTTGTGGGTAGAATCATGAGTTTGGGAATATGTTTGAGTCTCATATAAGATATGCAAATGGAAATGTCATGTAGGCAACTGCATGCATGAGCCTTGATTATAAAGAATTCTGGAGGAGAAAAACATTGGGAACTCTATAGACTATAAATGATATTTAACTTAGTTTTTGACAGAATATAGGATAAATAGATTAGGAAGAGGATAGGTTCCAGGATAGGGCCCTGATAATCATCTGCTATGGTAAAGTAGTGGAAGCAAGGTAGGAAAATGTGACTGAGATGTACGAGGTGAGGTGGCAGGAAAACCAGGAAGCTGCTGTTTCAGAAGCCAAGAGGTAAGTGTATTTTAAGAGTGACAGAATGGCCAGTTATATGGAGGGCTATTTAGAGGTTGAGAAAGGTGATTGGAATGTTTCCGTTGGATTTGGCAACACGGGGGTTGCTAGTGACCATTGTAAGAGAAGATTTAGTGGAGTGGCTGGGGCAGAGGCCAGGTGGGAGTGCTCTGAACTGCTTAATGGAAAGTGAAAAGGAGGAGAGAGTGTTTGTTGACATCTCTTTTGAGAAGTTTGGTTGAGAAGGGCAGCAAAGAAAAATAGCAGTTTATGAGCGGGGAGGGCATATGCAGTAAGGGAAGGCTTTGTTTTGCTTTAAAAAAAGTGATACGCTTGGGACTTCCCTGGTGGCGCATTGGTTAAGAATCCTCCTGCCTAGGCAGGCGACACATGTTCGATACCTGGTCCGGGAAGATCCCACATGCTGTGGAGCAACTAAGCCCATGAGCCACAACTACTGAGCCTGCGCTCTTAGAGCCCACGAGCCACAACTACTGAAGCCCGCGTGCCTAGAGCCTGTGCTCTGCAACAAGAGAAGCCACCGCCGTGGGAAGCCCGGGCAACACAAGAAAGACCCAACTCAGCCAAAATAACTAACTAACTAAATAAATAAAACCATTAAAAAAAAAGTGATAGCCTAGAACAGAGTTTATCAAACTAAAGTTTGTGAACCATTAGTGGTCTTAAAACAATGTTAGTGTGTTTCAATAATCATTTAAAAAATTAAATAGAATAAAACAAAAAATTATCAAGGTACATCTCATGTGGTAAAGGTAAGAATTTTATTTTTATGGGATATATTATTATGAAACCTTTACAAATAGTTGCATATTTACACACATATGTATAGGTATATATTTTATCATAATATAAAATACGTTTCCTCATGTGGATCACAGTTTAAAAACTTTGGAATGCACTATACTAGGGCATATTTGCAAGGTGACAGGGATAAACTAGTAGAGTAAAAGGCACTGATGACACAGAAGTGAGGAAAACCAAAGAAGTAAAATTCTTGAGCAGGACTGAGGAAGTCCTTACTCAGTTCTCTTATCTTTTTGCTTCTCATCCACATACTTTATGGCTTCATGTAGTCATTTAAGCTGATCATAAATGAACAAATCCCATATTTTTTTCAGGTTTTAATGGTAGAGTTTAAAGAAATATCCTTTTTTCAACAGTAAAGATTTGTCATAGACACTGTGTTATGGACTTAATTGTTTCTCCCCAAATTCTTATGTTGAGATCCTATAACTCCCAGTAACTCAGAATGTGACTACATTTGGAGATGGGATTTCTGCAGAGGTAATTAAATTAAAATTAGGTCATTGGGGTGGACCCTAATCCAATATGATTGATATCCTTAAAAGATGAGAAAGTTTGAATGGAGAAACACACAGAAAGAAGACCACTGAGAAAATAAATTTTTGCAGTTGAAGCCCCCCAGTCCGTAGCATTTTGTTGTGGTGGCCCTAGCAGACTAGTATCATGCCAGTTACCTTCTTTGGTCTCCTTTGACTGTTACTACACTCCGAGGTGGAGACCAGGATCATGAATGCCTGTTACAGATGAGAAAACTTGAGATGTAGAGTTCAGAAATGACTCACCCAACGCTGGGGATCCAAATAGCTAGTAAGTAGAAAATGAAATTTTATAGATGCTTGCCCAGTGATCGGTCCATGACAGAAGGCTATGTAACAGGCTTTTTGGTCATGCTCTGCCTATAGTGGTAGATATGAATTTATGCTGGTCCATTTATTAAGACCAGAAGCTACACTTCTCTGCAAATATAAATTCTGATATCGATGAAATAAGACTAAACATTTAAAAACTTTAGAAATCCCAGAGATGACATATATTAACATTTAAAAATCATCACTTTTATGTATCCCATGAAATTGTATAGCTCAATAAACGTTTTTAAGTTTAGTTTCTCAGTAAGACATGATAAAGCCGGACCAGTGCATGGCATATAGTTGTTTTTTAAAAAAAATCTTCTTTATGAGCGATTACATTTCTCAGAACAAGCACTAGGGAATAGCTCAATAAAGTAGTAATCATTTGTTACTTTGGTTTCCTGATACAAACACCATAAGTGAGAGATCCCAGTAAAGTTGCTTTCCATCTTTCTGTAATGTTTTTAGGGTCCTTTTTCTAAACTTCATATTTTGACTTGACTTTTAAATTTCTTAATGAAATGTCCTATAATAATTAAATGCTTCCAATGACACTTTAGAGTCTGCAGCACACTTAGCATGTTGTGCTAATTCATTCATTCATTTGTGTTTTTCAATAACCATTTATCAAGAGACTCTTGTTACTCTTACACTGGTGAATAAGACATGATCTTAAAAAATTCACAAGTTATTGAAGATGATGTGTGTGTGTGTGTGTGTGTGTGTGTGTGTGTGTGTGTGTGTGTGAATCTTGCTTCATTGCAATGAATGTCCTTATGCCTTACGTATGTCACATTATGAAAATGTGTTAGAGTTCTTCTAGGGTACAAACCTAATTGTACAAACCAAATTGCTGGGTTGTAAATTGTATCCACCTTCAGCTGTGTAGTGTTAAATAGATCTTCAGTTTACTCTTCTATTACTGTTCTCCCACATTCTAAAATCAGTCAGATTTATTGATTTTTGACAATCTTTAATAAGCATAAAATAACTGATTATTGTAATTTGTGATTCCCTGATTATTATATGCTTTTAAGTTTATATAGTATATATTTTTATTTTTTTTTTTTTTTTTTTTTTTTTTTTGCGGTACGCGGGCCTCTCACCGCTGTGGCCTCTCCCATTGTGGAGCACAGGCTCCGGACGCGCAGGCTCAGCGGCCATGGCCCACGGGCCCAGCCACTCTGTGGCATGTGGGATCCTCCCAGACCGGGGCACGAACCCGTGTCCCCTGCATTGGCAGGCGGAGCCTCAACCACTGCACCACCAGGGAAGCCCTATATAGTATATGTTTGATGTGTTTATAGGTTTATATAAGTTTCTTGGCTATTGTAAATAGAAGAGCACTGTTCTTTCAATTGCCTGTTCATATAATTTGCTCATTTTTCTGTTTGTCTTCTTTTCTTACAAATCAATTTGTACATGTTCCTTTAGTATATTGAATAATATTCCTTTTTGTATGGATTGTAAGTATTTTCTTCCCATCTGTAACTTTCTTTTCACTTTGCTTATGATAGGTTTTATGTTATAAAAATTTTCAATATTAATGTGTTCAAATACGTTAATTTTTTTCTTTATAGTTTTATTTTATGTCCCACTCTTGATTTCATCAGTATATTCTCCGTATTAGACTTTAAAATTTTAGATATTTGTTTATCTAATTTAAGTTATTAATCCATCAAGAATTTCTTGTTTGTTTGGAGAGAAGTAGAGATCTGATCTTATTTTCCTTTCTCTATATGGATGGCCAGTTACCCCTGTACTTCATTCAATAGTCTATTTTTTGGTCACAGATTTGTAGTCTATTATATCGTAAGCTCTCATAGGTACATGAATTTATTTTATGCCCACTTATTCTGTTACTTTGGTTTATTTGTCTATCCCTTCAACTATATACACTGTTAAATCTCTTTAGCTTTATAGTAAAACCTGATATCAGTTAAGCTATGTCCTCTCTTCTTCTTGTGCTTCAAAATTGCCTTGACAGATATTGACCTATAATTTTTCCACATACCTTTTAGCATAAAGTTGCCACACTCAAAAACACTAAGATTTTGATAGAAATTGCTTTGATTTTATAGATTAATGTGTAAGAGTTTGCCTTTAGGGCCTTCAGGTATATGAACATGATATATTTCTCATTTATATATGTTTTATTTTACAACATTCAATAAAGTTTTAGTATTTTATTCTAAAGTCTTACATGTGCTTATTAGATTCAGTCATAGCTCTCTTATTATTTGTGCTTTTATAAATGTAACTGTTCACATGTATATGTATGGCTGAGTCCCTTTGCTGTGCACCTGAAACTATTACAACATTGTTAATCAGCTATACTCCAATATAAAATAAAAAGTTAAAAAAGTAACTGTTTAAAATCAGATTTCTTAATAATTTGTTGCTCATATAAAGGAATATAATTGTTTTTTAATATATTGATTTTATATCTAGCAATTTTGCTGAACAATCTTATTAATTATAATGATTTACTCATTGGTTTTCTTGGATTTTCTATGTGGCTAGTCGGTGAATAAATCATATTTTTAAAATTCTTTTAATCTATTCCCTTTTAAATTTTTTGCACTCTTTTACTCTGGTAAACATTTTTTAATATAACGAAGAATAGAAATAGTGAAAGCAGGATAGCAAAGACACAAGCCTGTTCACAAAACAATGGCACCATGCGGCAGTTCCATGGGGGATTCCATGATGAACAAGGCTAACAATGTCCCTGTCCTCATGAGGCTTCTGAATTAACAAGAGAAGCAGGCATTGCACAGACAATTGCATGGTGGTTACTTCCTTACAATCCATTGGCTACTCTGAAGCACTTATGTAGCATGCTGTCAGAACACTTAGGAGACCAGGTGGGAATGGTGCTGATATGTAGTTTGGAAGGTGAGGAAAAGACATTTGAATTTGATCCAAATGAGGAGTGTGAGTTACACAGGCAAAAGTGAGACCCTGACCATGCAAAGTGCTCCAAAGAGAAGTACAGCTGTTTTTTTTTTTTTCTTTTTAAATTTTTATTTATTTGGCTTTGTTGGGTCTTCGTTGCTGCGTGCGGGCTTTTCTCTAGTTGCGGCGAGCGGGGGCTACTCTTCCTTACGGTGCTCAGCCTTCTCATTGCAGTGGCTTCTTTTGTTGCAGAGCACAGGCTCTAGGCATGCGGGCTTCAGTAGTTGTGACGCATGGGCTCAGTAGTTGTGGCGCACAGGCTTAGTTGCTCCGCGATATGTGGGATCTTCCCGGACCGGGGCTCGAACCCGTGTCCCCTGCGCTGGCAGGTGAATTCTTAACCACTGCGCCACCAGGGAAGTCCTAGATGTTGTTCTAAAAAGAGTGTTCAGTGAAAAATTATTTGGTATGGATGTTCGATAGGCATACCAAATACAAAAATATAAAAGTCATTAAGGACAAAAAATATCTATTGACTGCCCCTGTTTGGAAGATATTTTATATCACTTTGAATTCTTCCCTAGGTAATTAGCAAAAGTAAATCTAACTAAGCAGAAGGCCATGGCAGTTGGCACAAAGCCACTCAAGATCATGGCCACTCGAGTATTTGCCTTGTGCACAGACCTGCAGCCCAGTAGCCCTATCATCTTTGCTCTGGCTCCATCTCTGGTTGTTGTTTTATTTTGACCTCCATTTTTCCCTCAGCAACCATGGAATCAAAATTTGGATACAATTAAAAAATCATTAGTGATTTAAAAAATAATTTTATTGGACACACTAACATGATTAAGAAAATTCCAAGGCAGTATTGGCTGTGGGCATTTTGGCAAGTCTGGGTTGATTTGTTTTTTGAAGTATAGCTGATTTATAATATTATATTAGTTTCAGGTATACAACATAGTGATTCAATATTTTTTATAGATTATACTCCATTTTAAATTATAAAATAATGGCTATATTTCCCTGTGCTTTACAATGTATCCTTTGTAGGTTATTGTTTTAATACAGTCTTTTAGCCAGTTTTCAATGCAAGGCGTGTGCTTACTTAGACCTTGTGTTCTAGAAAAGCTGGGGCCTATGTGGAGAGCTCTGTTTTGTCAGCCCCACAAAATGAAAACCTGCAACCTGCATTTTCCTTATTCCGTTTCAAGTATGAAGGTGATTTTAAAATTTAACTGCAGTTTCGTTGAGATGTGCTACTACTCCCAGCTAATTATATAGATGCATCAAATATGCATTTTCTATAAAAGCCGTATTATGGTTTTGCCTTTATCCACCAGTGACACTTGAATCGAAGGTGGTAATAAAATGTCAATATGTATTTAGTCATATGAGAAAAAGTAATCTAGAAATTTCTGAGGTGTAACATGAGATGTATTATTGCTTCTAAAAACATGAGTAAACTCAGAATGACAAGCCTACATAAGCTAGGGTTCTTGATCACCCAAGGTTGGCCTGCTTTGTATCCTGACACTGAGACAGAAAACTAGGTCCTGTCCTCTTTTTATGTCCCCTCCAAATTGGGTGTAGGGTTTCAGGGTCCTTAGGGACTTCAGGAAGTCCAGCATTTTGCCAAGCACATGTGTTTGGTGTGTGGATATAGGCTCAGCACTCTGATGAGCTCTGCATTCATTGAGAGATTTAGGGTCCTATTCTGACCTCATTCCATTTGGAGCATGCCTGTCCAAACGAAAAGCCCTGTGCAGGTGTAATTACCTCTCACATGGACGGAACGTGCTACATCTCTCACCGAAGGAAGCCTAGTCAGGGTTGGACGGTGTGTAACATTTCACAAGAAAAGGGAATGGATGTTCTCCTAACAGCATCTTAAAAGGGGAGTTTGGAGAGGGGAACTCCATCTTTCTAGGGGGGAATAATGTGCATCGATCAAGGGAAGTAAGGTGGGAGGTGAGACTGATGTGCTGAGGTCAGGCTTTCGAGCCTCATTTATGCCTCCTTGGAACATTTGCTTTGTGGTGGACCAATGACATCCCAGTTACTGTGGAGGCCCTGAGACACAGGGCAGAGTAGAAGCTCAACAAGAATCTGTTTTGACCCAGTATACTACCACTGAGGCAAGTCTCTTTTTTTGGACTCTTTTCATTACTCAGCAAGAGAAGGAGAAACCATGTTTATTTGTTTTTCTCTGCCATGGACAATTGGAGAACACAAGGGCTCAGCCTGTGACATCTGAGATGTACAGTGGCTCTGACAACACCGCATGACCTCATGAATCTATAACAGGGGGAACATCTCCTAAAATTCTTATCAGGCACGTGGTGAGGGGATTCCCCATATGTAATTATGTTTAGCCATTGAGTGACATTATAAGAGATGAATTCACCGATTTTACAGGTGAGGAAACTGAGGCTTGGGGACAGTTAAGCCATTGGCCAAGGTCATAGAGATGTGATATGGAACAAAGGGGATATTAAAACCCAGGATTCCAGCTCCACAATGTATGCTTGTAACCACTATGCTGTGCCACTTTTTAAATTTTTTTTATTTTTTAAAAATTTTTTATTGGAGTATAGTTGATTTACAATGTTGTGTTAGTTTCAGGTATACAGCATTGTGAATCAGTTATACATATACATACAACCACTCTTTTTTTAGATTCTTTTCCATATAGGCCATTACAGAGTATTGAGTAGAGTTCCCTGTACTATACAGTAGATCCTTATTAGTTATCTGTTTTGTATATAGTAGTGTGTATATGTTAATCTCAATCTCCCAGTTGATCCTTCCCTCGCTTATCCCCTGGTAAGTGTAAGTTTGTTTCTGTGCCACCTTTAAAGGCCCGTCTCTCCCTCTTGCAGGCTTAATAGGAGAAACAAATAAAGGCATTTCTGTGAGAAAGCTTTCTGCAAAATATGATGTGGTTTGAGAAATGTAAGCTATTGTATTAGTTCCAGTTCGTTGATACTTTCTGTTAATGTAAAGGGTGCAGTACTCATAAACACTTATTTATTTAAATTATGTAGCACCTGCCCTTTGTAGAGCTTGAATGAGACAGTCCATTGCTCCATAGAGCAATTCCTATTCTTCCAGTGCTCTGGTCTGCAGATCATCTACTGCCAAAAATATCCTTTCCCTAAGTAATTTCAGAAGTGCCTTTATCAGTGAAAACTTTGCTTATCAGTGCCACCTAATCCTAAGGAGGAAAAGTTCCAGAAGTGGCTTCGTCAGTGAAAACTTGCTTCTTGGTGCTCCCTTTTGCAGAAGTGTAAATGATAGGTGGCCGTTTGTTGGAGCAGATGCCTCACCGGCCATCCCTACCTGCCTCCCACTGCCTGACTCACTATCCCATGGCTCACTCAGAGTCATCACTTACAAGTTAGAGGATCCAGGAGGTACTCTGGAGCCCTAGAGGGATATGCCTCTTCTGGAAGAGCTATGAAACCTCACTGATGAACAGAAGCCTCTCAGTTTCAGATTGTAACCCCTTCTTGTGACGTGTGTCCTTCTTTTGTCTTAAGACACTTCTTAGGATTTCAGAACAGAACTTGGTTTCCAGAGGGCAGCTAGTGAGCTTGTTCTGTTTGGACACTCAGACTGTGCTGTATCTGTGCCAAAGAGGCAACCTTTTGACAGAAGTACTCCCAACCAGCCCACTTCACGCGTGGAGAAAGGTGCTTAAATGCCGTAGTATGGGAAACTTCCTTTCTCTGTCTCAAAGTGCAGTGGTGTGAACCTTTTCCTGTCATTGGTGATTCTCAACATTTTTTTTTCACCATGGAGTCAGAGGTTATATAGCTATATTCAGGGGGAAAATAGCAGGTATTGACAAATTTCATTTTCTTTGTTTACTTATATGTAAATTTTTAAGATGAATTCAGAGAATTTATTTATTCCATTCAAAATGTTTCAGTGAACAAGTTTCAGAAATTTAACTTTATACGTTACATTTTTTCCTGTGCAAGGTCAGATTTTATGTTTTTTAAAAACAAGGACGTTTTTATTGACAGTAAGGTTTTTTATACACTGTTGTGTCTATTATATCCAATGTTCTCACTCAGTTATCCAACACGCAATTACATGTTTTTAATGTTATCTATTTTTATTTATATAAATCTGCTATTAAAATTCCCTATGGGGGCTGTCCCTGGTGGCGCAGTGGTTGAGAATCTGCCTGCTAATGCAGGGGACACGGGTTCGAGCCCTGGTCTGGGAGGATCCCACCTGCCGCGGAGCAGCTAGGCCCGTGAGCCACAACTACTGAGCCTGCGCGTCTGGAGCCTGTGCTCCGCAACAAGAGAGGCCGTGATAGTGAGAGGCCCGCGCACCGCAATGAAGAGTGGCCCCCGCTTGCCACAACTAGAGAAAGCCCTCGCACAGAAACGAAGACCCAACACAGCAAAAATAAGTAAATAAGTTACTAAAACTCCTACCCCCAACATCTAAAAAAAAAAAAAATTCCCTATGAATTAAAAAAGACAAAATAATGACAATTTCTTCTTCTTTTTTTGGATTATGAACTCAAAAAGATGAAAAGTTAAATAAGTAAACCATATTTATTTTAATAGCACATATTGGTTATGCTCAACTGTGATCAATGGGTCTTAGGCATTTACATTCCCAACACTTTCCTGTTTGCTTGGGAGTAGCGGGAGTTCAGAAGAAATATAAAATCTGGTGAATGCTCTGGGGGAAGTCACATCGAGCTGGAAGGGTACAACTACCATAGCTGAAGCAGTCAGAGAAAAATATGTCATCTAGTGTGAGTAAAGGACAGTAGTTCTTTAGTTTAGAAAGGGCAAGATCTTTTGCAGTTGGGTAATGACAAGAACTACTTAATATGTGGTTTGGACAGTTCCTTGATGCTATGCCCAGGGGCACAGGCTTTGCACCCATTATTCCCTGTGACCCTCTCATATAGGTATTGCGAGATGCTCCTTTAACAGAAGACACTGAAGCCAAACAAGTTCAGTGACATGCCCAAGGTCCCATCCTGAGCCTGAGTGGCAGGCTTAGGTCTCACTGATGCAGAGCTGGTGTTTTTTTTTTGTTTTTTTTTTTAATTGAAATATAATTAACATAGACAGTATATTAGTTTCTGATGTACAGCATAATGATTTGATATTTGTTATGTATTGTGCAATGATCACCACAATAAATCTAGGTAATATCCATCACCATACAGAATTACAAACTTCTTTCTTAGGATGAGAACTTTTAAGATCTGTTCTCTTAGCACCTTTCAAATATACAATACAGTATTATTAACTATAGTCACCATGCTGTACATTACATCTCCGTGACATTTATTTTATTACTAGAAGTTTGTACCTTTTGACCACCTTCACCCATTTCGCCTACCCACAATCTTCCACCTCTGGCAACTACCAATCTGTATATGCAAGTTGTTTTGTTTTTGTTTCTGTTTTTTATAGGTTAGTCGTTATTCCACATTTAAGTGAGATCATATGGCAATTTGTGTTTCTTTGGCTGACTTCTGTGTTGTCACAAATGCCTAGGTTTCAGGCTTTCTTATGGCTGAGTAATATTCCATTGTATATGTGTACCACATCTTCTTTATCCATACATCTGTCAATGGACACTTAGGTTGTTTCCACATTTTGGCTATTGTAAATAATCCTGCAATGAACATAGGGGTGCATATATCTTTTTGAGTTAGTGTTTTTGTTTTCTTCACATAAATACCCTGAAGTGGAACTGCTGGATCACATGGTAGTTCTATTTTTAATTTTTTGAAGAACTTCCATGCTGTTTACCGTAGTATATGTACCAGTTTACACTCCTGTCAACAGTTCATGAGGTTTCCCTTTTCTCCACATCCTGGCCAACTCTTTTTATTTCTTGTGTAAAAACACAATAATAGCCATTAACAGGTGTAAGGTGATATCTCATTGTGGTGTTGATACGCATTTCCCTAAAGATTTGTGATGCTGAGCACCTTCTCATGTTGACATTTTTCTATATGTCATTTTCTTGGGGAAAATGTCTATTTAGAGCCTCTGCCCGGTTTTTAATCAAATTGTTTCTTGGCTGTTGTGATGTATGAATTTTTTAATGTATTTTGGATATTAGCCCCTTGTCAGGTGTATGATTTGAAAATATTTTCTCCCATTTGTTAGGCTGCCTTTTCATTTTGTTGATGGTTTCCTTTCTTGTGCAGAAACTTTAGTTCGATGTAGTCACACTTGTTTATTTTTGCTTTTTGTTGCCTTTGTTTTTGGTGTCAAATCCAAAAAAAATCATCACTAACACCTCTGTCAAGGAGCTTATCACCTGTGTTTTCTTCTGGGAATTTTATGGATTCAGGTCTTACATGTTTTCTTCTGGGAATTTTATGGTTTCAGGTCTTTAATCCATTTTTAGTTTGTTTTTGTGTATGGTTTAAGATAGGGGTCCAGTTTTATTCTTTTGCGTGTGGCTGTCTGCTTTTCCCAACACTGTTTATTGAAGAGACTGTCCTTTCCCCATTGTATGTTCTTCAGAGCTGGTATTTTTAAACTATCTCTATTCTCTGTGAAGTGGTTGAAAGTGCCTCCTTAAAAGAAACAAAGCCCGATAAAATATTAGCTAAACATAATGGCAGTATTTATTGAACTTTCATGGGCCAGGCATTATTCTAAGTAACTTTTCATGTATCTCACTTAATTCTCACATAAATACTATGAACCACAGAGAATTAAGTGCCCTGCCTAGGACCACAATGCGAGCAAGAAAGACTTAGATTGTGGTTGAAGAATGGGCCTCATGCTGATAAGCTTTGGGGATGAGACATGACCATGTCTGGGCGGAGCTGATCTCCCACAACCTGACAGAAGGAGCATGAAGGTGCCAAGTTCAGGCAGGGAGGAGCCCCACTCCGGGGCAGAATGTCACTTTGGACTAAAGGCATAGCAGTGTGAAACCTGAGATTTATGAAGAGGAGCCTAGAAATAGGAGGACAGAGAGAAGAAGGGGAGAGTCTTGGAGAGCCCCTAGAAAATAGAATGCCTAGGGCTTCCCTGGTGGCACAGTGGTTGAGAATCCGCCTGCCGATGCACGGGACACGGGTTCGTGCCCCGGTCCGGGAATATCCCACATGCCGCGGAGCGGCTGGGCCCGTGAGCCATGGCCGCTGAGCCTGCGCGTCTGGAGCCTGTGCACCGCAATGGGAGAGGCCACAGCAGTGAGAGGCCTGCGTACCGCAAAAAAAAAAAAAAAAAAAAGAAAAGAAAATGCCTAGACTGATCAGTAAGGAGCAGAAATGAAGAATGGGAGAGAAAGGCCAATCTGAGGTCTGTGCCACAGTGAAGAGAATGGATTCTGCTGTAGGCTTTTGGGCAACTCTAATCCACAAATAGGAAATGTAAGTGTTGGCTCATTTTCTTGAAATCAAGTTTATTTCTCAGTATGACATCAGAAGTTTCTCCCTCTTAGAGTCTTCATTTGAATCATCATATCTTTCAAGAAACTCACTTCCAGGTGTGGACAACAATGCTGTAGTTAGCACTGCCTTAAAATGTGAGAAATGAACATGTAAAAATTCTCACTTGGATTCTGTGAAAGAGAGAATAGATACTTGATTAATATATCACCAGATTAATCTGTCACTAGATTTTGAAGACAGTGCTTTGGAACATGTCATGTCTCTTAACAGCCTTTTCAGATTTTCTCAGGAAAGATCTTTGTGAATTGATTATTGATAGTTCAACAGAGAATTTGAGAATAATACTGTGTGCCAAAAAAAAAAAAAAAAAATCCTGGGAACAAATCCTGTCTTCACTGTTTACCAGCTGTGTGATGCTGAGTAATTGATTTAATGCCTCTGAACCTCAGTTTTCTTATCTATGAAATGGGATAATAGTATTAATACTTGCCTTATAGAGAAGCTTTTGAATTAAGTAAAAGTAACATATAAAGTGACTAACATAGAGCCTGGCAAATATAGGCAAGTCCATAATTGTGTGTCATCATCATCACCACTGTCATTTAGCTCCCCCTTAAAGAGACATTTATCTATGGGTTCTATATAAGCAGGCTAAATACCTTTGATAAAAATGAGATGGTCTGAAACTTACATGGGGACTTTCTTATTCAGCGCTCATGTCACCATCAGCAATGGCAGTATATTAATTTTATTTGGTTGTTGACCTACTGTATATATTATGTGCTAAGTACTTGGACTGCTCTGAGGGAGCTTCAGACAAATGTGAAAAAGGGCACAAATGAATAATCTTAATGCAGTGTAAGTGTTATATTCAAGTGTACATAGTATGGAAGCACAGAGGAGGTACTTTTTCTCTAGGGCTGGCTGGGTGGTTAAGTGGGCAGGAATGTGACTTTTGAACCAAGTCTAGATGGATGATTACTTGACAGATAAGAGGTCAAGAACACTGCAAGCAGCATCACCCTCCCCCTGGAAGCATATAAAGAATATGGCATGTGCTGGACATGAGAAATGTTCACTATGAATGGAGTGTGAAGTGTAAGATGGGTGAGGCCAGGGTAAGTGAGTTAAGGCCAGAGGAGCAAGGGTATCGTTTGCCATATTTCAAGGTGTTCCCTGAAATGTTGGCCCAGAGCAAGTCTTGATGTTTAAGCAGGAAAGTCACATAATCAAATTTGTGTTTTAGAAAGATGCTTGAAAATGGTGCAGAGGATGGATTGGAGGGAGAAAAAGTGGAGGACAATTTGATGTTTTTAGTTTTTAATTTTAAAAATATTTATTTATTTTGGCTGCACCGGGTCTTAGTTGCAGCACGTGGGATCTTCATTGTGGCATGCGGACTTCTTAGTTGCGGCATGCCTGCAGGGTCTAGTTCCCCGACCAGGGATCAAACCCAGGCCCCCTGCACTGGGAGCACAGAGTCTTACCCACTGGACCACCAGGGAAGTCCCCTGTTTTTTTTAATATGTTCAACATTTTTCCTGTAGTTATTTGCCAATCGTATATTTTTTTTTGATGAAGTCTGTTCATATCTTTTTTCTTTGATTGTAGTAAAATATACATAATATAAAGTTTACCATCATAATCATTTTTAAGTGTACAGTTCCGTGGTATTCAATATATTCATAATGCTGTGCAACCATTACCATCTATCTATAACTCTTTTTATCTTGTAAAGCTAAAAACTGAAACTCTATGCAAATTAAACAATAACTCCTTATTCTTTCCTACCCCCAGCCCCTAACAACCACCATTCTACTTTGTCTTTATGACTTTGACTATGCTAAGTACCTTGTGCTGAGTATAAGTGGAATTGTATAGTATTTGCCTTTACGCCACTGGCTTATTTCACTTAATATAATGTCCTCAAGGTTCATCCACGTTGTAGCATAAGTCAGAATTTGCTTGCTAATTTAAGGCTGAATAATATTCTGTTGTATGTGTATACCACATTTTGCTTATTCATTCATCCATTGATGGACAGTTGAGTTGTGTTCATTTTTTAGCTCTTGTGAACAATGCTGTTATGAACATGGGCTTATAAATATCTGTTCAAGATCTTGCTCTCAATTCTTTTAGGTATATACCCAGAAGTGGAATTGCTGGGTCATATGGTAATTCTATTTTTAGTTTTTTAAGGAACCGCCATACTGTTTTCCACAGTGGCTGCACCATTTTACATTCCCACCAACAGTGCATAAGGGTTCCAGGTACTCCACATCCTTGATAGTACTTGTTATTATCTTTCTTTGTTTTTTCTTTTTTTGGATAGTAGCCATCCTAATGGGTGTGAGGAATACTTTTACGTTTTAAGTGAAAGATAATGAGGGCCAAGATGAGGCATAGTCATGGAAGATAAATGGTAATGGGGAACTCAGGTGGGAGTCTTTTGTTAAGTGCAAGCATTTGAATTTGTTGACTAAATGTGAAACATTTTTTTCTTCTTCCAGTTTTATTGAGATATAATCGACATACAGCCCTGAACAAGTTTAAGGTGTACAGCATAATGATTTGACTTACATACGTCATGAAATAACACAGTAAGTTCAGTGAACATCTGTCATCTCATATAGATAGAAAATAAAAGAAAAATATTTTTTCCTTGTGATGAGCACTCTTAGGATTTACTCTCTTAACTTTCATATATAACCTGTGGCAGTGTTAATTATCTTTATCATGTTGTACATGACATCCCTAGTACTTATGTATCTTGTAACTGGGAATTTGTGCCTTTTGACCACCTTCATCCAATTCTCCCTCTTTTCACTCCCACCTCTGGTAGCCATATATCTTATCTCTTTTTCTATGAGTTTGTTTGTTTCTTAAGTATAACTGACCTACAATACTATGTTAGTTCCTGGTGCACAACATAGTGATTTGGTATTTCTATACATTTCAAAATAATCACCATAAGTCTAGTTACCATCTGTCACCATAAGAAGATATTACATTATTATTGACTCTGTTCCCCGCACTGTACATTTCATCTCCATGACTCATTTATTTTGTAACTGGAAGTTTATACCTCTTAAGAGGATGAATTATATGTCCAACTTTGACGCTTCAACGCATGTCTAAATCTGACAAATAATAAGGCCATCATTAGAATCCAGTAGGACAGATAACGCAATGAGCAGGATTTCTTAAGTGGGACTTAGATGTTCATTAATTTATTGATATTTGTAAATATTTTCAAAGGAACAAATTTGTACTGGAGCACAAATATCAATTTAAAAAATTCCATTTTTATAGAACCAAGTTATACGTTGTGGAAAATATAAATTGTAATTATATGTTTTACTGTAAGTATCAGTTAGAACAGGTCTTGTGATGTGGCGTGCAGTTACTTTAACAAAGTAACATATCTGTAGAGTATTTTGCAATTTAGAAGTCTCCTTCATATAAACTGTATTTAATCTTTTACAGTTTCACCATTCTTTTATTTACTGACATTCAACAAGTACCTTTGGAGTACCCCCTCGGTTTCAGGAACTGTCCTAGGCTCTGGAAACATCCTGCTGCATACATCCTAGGGATAGGCCCTGGAGTTTAATTATCTATAATATGAATTCTTAACTTGGGTTCAGGGAAGGGTTTTAGGATAAGGAGGTGTCTATGATCTTGGTAAAATTTACATAAAATATTTTCAAGAGGAGATTTTTATCAGAATTTCAAAGCCATGACCCTAAACTGATTAAGAGTCATGGTCTTCAAGAAAAACTGAGCCTCACAGAAGTTGATTGACCTGCCCAGGGTCCCAAGAATCAAGTGACAGTCTGGGTCTTTTAGCCCTGGTTTAGTGCACTCTGCAGTGCCATGCTGCTTCTCAGTATCCATTCTGTTATGTCCTCCTTCTCTAAAGAATGATCCATTTTCCTAAGGTTTTATAGATCATTCAAATTTCTCACTGTAAATGTCACTTTGTATCAGGATGCGACAATTAACAAATTTTATAATATAACTAGATTGACTTTAATTTCTTGTAGCTCTTAAAACACAGAAACTTCCAATCCCGGTGGTTCTAAAGGCATTTTATGAAGATAGTGTTCCTGCATCTTTGTTGCAGAAGAACATGGTAAGGGTCCTGGAGAAACTCCAGTGGCATTTCTTTGGTCATCTTGAGGAAGTGGAAACGTGTGCCGTTCCTAAGAAGACTGTTGGCCCTTTTATTGTAGGACACAAACAAATGCCTTCGAAATGACCTTCTTGACTTCCTGCAGTGGGAAGCATTGAGCTCTATGGTGAAACAGGCTTTATATATACACACCACCATCTGACCTTTGGGTCAGGACATTTGCAATCAATTTGAAGTGCAGCAAGTGGAACCACAGTGCTGATGAGCTCTCACAGTAGGGTAAGCAAGGCTACCTGGGACTGAGGGGCATGGAACCTCTATTGATTTTTTTAGATGCTTCTACCATATGTTCCTAAACTGCTGGGCTTGGAATTAAGTCAGTTGCCAGAGATGACACCACAGGACAAGAAGACAGCCTGTGTATTAAAGGCTGAAGAAAAATTTTCACACACCCCAGAAATAAATTAATTTTTTTTGGAAAATCAAGTGGAGAAATTTGCTTATAGGCTACTTACTATCCTAGCAGTGAACAGAAATTAGGCAGAAATGTTTAGCAAGAATAAGCTTTGTAGTTTATAGCACTGGCCTAGCAGGACTTCAATCAAAATGTACCTGAATACTCCCAGCCTTCTAGAACTATGTCTAAAGCCAAATATAACTTTGTTCAAGGATGAAATGCTGAGCCTGCGCGTCCGGAGCCTGTGCTCCGCAATGGGAGAGGCCACAACAGTGAGAGGCCCGCGTACCACAAAAAAAAAAAAAAAAGAATGAAAAAGAATTTCTAATTCACTTATTAAGTCCTCAAAAGTTTTGCTACCCTGTTTACGAAGCAGATAATTTTATATCAGCTTGTTGGGGTTGTTTACTGAAACTCTAATAAACTTGTTGGGCTTGGTGTGTGTGTGTGTGTGTTTTCTTTGACTTAGGGTTAAGTATTCCTGATTTGAAGGAATAATTTTAGATAATATATTTGGTTGGCACAGCCATGTGATTACTGATCTGTGGCTCTTTCCTTGATTCCTGTCTTTAGAGTTTAATTAGAAATGCAGAAGCTTTACATTGGCTGCGTTTTTTCCTGCCTACTTTAACTCCTTGTGTTATTTTTTGAAAGACAGAAAGGACTCCTAAATAGCCATCACTGATATATTTATCCATCTGGTAAAAGATTTTTTAGCACCTATTATGTGCCTGTGTGCTGTGCTACTTTCCAGTGATTGGAAATTTAGATAGACAAATTGTGATCCAGGTTTATCGAGGTAATTATAGTCTGCTTAGGGAGACTGGAGATCAAGGGCTAATTAGCATAAGAAGCAGAATGAAAGGATGATGAAATTGAGGAGGATGGAACAGTCCTTTCTGGCAGAAGACACCTGGGAATCTTAATGGAAGGAAGGCCTATATGTTTTAGATAAGCAGATAATTCCAAAGGGAGAATGACCACAGCTCTATCAATCATAGGTCTCTATCTTCCTAACTGTGCTTTTAGTATACTTCCCAAATGAATCAGCACTATTTCACGTAAAGAGAATTTTTAAAAAATTAATTAATTAATTTTTGGCTGTGTTGGGTCTTCGTTGCTGCGCGTGGGCTTTCTCTAATTGCAGCGAGTGGGGACTACTCTTCGTTGCACTGTGCAGGCTTCTCATTGAGGTGGCTTCTTTTGTTGCGGAGCACAGACTTTAGGCATGTGGGCTTCAGTAGTTGTGGCACGTGGGCTCAGTAGTGGTGGCTCACAGGCTCTAGAGTGCAGGCTCAGTAGTTGTGGTGCACGGGCTCAGTTGCTCCCTGGCATGTGGGATCTTCCCAGACCAGGGCTCAAACCCATGTCCCTTACATTGGCAGGCGGATTGTTAACCACTGCGCCACCAGGGAAGCCCAAAGAGAATGTTTTAATACTTAAAATTTTATCAGCCAATTCAATGCAATCCCTATCAAACCACTAAGGGCATTTTTCACAGAACTAGAACAAAAAATTTTACAACTTGTATGGAAACACAAAAGACCCTGAATAGCCAAAGCAATCTTGAGAGAGAAAAACGGAGCTGGAGGAATCAGGCTCCCTGACTTCAGACTGTACTACAAAGCTATAGTAATCAAGACGGTAAGGTACAGGCACAAAAACAGAAATATAGATCAATAGAACAGGATAGAAAGCCCAGAGATAAACCCATGCACATATGGTCACCTTATCTCTGACAAAGGAGGCAAGAATATACATTGGAGAAAAGACAGCCTCTTCAATAAGTGGTGCTGGGAAAACTGGACAGCTACATGTAAAAGAATGAAATCAAAACACTCTCTAAGACCATAAACTCAAAATGGATTAAATACCTAAATGTAAGGCTAGACACTATAAAGCTCTTAGAGGAAAACGTAGGCAGAACACTGTATGACATAAATCACAGCAAGATCCTTTTTGACCCACCTCCTAGAGTAATGGAAATAAAAACAAAAATAAATAAATGGGACCTAATAAAACTTCAAAGCTTTTGCACAGCAAAGGAAACCATAACAAGACAAAAATACAACCCTCAGAATGGAAGAAAATATTTGCCAATGAAGCAACTGACAAAGGATTAATCTCCAAAATATACAAGTAGCTCATGCAGCTCAATACCAAAAAAACAACCCAATCCAAAAATGGGCAGAAGATCTAAATAGATATTTCTCCAAAGAAGATATACAGATTGCCAACAAACACATGAAAGGATGCTCAACATCACTAATCATTAGAGAAATGCAAATCAAAACCACAATGAGATATCACCTCACACAGGTCAGAATGGCCATCATCAAAAAATATGCAAACAATAAATGTTGGAGAGGGTGTGGAGAAAAGGGAACCCTGTTGCATTGTTGGTGGGAATGTAAATTGATACAGCCACTATGGAGAACAGTGTGGAGGTTCCTTAAAAAACTAAAATAGAACTACCATATGACCCAGCAATCCCACTACTGGGCATATACCCTAAGAAAACCATAATTCAAAAAGAGACATGTACCACAATGTTCATTGCAGCACTATTTACAATAGCCAGGACATGGAAGCAACCTAAGTGTCCATTGACAGATGAATGGATAAAGAAGATGTGGCACATATATACAATGGAATATTACTCAGCCATAAAAAGAAATGAAATTGAGTTATTTGTAGTGAGGTGGATGGACCTAGGGTCTGCCATACAGTGAAGTACATCAGAAAGAGAAAAAGAAATACTGTATGCTAACACATATATATGGAATCTAAAAAAAAATTGTTCTGATGAATCCAGGGGTAAGACAGGAATAAAGACACAGATGTAGAGAATGGACCTGAGGACATGGGGGCAGGTGGGGGGGAAGAGTAAGCTGGGGTGAAGTAAGAGAGTAGCATTGACATATGTACACTACCAAATGTAAAATAGTTAGCTAGTGGGAAGCAGCTGCATAGCACAGGGAGATCAGCTCGGTGCTTTGTGACTATCTAGAAGGGTGGGATAGGGAGGGAGGGAGGGAGGGAGGTTTAAGAGGGAGGGGATATGGGATATATGTATACATATAGCTGATTCACTTTGTTATACAGCAGAAACTAACACACCATTGTAAAGCAATTATACTCCAATAAAGATGTTAAAAAAATCAGCCAATGCAAGAAAGGCATTGCCTATTCCATACAACACCTCAGTATTTGTGATGTTTTGTCATTATTGGTATAGCTTCTTCTAATGATTTCCTTATAACGTTTCCTGTCTTTAGGTACAGTCCTAATGTATTACTGGGCCTGGCCTTTTGGGGAGGAAAGTCATAAAATCAACTATGCATTAGGTCTGCATCATCTAATATTTGAGCCAGCAACCACTGGTCGTTGAGCCCTTGAAATTTACTAACCCAAATTAAGACACACTGTAATTTTAAAAACCACACTGTCATTCGAAGACTTGATGCCCTCCCCACCCAAAAAAGGATGCAGACTTTCTTCATATTTATATTGAATTCAGTTTGAAATGATAGTACTTTTACATACTGGGGGGAATAAAATATATTATTAAAATTGATTTCACCTGTGTCTCTTTCGTTGTTTTAATATGGCTACCAGAAAATTTAAAATTACATAGGTGGTTCTCATTATATTTCTATTGGAAAGTGCTCATGGAACTGTTGTTGCAAGGATTAAATATAAGAGGATTAACCCAGATAATGAAGCTGAATGCAAGTGTGTGCAGTGAGCTCTAGACTGCCATCCAGAGAGTGGGTTCAGTCTTAGCTCTGACCTCGACTCTCCAGGTGGTCATTCACTTTCTCTGTCTGGGCCAAGGTTTTCTAATCTGAACAATGTGGAAAAAATTCAGAAGTGGCTAAGTCCTTTCTCACATTAAATCCAGCTATTCAGGAGTATAAGATGAATCTTATTTGTAACCCTTCCAGTCTCCCCTCAAAGCCTATTAGATGAAACAGTCTTCATCATTCCAATTCTTTATTTAAGAGAGGTTAAATTTGTAATTACTGTAATTTGGAGCTTCTTTGAGCAGCCTGAGGCTGGAGCACAGCATCTTTCAATCTGTTCAGGGCTGCGTGAAGCAATTGAACATGTTGTGACTTACAAGGGTCTGACAAAGATATTTTGCAAGGAAATTTCCAGCACTCTTGAAAAAAATCCAGATGTGTCTGAAAGTAAACCATTTTTAGTCCCAGTAGTTTTTATGATGTCATTTCAAATAGGCTAACTCAATAAAAGTATCCTTATTTTAAAAATTAATATTGGAAAATCCATTTCTGACTTTATGGTTTGCTTTTAAAAGTTAACTTAAAGAACTTTGTTGATGTTAGAAGTTACAATACTTGTTCATTATTAAAGTTAGCACATACAGAGCACTTCATACACAAAAAGTTAGGATTACTTGAACCCCATCAGATTTTTCTCATTGTCCATATATTTGACTATAATATTAAATATAAGGTATATATAGTATTTTGAAAATTTTCAACTAGTATTCTACTTTGGGATATATGGGTAATTTAGAATATTGTATTTTTATAAACTATATATATATATATAAAATATATGCTTATATGCTTCCACGATGATTCATTCAAAGTCGTTTTTTTGTTTGTTTGTTTTTGCGGTACGCGGGCCTCTCACCGCCGTGGCCTCTTCCGTTGTGTAGCACAGGCTCCGGACGTGCAGGCTCAGCGGCCATGGCTCACGGGCCCAGCCGCTCCACAGCATGTGGGATCCTCCTGGACCGGGGCACGAACCCGTGTCCCCTGCATCGACAGGCGGACTCTCAACCACTGCGCCACCAGGGAAGCCCCAAAGTTGTTTTTTTTTTTTTTTAATAGACAAACGCCGGTCAAAGGACATACATATTTTAAGGCTTTTCATATTTATTATAAATTTTCCTTACTGAAAGTTTGTATTTTCAGCTTATGTTTCCATTAGCAGGGTACCAGCTTGCCCGTTGCCTGAAACATCAGCAATATTCAAAGTAAGATTTTAAGTCTTGTTTAGATTGATAGGTGAAAAATTGTGTTTCATTTTTGTTGGATTTTGTATTTCTTAGATTGCTTGGAGGATCAGAAATGGTTTAATGAACATATTGGTAATTTCTAATTCTTCTTTGGTGATAGCTTATTCCTGGGGGTTATTTAGTTTATGTAGTTACTTATTTGAGGTAGTTTTCCTTTTTGAGCAGTGAGCTGGTTTGGATCACATGGAACCATCAAGATCTTTCCTCCCTGCTTTGGCATCCAGCCCTGTGCAGTTAGACAGCCTCTCTCAACCATCCAGTCCCTATCAGTTGGTCATCTGTACAAAGATACACACACACATACACACACACACATAACACACACACACCCCCCCCACACACATATAGCGGTGAAAACCACTGTAGTTCCCAGCTTAATCTTGTGCTCCGGGAGGTGATTAACTCCTTACAGGAGGATGAAGAGAATTTAACTCCATATGATCCTTCTTTTGGAGTCTTTATTGGAATAGTTGTTTGTGTGTGTGTGTGTGTGTGTGTGTGTGTGTGTGTGTGTGTGTGTGTGTGTCTGTTTTATTTTCCAAAGCAAATGAAAAAGCCTCATAGTGATATTAACTATACTAGGATCTCTGCTACAAACAAGAATCCTCAGACTGGGCTTCCCTGGTGGCGCAGTGGTTGAGAGTCCACCTGCCGATGCAGGGGTCACAGGTTTGTGCCCCCGTCCGGGAAGATCCCACATGCTGCGGAGCGGCTTGGCCCGTGAGACATGGCCGCTGAGCCTGCGCGTCTGGAGCCTGTGCTCCGCAACGGGAGAGGCCAGAACAGTGAGGCCCGTGTACCGCAAAAAAAAAAAAAAAAAACAAAAAACAACGAATCCTCAGTCCTCTGAGCTACTACAGCTCACTTATTTGAACCACACTGGTATGACCCCTTGCAAAATCACCTCCATTGAGCTGTTATTATAAGGCCATTATAAGAAAGAACCCTATGAAATATTGTAACGCATCTGTTGTGAAAATATTGGTATGGCCGTTTTCTTCTAACACTGATGTTCTAATACATGAAAGATGCATTTTTAAAAATTAGGTGCTAGAAAAAGTGCTGTTTTGATTCCTTTCTTCTGCTATTTGTGTTCATGTTGCAGCTTTTGCTTGGCTGCTTGAAAATGCAGCCAAATTTGAAGCCAAATCACAGTGATAGTATTGACTGTTTTGGAACTTATTTGTGTGCTCCAGTTGTTTAGTTTTACTTTTACTCCTTTACCTATAATTTCTTGTGTCATTATTGGTTAAATTTTGTGTGTGAACCTAAAATTTTTTTTATGAACCCCAACTTTTCATATTTTGTTTTTGTGTTTATTTTGGTTTTTGGCCTCTCCAAAGGCAAAGATAACAAAAAGTCCTTTTGGGGGGAGAGGTGAGGTATAGATAGAAATAAACTAATCAATCTCCAGTATAGTATTTCTGGAAAAGAGCAAGGCCTATGATTGAGAACAGTTTTTACAAGCATAGTAAAGAATATTATCATAATTTTCATAATGATTTTAAGTTTTGCTACAAAAAAATAGAATGCACTAAACATGCATTTTTGAAATCTGTTCCTAGGCAAAAGAGCTTCTACTCCCAAGCAAAAAAATGTGGAAATCAACTGTATTATTCCATGGCCTTTCACTTTTGAATATGTTTGCTTGTTTTAATGACAGTATTTCTCTGATCCTGATATCAGTCTGTTCTTTTATGATATTATTTCTGTTCATTCACTGAGCAGGTTAGCGATTGATTGATTTTTGGTTTCCGTTGCTATGCGCAGGCTTACGCGGGGAGCGGGGGCTACCCTTCGTTGCAGTGCACGGGCTTCTCATTGCGGGGGATCTCTTGTTGCAGAGCACGGGCTCTAGGCACATGGGCTCAGTAGTTGTGGCTCACAGGCCTAGCCGCTCTGTGACATGTGGGATCTTCCCGGACCAGGGATCAAATCCGTGTCTCCTGCACCGGCAGGCAGGTTCTCAACCACTGTGCCACCAGGGAAGACCCCAGATTAGTGATTTAAATAAGCTGCTTTTCACAGGAATAAATGAATAACATAAAATTCTTTTATTGTAAATATCAACTCAATTTTATGGTGTGCTTTTTGGGTATTCAATGGTATGGTACTTAAAAAAATTAATACAAGCAGTTGAAGTTACCTAAATGCTATCTCCTTATACAGAATTCAGTGTTTTAAATAGAAATATGCTTTAGAAAGCTAAGCAAAGTGTAAAGTAAAAGGTATATTACTAAAAGCTAAATATGTATTAATATTCCTTGATTCAAATTATGGGCTTCAGTTACCCCAGCATTTTGGAGAGAAGTGAGGTCATCTGTGTCCTGCACAACTTTAGGGGGAGCTATTTGCATGGACTACTTTAGCCCATTATGGCATTCATTGTATTTCATCTCCAGGGAAATACTTTTTAACTGTGTTTGAAAGGATGAATTTAACTTAACTCTTCCTCAAAAATTTAGAAACGATATTTCTGTCAAATCAGAGAATTTTCTTCCTGGGTGTTAAAGAATGATATGAGGAAAACATTAGCTACATCACTGTATTTAAATGCTGCTTGGATATTGGCACTCCGTTACTCATTTTTATTTTAGTGATTTTCACTTCAGAATTCAAAATTAATTCCATATCCCGGCATCAAGTCTCTCCATCAGATTGAACTTGAACTGATGTAGCTGATGTGCTGCTTTGGAGCCCATAAGTGTGTGGGGGAATTGCAGTCTGTCTTCGATGCAATGTTTTGGAAAAATGCAGACTTATTAGAGCCTCCAGCCAAGCAGCTGTGCCCACCTACATTGAGGATGACTGAAAGAAGGTTTCCAGAGGAGAGAGATAGACAAAAGAAGGAGAGAGGAACAGTCAGGAGGTAGGAGGGAGGAAGGAAGGAAACCAAGTTATTCAGAGACTGTACTGAGACTCCAGGCTCTGAGACTAGGGTTGTGGAAGCAATATATGCTGGACTCTGTTTGTTGTCCAGTCCAATATCCGTTGTCAACTTCAGTCTTTTGGGCTAGCTTCTATTATATAGCTTGGAAAGATTTTTCTCAACTTTCATTATAGTTGGGTTTGCCATAGGATAATGGCATTATAGTTGGGTTTGCCATAGGATAATGGCATTTGGTAAATGGAAATCTATATTCCTGCCTCCTCCTGGTTTTTTTTCCCTTCCTACCTTAAATACTGATGCAGTGTGTAGAATTGCAGCTGTTCAGGGGTCATCTTCTGAACAAGAAGAATAGACCATATTATGCCCAGTCTTCCCTGAGTTTCTGCCTACCTCCAGACTTCTGGTCATATGAGAAAAAACAAACCCTTATTTGGAGTCAAAGTTTCTGTTACTTGCATCCAAATGCATTCCTAATCAATAAACCGTACAGTCTCATATTATGGTGGCATTTGTCTTCTATTCTCCAATAATCTCATTTCCAACAATGAGTGAGAAAAAATACATATAAAGTTCTCATTCCAACACTTCTTCAAACCTGAAATTTCCATCCTGCTTGGCCAGGATGAACCCCACTTATGAGGTACTTAGTAGTTGCTTATTGAATGGATGTGAAGGATAGGAAAACACTCTTCAAATGTGGTGATGGAAACCTTTTTGAGTTCTCTGATTTGGCTGTTCCATAATGCACAGCAACATTATACTCTTAAGTTCAGCACCCATCTCTACTTATACAAGCCCTTGCCCTCGTGCGTGGTGTTGTGGAAACCCATTTCTATATCTGGCTGCCTTTTCTGGTGGGAAAAAAGGGAAGTCTGAGTTAGTATAGTATGAACTTTGACTACACTTTTAAAAAGCACAAAAAAACTAAGAAATATGTTCGCCAGATAAGGATTTATGTGGAGCTCAATCACAATGTGCTCATGTCTGCTTGGAGACAGCGAAGTTTGATGGTTGAGGGAGAGGTCATTAGAACCCAACAGAATTACATTTGAAACCCATTGTTGTCACTGCTGGCTGTGTGAGGTTGAGAAACTTAGTTAATTTTCTGAGCAAGCATTCCTTTCTTTGTAAAACAGAGGTAAGAATACCTGTTTTCCGTAGTGGCTGGGGCTAAATTAAATCATATGTACATAAAGTGTTTGGCATGTAGTAAGGGATTAATAAATGATCGCTTTTCTATTAATGGTTGTAGTTATCCTGCAATATAATGGTTGGAAGATGTGATTGTGTCAGAACAAAATAAGAAATATAATGTCAGCTTGCACCTACTTCTCTTGTTTTAGAAAAATAGTTCTGGTTTATGATAACCTTATCTCTTCCTTGAGATGTTTCTGATTAGTCAGTCTGATCCATTCAAAGCTGTCAGTACAAAATTTCCTGTGATCTCTACCTGCCTTGCTGTATTGTCTGCTGGAGCCTCCAGAGGTGACCAGCTTCAGAGATTTCATTGTGTGTAATTAGTAGATTTCATTGTGTGTAAAATAAATTTCTTTTTTAATTAAAGAAATACAATTAAAGACATCTTCTAGCACACTAGTTGGGAGCTAAAAACAGGTTGGGTTTTTTTGATGGATGTTGTTGAGAATGTTCTGATTTGTGCATTGATATTCTCTCACTTTGAGGGTTCCCAGGAACGCTCAGTGAAGATGGTAACCTTCACCTAAGACTCTACAAAATGATTAATTACCGTTCATGTGTAATGAGCTAATTAAAACTTTGGGGGCATTTTGGCACTTATAAGGGCTTCTTTAATTATCTGAAGGAGGCTTTTACCATCTCAAGAGGTATAACTGGCCTTTGGGAACTAAAGAACCACCTCAGAAAACAATAGAGCATCCCCCATGTTGGCGAACAACCTCTCTGATGAATGTTCTCTTTGAATAAACAGCCCACAGATATAAATCCTGGATTGAAATCACTGGGGAACTCTGACACAGTTTCTAATATACTAGTTACTCTTTCTTGATTGGCATAGGTATGTTCAGAGATCAGAACAGAAGCAGAACAGTTCTTTACTCAAATCCTTGCCTTGAGGCTAATTATTCTCCAGGAAGAAAGATGTCTCTGGGAGGTAGCCAAAGGTGTCCCTTAGAAAAAGATTACAAGAGAGCCTTATCCAACGAGATAGAAGCTGTTTGGCTCCACCAGACCTTTGCTTGCTTCCTTAGGAAATATCACAGAAAATGGAAGTGGCAATAATGTTAACAATAATTATAATTGAGTTCAGTGAATGATGACAATAAGGGAGAGATGTCTGTTTCAGGAAACAGACATGGAACAAACAATCTGTACAAACCCCTAGGTCACAGCTTACAGGTGGCTCTGGATTTTATGGCTTATATCCAAGTGAGGGAGAGAGTTGGTGCCTATGGGATATGTTTTTCAGGTGAAACATGGAGATACAAGTCTAATAATATCAGTGAAAGGAAACTAAAAGGAAATTGAGACATACCTCAGGAAGAAAACTTGATCTATACCGAAACCTTGCTCTAGAAAGCAAGGGAACTATTTGCTACGTTAATGGAGGGCATTGTCAGGATTTGATTTTCCCTTTTGGAATTAAGCAGCTTTTTCTTTTTCTTCTGTTTTTTTTAAAGTGTGGTAAATACGAGGTTTATTTTAAGTACGAGGCCACTATGTGCTATACTGACAGTAGATACAGGGCCAGAATAAGTTTGTAAATATTCATACACGTGTAAAAAAGACGACAACTTACACATATTTTATTTACTTGATTGAAAGCCTTACGGTACATAAAATGCTTTCTGTAGTTGATCTCAGCTTTGTTTACACTGAAGTGAGTTATATCTGGGTTTTCTATGCTCAAGACTACTCAACTGCTGCTGCCGCCGCCATTGGTTTGTTTTCTTTCAGGATCAAGGTGGGTACTTTCAAATAAAATCTTGTTTTTAATTCCTTCTATGGCAAGTCTTTCCTGGATTCTTAGCTTTGCATAATTATACCTACAATGGAACCAGCATCCTAAAGTCACCAAGATAAATCCTCCTACTCCCATGTCACATGATCTTCTAATTCCACCTTCCCCTTCCCAGGCTCCTGGGGCTCTGGTGCAGCCATCATGGGGACAGTAGGCACCTCCTGAGCAGCTTTTTCTTGAAAAGAACTAGCAGTATTCATTTTAATATACATTTAAGGTGAGGCAATAATACTAGTTTGTGTTATCAAAAACAACAGGTACTACTCAAATTACCTTTAGGTGTTGTGAGGTGCAGAGTTTTGAAACTTTGCAGTCTGGCTGAAGGGAGTGGAAAAAGTATAAGGTAGAATATGGAATTGGAGTGGGACCTTGTAGGGTAGGTGGATTCTCCACCTGCCAAGTTAGGGGAATGGGGGCAAGGAGGGACAAAATGAATGTAAAAGAAATAAATGGAAGATGAGTTTGGAAAAATAGGTTTGTGCAAGAACCAGGAAGGTTTAGAATATAACTTACAGAGCTCTGAGCTCAACTCATCTTGTGTGGGGGGCCTTCTTGAGGGCTTTTAAGCGGGAAAGTAGTAACATGATTAGAAGTAGACTATATTTTAAGTAAAGGTAGAAATTAATTCTTGAAATTTAGGAAACTCCCAACAATACCTGATTTCAAAATGAAAGTTAATATCTATATGTTCAAATATTTCTTTTTAAGAGTCTGAAAAACATGGATCTCCACCTAAGTGAAAAGCCAGTTTCATTTTCCCAGCCACATTCATCATCCCTAAAACATTTTGAAGTGTCTATCCTGGCAGAGTGGTCCAATTTAAATATACAGTTTCATCAGACCTCTTTAATGCCACATTATTTTAGGTAAAGTTGTTTCAATTGAGTGCACACATCTATTAGTGTGGAGTCATGGTGGATAATGAAGCACTGTTATTCCCACGGACCCATGTTAGGTGGACCAGGGATTTTAATTAAATATCCGAATGGGTGTTGCACAGTAGACACTCTCTAGAAAGCATCTGTCAGGGTTAATATTTTACAAGTTAGCTATGCCTCTTTCAACCTTTAATAATAATATTCTAACTCTTTATTCTTAGTTACTGCTAATAATTTCAAGGTAATACAGGTAGAAATTACTTGATTATCCAAGTGACTGCACATATCAAAGAAATAGAAAGTAATTTCACGTCTATATGTGTTTTATAAGTAAACATTACTAACATGTTATTGTATTTTTAAAAATTACCTCTTTTTTTCCTAAGAGGAATTGAAAACACGTGATATCCTATGTTTGGAAGTGTTTAATGCCTGGCATATATGTAACTAAACTCAATTCTCAGTAATAGCAGTGACACTGCTCCTGCATCAAATAAATAAATAAACTTCTTGATAATTGCCATTTCTTCGGCTCTCTCCAGGCACTGAACTATAGTCCTATTCATTTTTCATAGTATGCTGCTTGACCACCTCAAGTCCATTTCATTTAAGCATATGACCTTGCCATTTCCTTCCCCCCATGTAGACTTTGGCCATCTCTGTGGATGGAGCATTTGGAAAAGACTAACTTTGGCCCTTAATTTTCAGGAACATGAAACGCACAGTAGTCTTGTCACGTGTTAAGTCCATCCCTTGGGCACAACCCTCATACGGGCTGTTCAAGAGTAGGTAGGTGGTTGTTCCTGGATGGGAGAGGTGGACATCTATGACCCAAGCATTAATACATAATCACACTATACTGACTGTGGTCTTGGGGAGTGAATGACTGGGCTATTTTGACTTTCATCTCGTTTGACTCTTTCATATTTCCAACCACTGCCTTGAAAAAAATATATGTTAAATTTTATGCTTCTACTTAAGAAATAGATAACACTGTTCTGTGGATGGATCTGCAAACTCCATTCATTATGGACTACCAATCAGAAGTTATTTTGGTCCCTAAGAAAGAGAGCTTAACATGTATTTTAAGAATATTGAAGAAAACTTTGATACTCTAACTAGAAAAGATAGATTAAAATATTTCAAAATAAAAAGGAATTTTTTTTACTTTTACGACCTCCTCTTTGTTCCCAATTTTTTCTAATGCTGCTGCAGTTGGTAATGTCTTGTGTTGCTGTGTTGTTTCATAAATGCAGTGGAGAGAACAGCTAGATCTCTGTTCTTCCTAAGAGTAGAAAATTCTAATCATGAATACTCAGAATATTAAAAATTTGAGGACTGTATTCTCACTGGATTGGAATAATGACAGTTTAAGCAGAATTGAAGTAAGTTGAAATCACTTTTGGCACTCGCAGTTCTTGAGGTCTAGGGAGGACTATCTCATTATAGTTCTTTTTTTTTTTTTTTTTTTTTTTTTTTGCGGTACGCGGGCCTCTCACTGTTGTGGCCTCTCCCGTTGCGGAGCACAGGCTCCGGACGCGCAGGCCCAGCGGCCATGGCTCACGGACCCAGCCACTCCGCGGCATGTGGGATCTTCCCGGACCGGGGCACGAACCCGTGTCCCCTGCATCGGCAGGCGGACTCTCAACCACTGTGCCACCAGGGAAGCCCTATAGTTCTTATTTCATGAGTAAGAAAAAAAGAGTCATTTAATACATTTTGTAGATGGTAATAGCACATTGTGCCTTAGTTCTGATATCTCTTTCTTTGACAGTTTGGAGACTACATTGGCTTGCAGGGGAGAATAAAATTTCAGTCATATTAACAGGAACATCTTTTATTTTCCAAGACCTAAGCCCCTGTAGTTCCCAGGGTGCATGATGCTCCTTATAGACACTCATTTGTTCTCATGATATCTTTACTATGGAATATTCGTTAAAAAATCATTTTCAAAAACAAGCAAAATCATGACCCTCATGCACATATAAAATGATGCCATATTAAAAATTCAATTTAGCTCATTAACGAGGGAACCAGTAAGATGCTATAAACGAGTTCTAAGGAGAATCCAAAGAACAGACATAATTATAGGTCAGGAATATTGAAAGCAGGTGTACTGGCCTCTTCTATGGTGGAAGAGGGAAGTCAATTGAAACTCCATGAGACAGAATGTTGCATGTCTATAGGCAGAAATTATTTTGCATTGCTGTCAGTTATCTACAATTTACAGAGTTGTAAAATAGCCTGATGCAAGGTTAGAATGAGATAACCTCGAAGTGTATGCTATAGACAATGCAGCTTTCCCCTGAAGCACAGATTTTTCCCACTATAGTTTTCTACTCTTGCATAACTAGTATTTATTCCATTAAGATTAATTTCATGCATGTACCTTAGGAAGCCTTCCCTGATGCCTTCTACCTGGTTTTAAGTTTTCCTCTACCTCTCAAAATATCTTGTGAATAACAAATACTGTGTTTACTATGTGGCATTATAATTCAATGTTTAGTGTCACTTTCAATTTCTCTTAAGACTAGAACTATATCTTATTTTTTTATTTTCACAGTATTTGGCACATAGACAAATTTTATAAGATGTTTACAGAATGAATGAATGAATGAGTGAATGACTGAGTGAAGAACTGATGGATGTATGCTTGAGTGGAGAGTATAAGAGCACATGTGTGATAAGCAAGCATTTGTCATCCTCTACAGTGCAGCAGGCGTTTGAGTGAGGCCAGTCACCTCTAGATTTCCCTTTGAGCACAGTGCATCTCCTATTATTAATAAATTAAACTCTGTTTATCTGACCTTCCTGTTGCCTTACTGTTTCATCTCAGGAAAGTCCTTTATATCTTTCGAACCTCAATTTATATTTGTAAAATGTATTCTCCTTACTATTGCTTAACCACATGTCAGAGATTTTAAAATCATAGATCGTTTAACATTATAGTAATGGATTTGCAAAATTAGACGATTTTGTGTAAGAATAAGCTACATGAGAAATGATTTGAGGTAGGTGGTCAGAAAATCTGTACTCTTTTAGTATTATGACAGTATGGCAAAAGCAGTGAAGCAAGAGCTAGTTCCTTCTCTTGGACTTTTTACTCTGTCCCATAATGTTGCAAATCCCTTGTGCATGTGAGGAACTAATCGTTTATTAGCTGAATCTGTAACCTGTTAGTGCTTCTTTTTAATTAACTAAGCATTGAGCCTAGAATGAATAGGCAGATACTATAATCACAGTGCCTATATATAAAGGTCCTTACATCTCAGAAATATGCACACAGAATTGTGGTTTTCCAGAATCCTTATTTCAGTGGATTCCTTTTTTTTTTTTTTGCGGTACGCGGGCCTCTCACTGCTGTGGCCTCTCCTGTTGCGGAGCGCAGGCTCCGGGCGCGCAGGCTCAGTGGCCATGGCTCAATGGACCCAGCCGCTCCGCGGCATGTGGGATCTTCCCGGACCGGGGCACGAACCCGTGTCCCCTGCATCGGCAGGCGGACTCTCAACCACTGCGCCACCAGGGAAGCCCCAGTGGATTCCTATTTTAATGTATATGTTTGCATATGTATTTTTGAAACAGTAGACGTGTTGTGGAAACCACAGGATACTTCCTGCAAAGGGGCAGAGAGCAGTAGACGGCGCCTTGACTTTGAATGAGGTAGAATTTGAGTTGTGTCAATTTCCACTTGCATGACCTGAAGCAAACTACTTAATTTATTTCAGTTTTATTTTCCTTATATCTAAAATAAGAATAATGACCCTGGTTTCATAGGGCTGAGGTGAGGATAAGGGAGACAGTGAGTGCAGCTGACTTGTGGAAACAGCTGTAGAAAATGTTAGCTCCCCCCAGCCCTTCCCTGGAACACGTCTATGCCCTTATCTGCATTTGCTCATCATTCTTTCTTACTTTCTGCATTTTACTTCCTCTTTAGTCACCACTTTCTTTAAATTCTTCATGATTTCGTTTAAAGCTCACTCCTCCCTACCATGTTTTTTGGTTTTCTTTATCTCTGCCAATTGGACTGTGAGCTCAGTGATGACAGAGGCCCTTGCTTGTCCTGTTGGGAGCCTCCAGAGCACCCTGCAAGGGTCCAGCATCCTGCCTAAGCCCAGCGGACTAAAACTCAGCACAGGAGACCTCTGTCTATACCGAGTTCCTCAGAGAAGTCACCTCAGTTTTACCTGTGTTCTCTAAAAACCAAAGACATTGTCTCTATAGCACAGACTTAAGCTGAATTTATTTTAATAAGTGCCGTCCATGGTCCTGAATAGAGTTTACATTATATACAGTGGGTTTGATTTTCTTTATCCTGCTGCCCTGTAGTTTGAACAGCTTGTACGTGTGTTTTCCATCCAGACTCACTCAACAAGCTTTCCCAAATTCACTGCAGCTTCAGGGACCCAGGGAGTGAGGACTGACCTGGGGTCAGATGCATCAATCTTACTCTATCGCTAAAGTGATGCAAGAGGAATGAACAGATTTGTGTCAATGCCTGTGGTATTCAGGAAAACATATTAAAACATAGATTTATTTTAATTCCCTATGTTCTGAAGCTGGAAGGCAGAGATATACCGTGTGGTTTCTTTGCTCTTATTTTCTTCTTCACAGTGTATTTATTCCTTGTGAGTATCTTTGGGCATGCATTGTGTTTTCTCTAATGAAAGTAGAAAAATTGTATCCTCATTGCTTATTTTTAGCACTGTTGCTATGCTAAACTGTAGCCCAGGCATCTTATTAAAATCAATTCAGGATTTGAATGTTCATTCTCTTTAATACAGTGGCATCACTATTCTTTCTGAAAATATGTCACCATATACGAGTTATCTATTTAAATATTTCCTATCAATTGTTGGAAAAGTATTTCTCATCTATTTAAGGAATAAGTCAAAAATTGGTACCTAGAGATTGGGGGCAAATTTTGTCGTGGGTTCTTTTGGATTCTTTTTGTGGATAGGTAAAGGGTCAATTATTTCCTTCATACTATCCTGAAGTGTGATTTATGGCATCTTTAGGGTGGCGTTCCACAGCGTACAACTTATTGTGCTGAATAAAGTGATTGACAGTTGTTTTATTAATTACCATGTGTCATAGTTAAAAGACTTACTGACACATAGATTGAGTGACCTAAATTTTTCCACATGAAATTGAGGTTTTACAGTATATATTGTTGAGACAATCATCTGCATTCCCAGGCTGCTTATGCAGTTGCGCATGTGTAAAGAGCGACAACATGCATCTGCTCTTTCTGCAGTGGAGTCTGGGGCTGTTCCTTGTTGTCTATTATTTTGATTCCCAGCAGTAGAATCATGGGTGGGAATGGACTTTGGAGTGATCTGGGTCCACTCACAAGAGCTTTTAAGAAACAAGAGAAGGTAATTATCATGAGGGAATTTCTGGCAAGAACTGCATTTAACTTAAAAGGTTGACTTGCACTTTAGGCCATTATATCAGAGCTATACCTCACTTTAAATTAGATAAACATGCTAGCATAAAAAAAATCTGTGGTGATAAAGGGAAGAACATTAAACTTGAAGGGTGCCTCTTCTAGGGCAAGTGTTAGGCTGTATGCTTTCCTAATTGCTATCTCATTTAATCTTCCTAACAGCCCTGAAAGGCATGGGTTATTATCCCCAATTCACAGATGAGGAAACCAAGCTCAGGGAGATAAAATAAGTTTTTCGTTGTAAGGGATTGGCCTGGCATTCAAAGCTAAGCCTTTATGACTTAAGACCCATGGTTTGTTCTGTATGATGCTAAAATCAACATGCCTTTCTTTCCTGTAGAAGATCATCCACCATTTTTTTTTATTGTGGTAAATAGCACATAAAATGATATCTACCATCCTAACAAAAATTTAAGGGTATAGTGCAGTGTCATTAACTATAAGCACAGTGACAATTGTATAGTGGATCTCCAGAACTCTTTCATCTTGCATGACTGAAACTCTGTACCCAATGAACAGCAACTCTCCATATGTTTTCACATCTATCAGTAAAGGCTCATTCCCCCTTTCTCCTCCCTGCAACGTGTGTTTGCTTTTTGTTTTTGGATAGAGAGGGAAAGAGTGTGACAGCAGCGCTAATCTCAGTGTCACTGTTTAGCCAACGGATCTTGGGGTAGTGACGTACTGTAGCTACCCCACGTCATTAGCCAGATTCACTATCAAGGTGATCGGATTATTAACGAGCTGTTTTACTAATCAATGTGAGGTGAATTGGGTTCTAATTTGTAATCATGAGCACAGTTTCTGTTGCACTGAGGCCACAGGACTCCTCACTTACTTTGAATCCCAAGTTGACAATGCCCCTCTGAATCAGACAGAATGTATTTTTAGTCACACTGACTTGAGAACCAGCCCCCTACCCCCCCCCTTCCCCCCCACCCCCGCCACCTTGGCAGGTCACAGACAGCAGTCGTCCGTCTGGTAGAGAAACCTCTGGATGGAGTCAGACTGCCTCGCAGGCCCTGGCTCCACTCCAGAGAGCGATCAGTGGGTCCAGCACTGCCAGACAGCCCCCTGGCACAGGGGCTGGCCAAAAAGTCAGGGCATGAGGATCCTCTGTACTTCGGGCACGATGCCCAGCTCCATCAGGGCAGAATGTGGAGCTCAGCAGATTGGAGTTTGGTCTCCATGGCACCAGGGCCACAGGGTTGAGCTATAACCATCCCCAGGCACCTGCATTGTCTCAGATGTATGCACACGATGCATTCCACCAGACGAATCCTGTAGAAGCTTATCTTGCCCCTGACCCAAGGCAGGAAAAACATTCTCTCTTTTCTCCCTTCCTTGTTTACATTATTTAACCAGTTTTCAAGCACATGAGTCTTTTAAACAGGCCTAATAGCAACGGCATGATCTTTTAGGAACACCTGCAGTACTGAGAGGCATTCAGTAGGCGTCTCCCTCTGGACCCAGTTCACAGTGTAAGTTTCCGTACAGCACTTAAATTTGGTGAAGCACAGTTTCCTCTTCTTTTAACTGGAGGATTGATGGCATCTGCCTCATACATACTTTACAGAGTTGTGAGAATTAAGGGGAAAAGTGAAAGTGCAAGAATTTGGCAAACAGTAAATATGACATAGATATTCTGTGTTGTGAATACTCCTAGACAAATCAACTCAAGAAGAGTTGGGTCTTTATGGCACAGAGATGTGCTCATAAGTGCCTCTGAAATAATGGAAAGGAATCTCAGTGAAGGCGGTGGTAGAGAGAGCGAGAGAGAGAGAGAGCCAGAGAGGGAGAACAGTATAAAACAAAAAAAATCTCAAAACTCTTTTGTAATTAACAATCTAACACCTAGTAAAATCTTAAAATATTGATCTTATTCATTATGGGATATCCAAGTGATTTAACTCTTCATTAGTTGCTTAAAAAAATCAAACTTTGATAGAGTGAAAGCATACCCAATATGCAGAGTCCTATACATTCTTTTTTGTTGTTGTTATATTTTTTAAAAATTTATTTATTTTACTTATTTTATTTTTGACTGCGTTGAGTCTTCGTTGCCGCGCGCGGGCTTTCTCTAGTTGGCGGTGAGCGGGGGCTACTCTTCGTTACGTTGCGCGGGCTTCTCGTTGTGGCTTCTCTTGTTGCGGAGCACGGGCTCTAGGCATGCGGGCGTAGTAGTTGTGGCTCGCAGGCTATAGAGCGCAGGCTCAGTAGCTGTGGCGCACAGGCTTAGTTGCTCTGCATGTGAGATCTTCCCGGACCAGGGCTGGAACCTGTGTCCCTTGCCTTGGCAGGCGGATTCTTAACACCACACTACCAGGCAAGCCTTAGAATCCTATGCATTCTGAATTACTTATATTTGTGAACGTTGTTTTGAAAAATGCAGTCCAAGCTTATTTTATAATGCTCATCTTTAAATCACCTTTTCCTTATCATATTCTTATATTGTCCATACATAATTTCACATGATAATAGTGTATATAATTAATACTTTGCCAGGCAAAATGCTAACCCTTAATTATATGGTGTCTCATTTAATCATCACTGCAGCCCTCTGATGGTATGTATTACTATTATACCCATTTTGCAGACGTGAATGCTTGGAGAAGTTATGTAACTCAACAAAAATGACAAAGATCATAGCAATAGGAGTCAAGTTCAGACTACTGGAACCCAGAACCCATGATTTTTGTTTAGTTTTTTTTTCAAGTAGCCATGCACAATTTTATTTGCCAAGCCTGGAGGGAGCTAATTTGGCCTTCACTAAAAGCTGCATGTACTGCATAGAAGGAACTTCTGTCCAGATGCTTGCTGTTAGCTGAGCACAGTGACCCATGCTCTCTCCCTCATCCATTTGCTCCTGTGACCACCATCTGAGATTTTTTTGGTCTTTCCATCTTCCCTTCACCTTGAAACTTGACACGTATCCCTCTCCTGTCTCCCCCAGCTGGTCAGTCTGGTTTCTAATACCCTCTTTTCCGTGTTCTCACTCCCTAATAATCCCGCTCCTGCTTCTTGGCCAACACTGGCCTAGTGAGGAAGATGGAGGCCACATATTCTATTCTCAGGTTGTTTTATGAAGAAACTAAATCCCCTTGAATTCAGAAGAGCATGCTGAGCAAATCTATGGAAACCTTGCACAGTTGTATATTCTTGTAAAATAGTGTATTCTGATAATATTTTCCAAGACACCAAATTTACCTAATCCCAGAAGATACACCGAATATATTATATAAAGAGGATAATGTGTTGTGCAGCTTAAAATTCCTGGAAAATTTCTCATTACTTGTATCGTACAACCAAATTCCAGTGCAAGGCAACCCATTTGTGAGTGATGATTAGCGCTGCCAATGCCCCAGCAGTAGCAGGAAAGGATGTTGCGAAATGATCCAACTTCCATTAGAAAATAATGACTGTCTTGGCTAAGCAACATTTTTTAAATTAAATACTGAAAATTTCTAGTAATCAGAGAGCTTATTAGCCATGAAATTCGATTCCAGTATCAGGGACTATTCACTTATCAAATAGGAGCCAAATAATTGTGGGCGGAATTTATAGTCCTGCACTAGGAATAGTGTTAAATATTATGGAAATGGCACTGGTGTATATAGCTCCAGCTCTAGGGAAATGTGGCATTTTACAGTTTCAGTGGCAAGTTAGGCTGGTGATTAACAGAATGCAATCATTAATTTCTGAGGCATGAGAGTTCCTCTGTATTCTCTTGGGATCCCAGAGTTTTGCAGAACAATGAACCCGTCATGACTTTCTACTGAGCTTCACTTGTCTGTTCCAAATTTCCATCAGCTGCCTTGAGACAGGCTCAGAAATCCTTGCCGTGGAATTAGCCTTAATTCATGGAGGGAGGTGTTCCTGCCTTCAGGAAGACTGGAAACAGTATGCTTTCAGCAGGCTCACCACTGAGTTCCCCATCTTTTCTCCTGATGGTCTCTACTAATATCTCCCATGCCCACTCACCTGACCAACCCCTCTCCATACGTTCCAATCCTCTTTTAGGGAAATGGGAAGCAAGTATTCCCTGAGTCCCCAATGATGCCACAAATTGTGTGAAATAACCCAGATACAATTTTTGGAAGTGGGTGTTTACTGATTAAGCCCATGAAGATTAAATACTATGCCACAGTACAAAGTTAGTGAGGATGAAAGGCAGGATTCACACCTAGGTCTATCTGTTCTCCAAACATTTCTCACTATAGAAATAAAAGATGGTAAGGTTTTAGGTGAATATGTTAATCTGCCATAGATATTTCTACTTAAATGTCTCTGAATGCATACATTTTTAAATGTCTTTAAACTCAGGAAGTCGTTTTCCACATGCATAAGTTTCACCACCATTTTCCAACAATACAGTTCTGACATAGGAACTTTGAGTATATTCGAATATGCATACACATACATGCATATGTATACATATACAATATACATAAATATACATACATCTGTACACAAACACATGCATGCACAAACACACATATTAGATATATCTGTGTACATACACAGATACATACATATGTACATATATACGTTCACATAGATAGATAGATATAAAATCTTTCATGATATTTTTCTTTCTGATCTGTAGGGACTGGATTTCACCTGATTTAAAACCTCTCCCTAGGTACCTACATATATGTCTGTCTTCAACCTGGTTAGCAAACTATTACAATACATGCATTCTTCAAGTCAACCCAAGTTTAGAAAGTTTAGCAGATAAAAAGTGCAGTGGCAGGCTCTCTAAAGAATAAGAGAGAAAATTCTAACAGATGCATGGACAGAGTAAAACAATTTGCCTATCGTCACATGCTAGGAAGGGTCAGGCTAGGCGTTCAAGTCCACATTCTGCTCACTACATTAGCGCAATGCTGTCAGAAAGAGAAAATGTCAGATTTAAAAATTTCTTCCCCTTGCCTCAGCATATCTTAGCATTTTTAGGTATATTTGGAAGAAAGCTGAGGCTCATGCCTGTCAACTTGTTCCAAAAGCCCTTTTCTCCCTTCCTTCCTTCCTTCCTTCCTTCCTTCCTTCCTTCCTTCCTCCCTCCCTCCCTCCCTCCCTTCCTCCCTCCCTTCCTCTCTATCTTTCTTTCTTTCTTCCTTTTTTTCTCTCTCTCTCTTTCTCTCCCTCCCTCTCTCTCTTTCCCTCTTTCTCCTTCTCTTTCTTTCTTTCACTGTACCGGGTCTTACTTGCGGCACACGGGATCTTCATTGCCACGTGCAGGATCTCTGTTGAGGCAGGCAGGATCCTTAGTTGCAGCACACGGGATCTTTAGTTGCAGCATGTGAACTCTTAGTTGAGGCATGTGGGATCTAGTTCCCTGACCAGGGATTGAACCCAGGCCCCCTACATTGGGAGCACCGAGTCTTAGCCACTGGACCACCAATGAAGTTTCTAAAAGCCTTTCTAAATAGGGAAGTATGGCCTTCAGACATACCCAATAAGGAACAGATTTGCTTGAAAACTCAGTGTTATGGTGCCTCATTTAGAGTTAACAGGTAAAACATTGCATGTCAACTGATTTTAGGAAGGACAAAATGTCATGCATGTGTCTGCCATGAATGCTGCTTTCTTGCCAAAGTGGGATGTTACTAGTAATATAGTTACTAGACATAGTTAACCTATGTCTCTACCTACTTAGAACATATTATTACCAGATTCTTCACAAATATGCCCATTCTTAAGGCCTTTGACTATTTTACAAATTTATGAGTTTACCTTGTTTCCTTTATTATAGGAGTCATTGTGGCTTTTGGGTGGCATTCTTCCCCCAAGCAGGAAACTGAGCAGTGTGGGTTCACAGGGCTTTAGTGATGAGTGTAAGCAGTAACTTTACTCTTTGAATACTTTAATCCTCAGTTAATTCTAGATCCCACTACAAGCTGAGGTGAAGGGCTGGAAGATTTTTTTTTCTCTCAATAGGAAAGTGGCCAATATTTTACTTACTTCCTGATGCATGTGTCTTTCTCTCAATCTACTGTCAATCTATTTAATTCTCTTGGATCTAGCTCTGAACCTAATTGTTGAATACTGGCCAAAGCCACTTTGGGGAACTGTTTTTAAGTAAGAGTGAATACTTTCATTTGTAAGCTACAGTTGCTCAAAAAACATCCTTTTCCTCATAAACAGAGGTTATTTATTTATTTTTTTTGCGGTACGCGGGCCGTTCACTGCTGTGGCCTCTCCCGTTGCGGAGCACAGGCGCAGGCCCAGCGGCCATGGCTCACGGGCCCAGCCGCTCCGCGGCATGTGGGATCTTCCCGGACCGGGGCACGAACCCGCGTCCCCTGCATCGGCAGCGGACTCCCAACCACTGCGCCACCAGGGAAGCCCAACGGAGGTCATTTTTGTTTTGGTCTAGAACAGTATTCCTCAAAATCTCTTAGGTAGCTGAGAAGACAGCTGGGTATATGACAGTATCTGTATTTATTGTTGTTATCCTTTCCTTGTGAAAGAGTGGCTGGTCTACTGATGTATGTATTTCATTAAATGACATTGTGATCTTCCCAACGTGGAGAGTTAGAGTTGAAGATCATGTACTCCAATTTCCTTATTTTACATTTAGGAAAACTGAGGCCCAGAGAGGTGAAATGACTTAATCAAGTCACAGGGTACCACAAATGAGGCTTGAAACCATATCCTTTGAGTTCAAGTATAGTTTACTTTGAGGTAGTGTTTTACTGTGGTCAACCAGGCACAGGTGGAATATAGAACTTCAGAAGGATTTTTGCCCAACAACAAAAAGAACTTAGTTGAAGACAGGGGGAATATGCTAATTTTGAATAGGATAACACTATTATAGACAATTTTTAAAAATCCAAGTATGTTTACTTTATGAAAAATCAAACTTGGAAATGATATTTGTCACTCTTCCATTCATTTCCAGTGGCAGTTTTTAAAGTATCGCTGGGGAGTAGCTTTCTTATTTAGCTTTAATCTTCACAAATATCCATGCATAAACATAGATTTTAAACTGTGTTTTCAAAGGATTAAATGAGAACTGTCTAAAATGTCTGGTGAAAATTAAGATTTCAAAATGTTATATTTAGAATTACTATTCAGTGTCTCATCCAAATTGTAAAAAACAAATGGCAAATACTTTGAAGTTCATCATATTGTATTTTTCTACTGTTTACTACTCTCACTCTTAAACTTAATGGGCTCATGTGAGAGGCAAAGTGTGTGCATTTGTAAACACAGAATACATTTAGAATTATCAGTGGAAGCTTGACTTTTTTTTCCCAGGAAGGTTCATTGTAGTTAGGAATTCATTAGCATCAGTAATATGTGGGAGACTTAACCTCCCGCTTTCAAATGAAAAATGTTCACATTTTTCAACAACTCTTTTATTAGGCCCTTTGAGCTATCTGTGCTGGACATTTCTTGTGATATTTCTGTCATTTAGTTTTTATTTGTTTTTAGTATCAAGGGAAAGTGAATGCTAGGTCAAAATATCTTGAATAAAACTATAGGCAGAAATCATTTTGAATAATAATTATATAGTACAATGCAAACTGACACATAGTAACATTTGTAAAACATTGTATTAGAGCTTTTTTTCCTAAAAGGACCTGAAATTTTGGTTGTTATTTTTATTCTGCTATATTGATTGTTAGATATGTAGACAGTTTCTTGCTTTCTCATTTAAAATGTATGAGAATCTGTGGCAGTGTCATTGGTCCCTGGGAAACAAATGATGTCATTAAAATAACATTAGGACTTTGAGCTTCTCAAACCCAGAATTATTAACTTTGAGCACAAGCATGGCAGAAAATGTTAATGATTCTTTTAGTGCTTAATTCAAGTGTTGTGTGATGGTTCTTTGGTAGAAATCTACATTCTATTGATAGTACCTGAGGGAGAAGAAAACAAATAAGCAAGCTCAAGTTCGAGAGCTGGTAGTTTTATTTATACTTAAGTGTGTCTTATTCTTCACCTCAGTCAAATATTAGCACAGAATAAAATATAGAAGAAAAAAAAACTTAAGTTGTCCCTTATATTTTTCTTGTGATTCTGTAGCATCGTGACATCATTATTTAGTGAAGAATATCTTTGTTTTGAAGCTATTATTTTAGGCTAGAAGAATAAGATATGTAATTCTTTTAATCACATAATCTCATTCCTTAAATTCTTAATTTTGGTTAATTTCTCTTTCGGGTAGTGTGGATTTTTACATAATTTCTGCACATTTGAGAATATCATCCTGTTACCTTCACACGTGAAACACAGCATATCTAGGGATAATATATCGATGCATATCAGTGCATATCGATATGCATATCGATGCATATCAGCATATCAGTCAGTTGCTTTGCTTTACATTAAATATTTTGACTGTCTAATAGTCAAATTAGACAGTCAAAATATTTGTAGTTTGTAATGTAACAGTAAATTAAAATGAAGATAAGAACATATGTTTGTTTGTTGATTCTGCACATAATATAGCAACTACTTCTCATGATGTGCTCGGGTCTTTTCCCAGGTTAGTGAACTTCTTCAAGTAAGGCTTTGATAATTGCTTTTCTTCTTAGATTTCTGCTTTATTCCCTAGGAATGTCTGCAATCCTTAGGTTTTGATTTCTGTTATCTTCCTTCAATGTCAATCAGAAGAGGAACCTTTGTCATTTTTGTCCTGTGCTTTTGGATGGCTCAAGTGCATTCTCCACATCACTTTTTACACTTTGCAATAGAAAATTTCTGTTGCTTAATGTTTCCAAAGGGTCTTATTTTTTTTCTGCTTTTGCCATTACAGCTTTCCTAAATCCCACTTTATTGCATTTCTTTTTATGATAAGGAGGCTGCCAAAAATCTTTCTAAATTTTCTTTTAGCAACTATTGAAAATTATTTTCAAAGACACTGCAGTATTCCACAGAGCCTCGCTGCTGTTTCTCCTTTTTCTCTTATTTTCTGAGTTTATAGGTTTTATGTGAGATTTTCTGTATATTCAGATTGCAGTGACAAATGCTCATTCCAGACCACATGTTTCCCAAGATATAGGGTCTGTGGAGAGCCCATGGCCCTTCTGCATCCCTTTGGATGCTGATGGAATTCCCTTCTCAGATCAATAGCTAAATAGTAGATAGATTTGATTAGCCTCCAGCCCAATTCAAGGCACCAAACTGACACTCGTCTAGTATGAGACCGAGTTTTCTCCTTTGAACATCTGGCTACCTGATATTCTGAATCCATAAAATCCATAAAATTAAAATTCCAATCATCATAGCCCTTAGGAATCTACACTTTTTTTTCTTTCTGTGCCTATAGTGCTTAATCTGTGGGAATGATATATTGTAGAATGGAATATTTTCTCATTTTCTCTACCATCTCTCCACCCCACATACTCATCAGCAGCATACAGTCTTCCTTCCAGTTATTCTCTCAGAGATTCCAACCCTGAGCAGATATGCTGAGATGGTGGTGAGACTGAGGGAGAACAAGGTCCTAACTGCACTTGGTGTTCATGCACTAGAACATTCAAACATGCTCTTAACCTCAATATTGCAACCTCATAGAGGCCTTCCATATTCACTCAGTCACCCCACTCTCATCATTTATTTTAAATTTTCTTCATCTATTGCTCTCAGAAATTATGCTGTTGATTCACAGCACATAGTATATTCTCAACAAATATTGTTGGATGAATGAATGGATGGAGAGTTGCTTAGGGTTCTCATTGGCATGGGATTTGTGCTCTTGGTCTACAGGGCAGTATGGTGGTGGTGGGGTGGAAGGTCTTCCTTATCTGCTCTCAGATTTTCTCTGCCTTCGTAGGTGTTTTGGGGGAAAGTGGTGAGAGACTGTCACAGATTGCTAACTATATACCATTTTAACCACCAAGGCTGACACTCTTGTTGCCTCCTCTGCTCTGCCTCCTGCTTTCTCTCAAAGTGTTCTTACCCTCTGTTCTCTCTCTCCAACTGTGCTTGTTCTTGCTTAAAATTCCTCCTTCCACTCTTCATTTTTGCTCTGGTCATTTCCTTCACCACATCCTTGTGCCTACCCACTGTCTCTATCCTGCTTTGTCTAATATAAAACATGGTTCTTTAACTTTGGAGAGAATTTATATTTTCTCATCTGCAGTCTTCTCAAAATAGAGGGGAGATTGTAGGCTGTGATCAATTTTGGGGACATCTAATGGAAGTAAAAGGGGTAAATCAGTACATTCAGAATTCTTCAAATTGATATCTATTTCCATACATCCTTAGCTCTTTTAATACAGTTATAACTTTTACTACCAAAAAACTATACATAGTAATTGATTTTTAGCTTCCTATCTCAGAAGCTACAGATAAAAGGATATTAATTTTTAAGAGGTCACTCAATCAGAAAATGCATTATTCAGTTAGAATGGTGAGAGGAGCAGTGGGATGGAACTCAGGAAATCTGAGGAGTAGCTCTGACTCTGCCCCTTACATTGTTTGAGAGAAGTCATTTGCCTGCTTGGGGTCTCCATGGACTTTTGCTTTATTTTTTATTTAAATAAATTTATTTATCTTATTTATTTATTTTTGGCTGCGTTGGATCTTCATTGCTACGCGCAGACTTTCTCTAGTTGTGGTGAGTGGGGACTACTCTTTCTTATGTTGCACGGGCTTCTCAATGCAGTGGCTTCTCTTGTTGTGGAGCACAGGCTCTAGGTGCACGGGCTTCAGTAGTTGTGGCACACGGGCTTAGTAGTTGTGGCTCGCAGGCTCTAGAGCACAGGCTCAGTAGTTGTGGAGCACGGGCTCATTTGCTCTGCAGCATGTGGGATCTTCCCGGACCAGGGCTTGAACCCATGTCCCCTGCATTGGCAGGCGGATTCCCAACCACTGCGCCACCAGGGAAGCCCCTGGACTTGTGCTTTAAAATGACCAAGGTTTCCATCACCTTCATGTACAGAGAATCTCCAGTCATGTGAAGTTGACTCTCCATACAGATTTATGCTCCCATCTAACACCCAGTTGTTCCAAAGTGTCCCAGCAGTGGCCTAGCATCACCAAGGATGCTCAGCTCATAGTCGAAGAACTGGCTATTGACACCTCTCTGATTATGGATATTATTTCCAAATCAATATTAGTAAACATGAAGTCACTATTTGCTTTGCAAAGGATGGTTTTAGCCATAGATTGACACAATGCATTTTAATCATCTCTTGTATGAGGGATGAAAACTGAGCAATTCAATTTTGAAGTAGCTTCAAAAATAGTGTTTCTATCAACTGACCTGTTTGGGATTTGTTTGTTTGTTTGTTTATCTTAATAAAAGATTGTCATTATTATGTCTTCCACAGTGACACTAAATATGATCATCCAACTCCCTGTGGTTCCTTTACTTGGGAGTTATTGAACTAAGGTCAAAGTGAAGTAACCCTTCTCACCCAGACCAAGGCAATAACTACACTCCCCTGCGTATCTGCACTGTAACCTGCCACAAACATTATTTTCCACTTGGGTTGAACTCTTTGTCATTTCATTAACAGGTTCTTTGCCACTTTTTACACCAGCATTTATACATTTTTCTTTTAGCTTTATTGATGTGCAATTGATAAAATAAAATTGTAAGGTATTTAAAGTATACAGCATGTTGATTTGATATACATATAGATTGTGCATTGCAAGAGGATTACCCCCATGATAGTTCCCATGTTATATATTAGATCCTGAGGCCTAATTCATTTTATAACAAAAGTTTGTATGCTTCGACTAACCTCTCCCTATTTCCCCCAGTATTTATACTTTGACATCCATCTGGAATCTTCTTTTTATTTCTTCTCAATCCTTTTCATTCTCTGGAGCCCTTAACCCGGGTTTTTAAAGCCCTTGTTATCAATCCACAAAATACTTTAGACCCTACACAACTCAACCAAAGCTCCTTGCCTTTGTTTAGTCCTTAGAACTGACTCAGAACTGCACTTAGAAATTATATGTTTAAAAATCTATTCACCCTTAATAGACTGCAATTCTGCTCTTTTTTAGTAGACTTTATTTTTTAGAGAAGGCTTATATTCACAGCAAAAATGAGAGGAAGGTACAGAAATTTCCCATATACCCCTACCCCCCTACATACATAGCCTCCCCCATTACCAACATCCCCAACCAGAGTGGTTCACTTTTTGGTGTTGATGAATATGCATTGACACATCTTTATCACCCAAAGTCCGTAGATGACATTAGGGTTCGCTCTTGATGTTGTACAGTCTGTGAATTTGGACAAATGTACAATGACATGTATCCACCATTATAGTGTATGTGCAGAATGGTTTCACTGCCTTAAAAATCCTCTGTGCTCTGCCTACCCATCCCTCCCCTAGCCCCTGGCAACCACTAATGTCTTTACAGTCTCTATAGTTTTGTCTTTTCCAGGTGTCATGTAGTTGGAATCATACAGTAAGTAGCATTTTCAGATTGACTTCTTCCACTTAGTCATATGAATTTAAGTTTCCTCCATGTCTCTTCTTGGCTTGAGGGCTCATTTTTTTTTAACAGTAATATTCTATTGCCTGAATGTATCTCAGTGTATTTATTCATTTATTTACTGAAGGACGTCGTAGTTGCTTCCAGGTTTTGGCAATTATGAATAAAAGTGCTGTAAACATCTGTGTGCAGGTTTTTATGTGGGCATAAGTTTTCAGCTCCTTTGGGTAAATACCAAGGACTCCTATTGCTGGATCATATAGTAAAAGTATGTTCTGTTTTGTAAGAAACTGACAGATTATCTTCCAAAATGGTTGTAACATTTTGCATTCCCCCTAGCAATGAATGAGAGTTCCTTGTTCCATATCTTCACCAGGATTTGGTGTTGGCAGTGTTCAGGATTTTGGTCATTCTAATAGGTATGCAGTGCTATCTCATTGTTGTTTTAATTTGCATTTTCCCGATAACATACAATGTGGAGCATCTTTTCATATGCTTATCTGCCATCCGTATATCTTTTATGAGGAGATATCTGTTAAGATCCTTGGTTGTTTTATCTTCTTATTGTTGAGTTTTAAGAATACTTCATATATTTTGGATAACAGTCCCTTATCAGATATTTATTTTGCATATATTTTTCCTAGTCTGGAGCTTGTCTTCTTTCTTTTGAACATGTCTTTCGCAGAACAGAAATTTGCAATTTTAATGAAGTCCAAATTTTCAGTTATTTCTTTCATGGATCAGGCATTTGGTATTGGATCTAAAATGTCATTGCCAAACCCAAGGTCATCTAGATTTTCTCCAAAGTTGTAGGAATATTTTAGACATTTGGATCTGTGATCCATTTTGAATTAATTTTTGTGAAGTTTATATGGTATGTATCTAGATTAATTTTCTGCAGGTGGATGTCCAGTTGTTCCAACATTATTTGTTGAAAAACCTATGTTTTCTCCATTGTGTTGCCTTTATTCCTTTGTCAAAGATCAATTGACTGTGTTTATATGAGTCTATTAATGGACTCTATTTTTTTTTTTTTTTTGCGATATGCGGGCCTCTCACTGTTGTGGCCTCTCCCGTTGCGGAGCACAGGCTCCGGACGCGCAGGCTCAGAGGCCATGGCTCACGGGCCCAGCCGCTCCGTGGCATGTGGGATCTTCCCGGACCGGGGCATGAACCCGTGTCCCTTGCATCGGCAGGTGGACTCTCAACCACTGTGCCACCAGGGAAACCCTGGACTCTGTATTTTATTCATTGATCTATTATTCTATTCTTTCATCAATGCCATACTATCTGAATTACTGTAACGTTATAACTGCGATCTCTTGCAATCGAAGATCTCAGTTTTTACTTTTTGGGGTATTCTTCAAGAGTCATTATAATAACCTTGACTATTAATGCACTTCATTAAATATTTGTTAACTTAAATATCAATACTATAAGCATAAGGGTGAATTATAACAGTAGAGTGGATGTTTGAGAACATAGAGAAGAGATCTGTGTGTGTTTGAATACTGGCTCTGCTTCTTACTAGCTGTGTAGGATAATTATTATCTACTTCATGATGGTGTTGATTAAATAAATTATTACATATAGTCTTACCACAGTACCAGGAACAAGGCAAATGCTTAATAAATGTTGCTATTGTTGTTACTGTTCCATTCAGAATACAATAAATTAGGTTTCATGTCATTATTTCCCTATAGATACTTGTCAGCTGGTGTGTGTGTGTGAGTGTGTGTACGTGTATGTATGTGGATATCCTGTACTATCACACAGCAGTAAATGTCTTTTTAAAAAATAGTTTTGTGTAATATTTTAAGTTTTTTTGATCCCTATTTCAGCTTTGAAGAGTTTTCTTCTATATTTTCTGTGATTTTTCATTTCTTCATCTATTTTGTTTTCTCTGTTCAAATACAGTGATAAGTAAACTAAAAGTCGGGAAATTTTAAGCATCTAATATCTAAATTATTTGCCTTTATCCAGTGAGTTCTATGAGAATTTATCAAGTGAAAAATTACTTCATCCATTTGTGTTTCTACGTAATCTGTTTATTACCTTTATAAATTTCATCCCCATTTAATCTATCATAATTTAAGAGTATTTGCTCTTAATGACTGTATATGTACCATTTTCTTTTGAACCAATTATTTCCTTATGGGTGGCTTTCTTTGAATTATGCATCTTTTGATAGTGTGGAAGCTTTTAAAAATTAGTAAAATCTAAATTTGTACATTAGATTAAAATCAAGACAGTTGCAATAGTATCCAGGGTTGATGTGATACTGTGTGATTTGCTTTCATATTCACACCCTAATTTTGAATCCAATAGATAGTTTTGCTATTGAATTTAGCTTGCTGTGTTAAAGAAACGATTAAAAATCTGACATTCATTTTCATGCAGGTAATACAGTCAGTTAGTAATTTAACATTCTCCTCTAGATCTCAGGGAGGAGATCTGTGTAAGGGGGAAGGAGAGAAAAGCCTGAATCTCAGCCATTGTCTGAGAAAGAAGAATAGGTAGGAGGTGGTAGAAATGAATTTCGTAGAATCATTGGCATGTATACCAAAAGTTTGCCTTTCAGGAAATGATCCTTTTTAGGTCTGTGACTATTATATTGAGAAAAATGTACTTCTTTTACTTAGGGGATTCAATGATCCTTTAAAACATTATAAATATCCTTAGCAAATTTCTTCTGCATCCATCTTAAAGTGGGTCACAGCACTGGCATATGCTATAATATTGGGCTACTGCTGGGAGCCACAGATTACACTTATGGTTTTTTGAAATGTAATAGCTCCTTCTCATTTTCTAGAAATGTATGACAGGCAGAACTGTCATCTTCTCATGAACAATGTTCAATTTAGGCAACTGCAATCCTAAATATGTTACACTGGTTTAGGGTCACTACAACAAAAACAGAAATGCATGTAGTTGTGACCATGAAGAATTTGTTGGTCTCCTTATCCAAAGACCAAAAGTCTCCTTTGGTCTTTCCTGAAAATAACTTACCAGCATCAAGAACACTCATTCAGATGACTGCAAACTGAATTAGGCTGCAGGGAAGGGCAACAGTAATCCAAGGGGTCCAGTTAATCTCATAATGCAGTTCTTCATTTATTGTTAATGCATGAGACTTACATTGACAGCCAACCATATTCCAAAAACTGCACTAGTTACAGGAAATGCAGGAGGAATGGGCCATCATTTCTGTGCCTGGGGTGTTCACATAGTCTTAAATGCATCTAGGAATCTCAAGAACCAAAACAATGTGGATTTTTGGCCACATTGTTCTCAGTAGATACTGAACTGTTCCAAATTGGTCCCTTGATCTCTTTAAGGTTGAAACTGTAGACAAAGTAAAGAGAGTTCAAGCAAGAGGAAGAAAGCGATTAAGAGGATGGAGAGCTCTTTTAACAAGAAACTCATAATGTATCGCTTAGCTCAACAATAGTAAGTGGAGCTCAGGATAATGATATATAAATATTTGAAAAATATAAACAGGAAGGAGCACATTGTTTAATGTTATTCAGCTAAAGGTAACTAAGAGCAATGCATAGTACTTAGGAAAGGGAAATTCAAAATAAATGTACGAAAAAAAGTTTCCTCAAAGAAAATATGGGGCTTCATTACAGCAAAGCATTGCAACTATACAAGAAAATGTGGAACAAGGAAACTAATAGCAGGAAGTTTACCAACAGTGGGTTCATTCTTTAATTCATTAATTCATCAAAGGTTTTTAGGTAATTTAAATATTTAACATTTCCTTTGCTCCCATATCTTTATTCATTGTGCTCATTCATTTATTCAAAAAGTACTTCATGAGCATTTCAGTGTTTTCAGAATTGGGAAACACTGGCAGTAATATATTATTTAGGGTAATGCTAGTGTCTGTAATAAATAACCTGAAATTTCAGTAGTTTAACACAATAAAATTTTAGTTCTCACTCATATAAAGTGCCAATGAGATGTTCCTTATTGACCGGAAGGTAAGGGTTGGATTAGGGGAATAGATGGCTGGAGGGGCCATATCCCTATAGTCATTCAGAGATCCAGGCTGCTGGAGATCCCTAAGTTCACTCTGATATTCAACATCTAGCAGGAATAGGGACCGACAAAAGTTGGGGAAGAAATAACTTCTTCTTAAATACATTGGCTCAGAAGAGACACATTACTTTCACCCATTTTCATAGTTGAGAATTCACTAAATGACACTGTTTGGATGCTACAGGGGTTGAGAAATATAGCCTTCATCCTAGGAGTATCTCTGCGTTGAAGGGGAGCATGATTTTTTAATGGACAGGTAGCTAATCAAAAGAGACCCAAATCCTGCCTTTTTGGAGTGTATATCAGTGGAGGAAACTGATAATAATAGAGTAATAAGTAAAATAAATATTTTGTCAGATGGAGATAAACATTATGGAGATAAATAAAGTGAGGAAGAAGGACAGGGAGTGCTGGGTGTGCAATTTGAAATGCATTGTCTGGAAAGACCTTAATGAAAAAGAGTTCTTTGAGCAACTATTTGAATGAGGTGAGAGTGTGAACCAAGTGGAATATAATGGGAAAGCACTTGAAGCAATGGAATTGCAAAGCCCACAAGGTAATATCATGCCTGGTGAGTGTAAGGAGCAAGACAGTATCTAACAGAATGGGAGAAAAGTAAGCGAAGGAGAGCATGGCAGGGTATGAGGTCAGAGAAGTAACAGGGCTCCATCATCCAGAGGCCTTATGAGCAACTGTGAGGATTTTGGCTTCTACTCTGAGATACTGAGGAAGTCATTAGAAGGTTTTCAGCAGAGGAGTGAAATGATTTGATTTATGATTTTAAAGGATTACTCTAGTTGCTGTGCTGAAAATAGACTGTGGTGCAATACGTGCAGAAGCAGGGAGATGGTTAGAAAGCTTTTTCAGTAATCGAGGTGAGAAATGATGGCATCGTAGACCAGAGGTACTGAGAAGTGGTTGGATTCTGGATATATATTGGAGGTAGAGCCAACTTGGTGGTGAGGTGTGGAGGAAGAGAGGAGTCAAGGGTGAGTCTAGGATTGGAAGGATAACGTTTTCATTAATTGGAACGGGGAAGATTATAGGAGGATCTCATTGAGTTGTGGGTGGAGTGTCTTCGGAGCTTGATTTGGGATGAATTTTAGATACCTAACTTGAGATGACAGGTAGTCATTAGATATATGACTCTGATACTCAGTGGGGAGCAGGGGAGAGGATATGCATATAAGGAATAGGTCCAAACATTGAGTCCTGGGGGACTCCAACATTTAGATGTCGGGGACATGGGGAGAAACCAGTGCAAGAGCATGAAAAGGAGTGTCCAGAAGACAACCAGGGGAGTCTGGTGTCAAGGAAGCCAAGTAAGATAAATATTTCAAGACAGAAGGAATGAGCTCTCAACTGCTGCTGATCAAATAAAAAGAGAACTGGTAATTGACTGGGAATTTAATTGTGAAGAGTCTGAATTGGGAAGTCATTGGTGATCTTAACAAAAGCAGTTTTAGTGTAGTGACGTAGCGAGAAAGTGTGCATGAAGTGAGGTAAGGAGAATATGAGAAATGATCAATTTGTGGCAATGGGCTTATTTAATTATTCTGAGGGTGTTTTTTTCTATAAAGGGGAGCAAAGAAATGGGGTGGTAATTATAATAGGAAGTGAGGACAAGAAATGGCGTTTCTAAATGGGAAGGGTAGCAGTGCCATTTGTAAAAAGAGTAGGGAAAAATTATGAGGTAAGAAAAAGAGGGAATTAATAAGCAACAATCTTAGGTGTGTGAGAAAAATTGGATCAGGTGTGCTAGTGAAGGGGTTGGACATAGGTAGGAGCTCATATTGTTTATCCATAATAGTGCAGGGTAGTGGGGCACATGCATAATGGGCTTGTGGGAATTCCCTTTGAATTCTTAGGGAAATAAGAAACAAGGTCATTCAGAAGAAAGAGGAAAAGATGGGAAATCATCACTTTGCAGAAGGGGCTAGTGAATGGAAAAGGACAATCTTCCCAGGCAGTTCCAAGGGCTCAACTTGAAGTTAATGGTTATGTATAACCTCACCAGGTTATACATATGTTAATGTGTTTTTATCCAGTCATTATTACCTGTGTGTGTAGCCATGGCATATATGGAGAATTTTGTTCAATGAGTTAGCAGTTTTTCTCGGTGAATACAATGGCACGAGAGAGGGTTAAGACAATTTACTGTGTGAGCAAGAGAATGATTGTAATTGTATGTCATAGACTCTAAGCTGGGTGAGGTGAGAGTGATGATGTGAAAAGTTGAGTAGGGCAGTAAAAAAGATGGCAGGATCCGTGTGTTTGAGGATTTTTTGTAGTTATATTATTAAAAGGAATGCCCTAGAAACACTGGAGCCGGTAGTCCACCGGAGAGTGGAATCCTTGAAGCTAAGAGGATGGAGTGGTGACAGCTGTTGGGAATGGAAAGGTCTGATGCAATAATAGAAACGAGAGCTAAAGTTGGATGCAAAACAAAATCATTTTGTGAGAGAAGATCAAAGAATGGAGAGGCTGAGGTATTGGAAAGATCATCTGACTTGTTTAAATCCTGAGAATTTTGACATGGACAGTGTTAGATAATGTGACATTCGGTCAGGAATTAAAATCTCGCCTCTGTGACCTTACATCTGGGAATTTGCAGATATATCAGTTAAAATTCTTTTTTTGAGAGTCAAGTTGGGGTAATCTCTGAGTTTTTGTTGAAATGAAAATGTTTTTATTCTGACCTCATTTTTCAAGCATCCTTTTATGGCTATAGAATTCTGGGTTGATATTATATTCTCTTACCATCTTAAGACTATTATTCTATTTCCTTCTGACTTTCATGTTTGCTGTTGAGAAGACAGTAAGTTGAGAAACCTACTGTTTATTGTGGGTAACATTTTTTTCTCAATGGCTGTTTTTTTTTTAAACTTTATTTTTTGCATTCTTCAGTTTCACTAGAATTTATATAGGTCTAGGATTCATGACTTTCTGATTTTGAAGATCGGTATCTTTCATCAATTCTCGACAGTTCCAATGCATTTGTCTCCAAATATTCATTGCCTTCTCCCATTTTCTGTTAGCTCTTTGAACTCTCATTACTCCATGTTGGATGTTCTCACTCTGTTATCGTTTTCTTAGAATTTTCTTTCCTGTTTCCCATCACTTCATATATCTGTACTTCATTCCGTGTATTTTTCTCAGATTTATTTTTCATTGTACTAGTTTTCTTTTCAGCAGTGTCTTACAATCATTTTAGCTATTTTATTTTTCATTTCTGTAGGTTTATTTGGTTCTTTATCAAATACGTCTGGTCAGTTTTGTTGGTCTCTATTTTTCTTACTTTTATGGTCAATCTTCTCTATTATTTCTTTAAACATACTTAATTTGCATGATTTGTAATCTCTATCTAATAAACCTTATATCTGCAGTCATTAGAGGTCTGATTCTGTGCTTTACAGCACTTAGAGTTACTCATGACAGCTTATTTCTTCCTATATATAATGATTTTTTAATTATGAGTTCAAGTTCCTTTAATCTTTGATTCTTTGATCTTATTAGGGTAGTTTTTAAGGCTGAATTTAAATTTTTTTCAGAAGGGATTCTCATATGCTGCTTTCAGATAACTGGGAATCTTAGCACTCAGGAAACACTTTAAATTGTACCTTAAGTTTGGGTTTTTTTGAGGGAGAAAGACTCAAAGTTGTATATTCTGTTTTTAAACATGAGCATAAAACTTTTGTTTAAAAATTTGTCAAGGGATGGGACTTCCCTGGTGGTGCGGTGGATAAGACTCCATGCTCCCAATGCACGGGGCCTGGGTTCCATCCCTGGTCAGGGAACTCGATCCCACATGCATGCTGCAACTAACGGTGTGCATGTCACAACTAAGGAGCCTGCGAGCTGCAGCTAAGGATTCAGCCTGCCTCAACTAAGACCTGGCCCAACCAACCAGCTAAATAAATAAATATTTAAAAATTTATCAAGGGGGTCTTTTTTTTAATTCTTTACCAGAAACCAAAGCTGAAAATGGTATTCCTAATGGCTTGTCATGTTTCAGGAATCCAAGATTCCCACAGAGAGTCTTTACTCTGATCTTCCACCTATGTTTCTTATTTGTATGGCTTACTACAGCTCAGCTCCTAGGCTACCAGTGATTAGCATATGAATTGAGGAAAACTTTCCATTACACTGCTTGCTTACTCAAGTGGATTCTAAATTTTTTTTTTTCTTTTCTGAAATCTTCTGAAGAATTCCTTTACTCTCCTGCTAATGCAGCTGTGCATTAAAAATGATCCTTTGATATATTACATTTCAATTTGTGCTACAGTAGGAATAAAAGGGTGGTATGTTCTGGGAACATTTAGTCAAACTTATAATAAGAAAGTCCCTTTGGGGGAGGGGTCAGGTCATCTTTTTTTAATAATTTTTTTTCCCAAGAGTTCATTATATATTAAGGGTAGCGATTCTTGGCCATATATTGCAATTTATTTTTTTCCTATAGTTGTTGTTTCTAGTTTTAACTTTGTTAATGGTGCTGTTTTCTTTCTGATACAGACAGTTAAAATTTTTATATAATCAAGTATACTGATCTTTCATGTTCTCTGCCTTTGATGTTATGCCTGGAAAATTTCCTCCACCAATATCATGAAACTATTCACCAGTTATTTCTTCTAGTTCTTCTTGGAATTTATTTTTTCAAAAACCCATTTCCTTCATAGAATATAAATGACTTTTTATGTTGTGCTAAATAGTTATATATACACAGATATATGTTTTAATATGTTTTAGCATGTGTAAGTTTTAAAACTTTCTATTATATTCAATTAAAATATATCTTTAAAATATACAGTAAAAAAAGTTTAATTTAGGACATATTTGAGCAGTTCCTTGATGGATCTTTGAGTTTGATTTTTTTCTTTCTCCTTTCTTCATTTATTCATTAGTGTTTGTTTTTAAAGAAATATTGAGGGTCCTGCTACTTTTCTTCAAGCCTTGAGGATACAAAAAGTAAAAAAAGTCAGACATACCAAAATGCTAAATTTAAGTACAATAGACAAGTGAGTACGCAGTTGTGATTGGATATGATATATTCTTTAATGAAAAATACCTGACATGGAAACCTATATGGTAGGTATGACTAATCTAGACAGTGGAATCAGGTAAGACTTCCTGGAAGATGTGATTTGAAGTCTGTATTTATCATGTGTGTTCACTGAAGATATTGGTGAAGGACAGAGGTCAGGAGAGAGAAAGCCGAGATGAAGCAACATGTGTGATGTTTCCAGTGAGAGAGAGCATGGGTTATTTGAGAGACTAAAAAAAAGTGGTTCAGTCTGGGGAGGAGAATAGATGGTGTTGTACAAGTGCTTGCAAAGTGAACCTGGACAGGTGAAAAGGGCCCAAAGAATTGTGCTGTTCTCCTGAGAGCAATGGGATTTATTGAAAAGTTTGAAACTAGGGAGTCATGTGACCAAATTTGCTTTTCAGAACAACATCAGGACTGTAGTGTTCCCCATACTAGGTAGAAAGGGGCCAAGCCTGGAGAGAGAGAGCCTGATAAGAGAGTATTGCTATAATGTAGGTGAAAAATGATTGTGGCTTCGTGAGTGAACAGAAAGTGAACATGGAAGGATGTGAGTTCGGAGATTTCAGAGGCAGATGGATAGATTTCACAATCATAAAATGGTAAGGGTGAGAGAAAGGGAAGAATCGTGCATGTCACTTGAGCTTCTTTCTTGAGATCCTGGTGGATGGAGTTGCCATTTTCTGAGATAGGTCATAGAAAGAAAGATGTGCTGTTTCTAGGGGAAAATGAATACATTTGAAGGAGACTTTTTGAACTAGTTGTCTGTTAAATACCCCAAATGAAAATGTGCCTCATTTTCATTCCAAATTTCACCTAGAGTCTAATTCAAATTCTTTTTATTATTGATGCTATGTCAATGATCCTCAGCTGATCTTCTTGGCTCCAGTCCACCTAATTAGTCGATCCTACACTAGGACAGATGCTATGCTTTCCATGTTTGTGGCTTTGTTCAATCTTTCCTGCCCTAGAAAGACCCTCTGCCTACGTATCTGTTAAAGCCAATCTGTAAGGACACCTTCACCTTAAGTACGACCAACAGGCTCTCATATCTTGCCTTGATCATTCTCACTTTGCTTGAGTATGTTGTAACTTACTATAAGAGTCAAAGGCATTGGACGCAGAAAAACTCACTTCTGCCACTTGCAGGCTCCTTGCTGCTGATCACATTAGCTGCTCTCGACTTCTGTTTCCTCCTATTGTTGAATGCATATAATAATAAAGACTTTGCTGGTTGTAAAGGATAGACTTAAAGTTGCCACAGTATCTGACCCCCAGCAGGCATTTAATCGATGGTAATGATTACTGATATTAAGTCTCCAAAACCTAGTCTTTTGACATTGTAGTCACCTGTGTGTGCATCTCTTTCTGTGAGGTTAGGGGCATTTTCTTTGTGACCCTCACAACAATTAATAAGAACAAGCATAATGTAGGTACACAATATAGGGCATGAATAAATGGTTACAGCATGGGGGTTGCTATGAAGAATAGAACTATTGTAGAAGACCAACTTGCTTAAGCTGACGTATTTCCTACTGTGTGCTGTAAACTGTTGAGAAGTATGCTCTTTTACCCTAAATTCTTCTAGTCTGAACTACAATGATTTTAAACATGTTCAACAGATCTATTCTCCCCATGAGTAGTAATTTTCGTCATTATGCATAAATCAAAGATGCAGTAGAGAACATTTTAAGTGGTGTTGTACACAATGATTTCAAGAATGTGCTTTAATTTTTATTGAATATCATCTGATTAGCAATTTTGGTATTGTTTTAGCCTTGTGAATATTTATTCCAGCAAAAATGAGTACAATAATTTCTAATGGAAATACTGTCCACCTGAGTTCCCTGATGTCTATCAAGATGGAAAACGGGCCTTGTCGTTTTTTAGAGGAATTGCCAGTGGCCTTTGGATTGGAAGATGCCTGGCCTGACCAACCTGTGGCCGGCACCTGGCTCCACTGCGTAGGGAGGGGGAGGGGCGATCTGCAGATTTTCTCTCCTAAGGGGGTGCATCCTCAGCCTCCTTCCGGTGACTAACATGATGAATGAACAGGATACTGGGGATGGCTCTTCTTAACTCTGGTTTTCTCATTCAGGCCAGTGAGTGGAAAGAGTTAAGTTTTGAGGTCAGGCCTTTCTAGGTCCCAATTTGATTGCTACCATTTCTGCCATTTGTAATCTTGCAGTGATTTTATATGTTCTTTGAGCCAAAGTTGTTGTTTTGGGGTGTGTGTGTGTGTGTGTGTGTGTGTGTGTGTGTGTGTGTGTGTTAAGCTTTTAAGACAATGCATTACCCAGGTCGGTAATGCAGTTGGGTCCTTGTTTGTTCCTTGGAGATCTAGTTGAATGCGTATTGCTCTTTCAGTTCCAAGGTCTGTGAAATTGTGAAACTCTTACAAAATTTCTGTGTTGGATCTTCTCATTGTCCCATTTCCCTCCAGCTCCTGTGCTCATGGTTATTGCTACGGTTTTACCCCACGTCCTTCAGAATGCGAAACCCAGGCATTTGCCTGCCCGTGGAGGGTGAGCGTAGTAAACATTGCAGTGTCATAAGGCGATAATATGTTTGTGGGCCTTTGCCTGGGCCTTTTTTCTCCCCCCACTTCTCCCATTTCTGGGTCAAGCCTTCTTGCTCCAAAATTGCCCTCAGGAGCTCCAAATCAAGGTTCCTCTGTTATACAGAATAGTTCATCTTTTTCTGGCTTCTATTCTCACACTCACACATCCAAAATATCAAGGTTGCTTGCAGCACAAAGGGCCCTCTGTTTAAAAGGATCCACCGCTGCTGAGAATGTGGTAGGTTTGTTATGCCTCCCTTACTGGCTTTCCCTCCCTTCTAGCTCTCTCTCATACTCATACATATACACATACACACACAGTCACACATGCACACACACACATTTCTCTTACAAGGATGATGATACTGTATCAGTTGATTTGTCTGTTTGCAAATATTTAAAGGCAACTACATATAGAACTTAATCAGCACACTGCTTGGTGCAAATTTATATTAGTCTTTCCTTTCCTTTGCTTTTGATAACCAAAGACTAACTCTCCAAAGATAGCTTTGGCTGCAGCTGTCTGGACTCCGGGCACAGTGTGTCAGCAGGGCCTGGCTGGGTGTGATCCAAGTGGCCTGGGAAATAAAGCCCTTCTTCTATCTTTAGGGTTCTCCTCCCTGGCCAGGCTCCCCCAAACGTCCAGGCTCTCTGAGAATTCAGCATGCCTCATTCTAGTTATCTGCCCAGACTCCTGTGTCATCTGGATGCCAAGGGTGGGCCAGTGTGATTGCTGGAAAAGCAAACTGACAGAATGGTTAAGAATAAGGGTGAGCTCCAGGGAGGTGGGTGAAAGAGACTGTAGGGGCAAGACACAGCGAGGCTATGCAATATTTATTTCTACCATTTAATGGGAGAAGTAGCATTTTCAAAATGTGGAAGGGAAACCAAAAATGCAGGAAAAAACTGCTGAAGAGAGAGAAGAAAAAAAAAAAGCTCAATCTGCTTTTGGGAAAAGGACTGGTCTCCTTTTGCTGTGTGTGCAGTTGGCCCCTGCTGTAGCTGCTGAACCTGGGCTTCTGACGAGAGTGGTCTGGGTCATGCAACTCTCTTGTCTGAGGATTAATTTTGCCATTTAGCCTCACAAAGGAGCTGCCTGTCTTGCTGTCTGCCTGTCTTGCTGTCAACATGATATGCTACTTAACTCTACCTCAGCTAATTCCAAAGGTTCTCTCCACCCCAAACCATTCAATTTCTCTGTGATTCTATACTTATCCTTACAATTCTTTGGATGAAAATATCTATGGCTGCTTTGACATTTTTATGTTGGTAACTATCACTGCAAATGCATTTTAGGTTTATTGTCATTTTACAATCTCACGTTCCTGGTTTTTCTTTATTTTATACCAAGATACAAATGGGAAAAAACTAAATTGAAGTATTACAAATATCAGAATAGCAGACGAAAAGTAATTGGAAGAAACATGAGGTGAGAAGGTGTAAACATATTTCAAGCAGAAACTATACTGTTCTACTGATACGCAATTTCTGCTCTATTTGGGTAGAGACAATATATTTTTTGGAGGCAAAGATGATTTTTTTTCTTTTTTGGTCATACGAGAAGTTGCTTTCTAAGCATAGTCATTTAGTGCCCTTCATAAATCCCTCAGTCCTTCTGTCTTGAAATAGACTTATTAGTAGAGATAAATTTATAAGCTAATGTTTTGGAAACTAAGGAAAGAAAAGTGATGTAGTCAAAGACAGAACACGTTTCTCCCAACTTTCTTTGATCATTCAAGTGTGACTCGCCTACTGGCTTACATCATGGCGATTTAGTTTCCATTTTACAACATAGCTGGGAGAGTAAAACATCCTAACTCAAAAAAGTTTGAGTTTCAAGGAGCGTTTATTGGCCTGATGAGTGACTAATCTGGATTTCTGGGAAGGAGTCTCCTGCCTCCTATTTAGGTCCAGTCTTGTACTTCTGTCATGGTGACAGTGAAGAAATGGTACCTCTCGTCAACATGAAACATAATTTTTCTCGATCAGACTTTTATAGATAGGGAAAATACATTGACATTTTCTGGTTTAGAATTTCATCAGTGAATTGAGGGATGGCTTAAGGAAAGATCATCAGACCAAGAGCCAAAATATTTCTCTGGTCCCATCCTACATGGCTTGTAGCTCTACAATCACAGGAAATTCATCTAAGATCTAGTCACATTAGTAAAATGGAGATTTGCCTAGTTGACCTTACAAGGCTTTCATGGAGATCCATTCAAATGAAACAATATGAAAAGATATATATGCTTACTAAAATACCATGGGGATTTTGTAATCATTTTATTAGGATATAACAAATACATTAAAAATTAATATATTTGTTGAAAACCTTAATAAAGTGCCGATTAACTCACCACTATTAAATATACATTTTAAAATGTAATTTGCTGAGCAAACGTAAGGAAAGTATGAGTGTCGGAGATGGTGGTTGGGAAAGATGCTCTAGACTAGATTTTTTAAAACAGGATCAAAATGTGAATAGGCTTGAATAGCTAACTGAATTAAATGTAATCTTTGGTGGGTAAATATAAAGCTGAGGTTTAATGAAGCAATACATGAAGATAGGATGGCTTGATACACAGAGAGTTATGGGTATTCAAATACTGCAAGACAAATATGAGCTAAAAGTGTGCCCCACAAAGGCATGAAGTCCTGGAATGTGTTAACCTGAAGGCTGGTCCACAGCCTCCACCTGGAATTTAGACATCCCCATTAGCTGGGTGTTAACTCTTTACTGAAAGTTTGCAGAATAGTGAACTTTGGGATTGAAAGAACCTATATCCCTGCACTTTAAATGGAAAAATAATTATGTGTTTCCATCTTAATCAAAAACCCCAACCAGGGCTCTCAGTGTGACTAAAATACTCTTAAATACCCATATAACAATCTACCAAGTATTCATGCAAACATAAAGAATTTAACACACGGATTGTTCCATTACTGAGCAATGAGCTTATCTGTTGAGACTTTTGTGTGCAGAAACTTAGCAATATGGGACACAAATTAAAATTTCATTTTATAACAATCACCTATCTCAATATACTTTATCATTCCACCCTTTTCTTCTAGAATATTGGATTTTCAAGACCTTTTAGACTCACTGACTTTCTTCAAAGACATTTCTACTTCCATAGGAAACATAGTTAAAAATGTACATATTTGCATATATTTCATATACGTGTATAATCTGTCTAACATTAAATTTGACATGCATATGGAAATGGGAATCTGGCTAAGTCATCTCTCATTGTTACAAGCCTTCTGCTTCACTTACGGTTGAATGGTACAGGGAAGGCAGAGGCTAGGGGTGCTTGTACTGATTCCGCATTTGGGGCCTCTGCAGTATGTGTTTTCTACAACCTGGACTATACATACTAAACTTTCTGGACTGTCAGAAATATTATAATTATACAACTTTCAAAATTCCATATCTGTTGAATGTTCAACTGGGTGCTTCACTTACATAAGACCTGAAGCAAATGCAACATTTATGTCTATTCTCTCTATGACAGTGAATATAATGTTCTTAAAACCAAGAGAAATTGCAATCACCCATCTCAGTGGCTGAGGAAGACACCAGCCAGTTCTCCACCCAAGACACTTAGATTCTTCCTACCTCCCCCCTCTTTCTTCCCTCCCTCCCTCCCTCCCTCCCTTCTTTCCTCTGTCTCTTTCTTCTTTCCTTCCCTCCCTCTCTCCCTCCTTTCCTTCCTCCCTCCCTCCCTTCCTCTCTTTCTTTGTCTCTTTCTTCTTTCAGAACCTAAGCAATTAATCCTGTTTTATTGGCTCTCAGAATTCCTTGGATCCAGTATATAGATATTCCTATCTGTAAACTCATTAAGATGATTTTCAAATATTGGCATGAGTCAACATATAGAGATCATTTCAGTAGCCCCTCCCTAGTAAAAACCAAGAATGCTCATCTACTTTTAGCTATTGAAACTATAAATATATAAAAGAAATTCTACCTACATAAAAAAGAGATATTAAAGAACATGACTGCAAACTTTATTTCTCACTTATCTTTTACTTAATTTTTCTTAACTTGAAAATTAAAAATAGCAAGTATAACAAACCTGCAAACAGTGGAGAATTTCTACTTCATTGTGAACACAAGGCTGCAAACTGTCTCCTGAAAATGTGAAGCTAGTGGAATTTTTTCCATTTTAGTTAACTAGAAAAATTCATTCTTGAAGATAATTACTGTAACTCAGATTTTAGCATACCAGAGAGTAGATCTCAATTTTATTTTCTTTTAAGTTTATTTAATTTGTGTTAATTACTGTTTCCATTTTAATAAATATTCTTGTGTTATTTTTTAAAAATTTATTTACTTTATCTATCCTTGGCTATGTTGGGTCTTCGTTGAGGTGCACGGGCTTCTCATTGTGGTGGCTTCTCGTTGCGGAGCACGGGCTCTAGGCGCGTGGGCTTCAGTAGTTGCGGCATGCGGGTTCAGTAGTTGTGGCTCGCAGGCTCTAGAGCGCAGACTCAGTAGTTGTGGCGCACGGGCTTAGTTGCTCCGCAGCACGTGGGGCTTTCCTTGACCAGGGCTCGAACGCGTGTCCCCTGCATTGGCAGGTGGATTCTTAACCACTGCGCCACCAGGGAAGCCCTTGTGTTATTTTTTATGACATTTTTTGGTTTCTTTTCTAACAGCTACACCCTGGCTAACCATGTCATAGGGTTGGTATTGCATTGTTCAGAGCGGCAGCACCAGATCAGAACTGTTAGACCCTGAGCAGTCATTTTTAACACAGAGTGGTGCAAGAGAGCTATTCAAGAAACTGCATTATTATCTTAATGTTGCCAAAACAATCTTTGTCATTTCTTTTGAATAGCACTTTGTCGGCTTCAGTTGACATGTGGCATGACCCTCAGGAATATACGCATTACTATGGGATCTAAATGGAAATCAAATTTACAGTTCCTGTTTTTGTAGCATTTTTGTAAATATTTATCACAAAAAATTAAGTATATTCCTCTTTCCCCTTCAGATTTGAAGGCCCAAACTGCCTTTAAGGAATGATCTTCTTAGAACCGTGTGCAACTGATAAATATTTCATGAATGAAAGAATATTTGAATGGGCAAGTGTAGAGCAGTAGTATTCCAATTCATACGTACTAGGATTTCAGGACTAATTTAATGAAGAGAAACCATTCGTCCTTTTTATAGCTTTGAGGTAATGACAGCAACAACTAATGCTACTGTAGAGCGTTTAACTGTTTACAGTGCCTTTTTTTTTTTTTTGCGGTACGCGGGCCTCTCACTGCTGTGGCCTCTTCCGTTGCAGAGCACAGGCTCCGGACGCGCAGGCTCAGCGGCCATGGCTCACGGGCCCAGCCGCTCCATGGCATGTGGGACCCGCCTGGACCGGGGCATGAACCCGCGTCCCCTGCATCGGCAGGCGGACTCTCAACCACTGCGCCACCAGGGAAGCCCCTACAGTGCCTTTTAACAGTTAGTGTTTAATGTCTCACTTGGTTTCTAGTACCAGTAGGAGAAACAAAAGATACAGCATGCGTGATACATCAGTTACTGATGTCAGTGGCATGCATACAAATATTTTTAAATGTGTAAGAGAAGGTCATAAATCTGCAGTTTAATAAAAACTCATTCATTCCCTATCTCCTTCATTCAATAAAATCTATCTAAGCGTGTACTATGTGGCAGGCACTGACGTGCAAAACAGACATTGTCCCCTGCCCTCAAGAACTTTACAGCTTAGTGGAGAAAAAATTTACTAATCACATAAACTCACAAATAAATTTGTAATGATAAGCTGTGATGTTTCTGCTCTGAAGCAATGAGGAGAGCTGTGGGAGCATGTAAAGAGGGATTTTCAGCGAAGGCGTCCCTGGGGTAATAAGACTAGAATTGAGATTTACATGATGAAGATAAATTGCTTATATGAAAAGGGTGACACCAGGGGGAACAGACAGGGAAAGGGAGAGAGTGTTCTAGTAATTCCATAAGGACAGTGGTGAGAAATGAGGCAGATGAAGTAGCCAAGCTGGGTCATGCTGGGCCTTTGATTCAACTTATACATACATCCTGGTCTTTGTCCTCAGACCATAAAGTATGAAAGGAAATAATCAGATCTGTGTATTTAAAAATCATGCTGGAGGCTATAAAAATATAATAACAGTGAGTGCTGTTTTCACTAAATCACAATGGAATCTTATAAATATTTAAAATAAGTTGACCAGCCAAACAAGAAGTATATTTGAGTAACAGTGTGTCCACAGAAGAGTTTAATTGGATTAGGGTTTTGAACATTATAAGTAGATACACAAATTGCTTCAGACAACTTATGATCCCGGGACGGTATTTACTGTGCCCAAAGAGAACCTCATTCCTCTCGTTACTGTCTTCAGGACCACAGAGCATGTGATTAAACAGCAGTTTAGATGGCCATGCTACCAGGGTACAGCTGTATCAGATAGGGGTCAGGTTGCATTAGTTAGAAATTTGGCTTCAGCTAACATTGGCAGAACAGCTGCACCTCAGAGAACAGAGTGCACGGAGAATCCAGATACATGAAAAGAGGCAAAGCAGGACAAAGTGAAATAATAGGTGCTAAATGTCAAGACTCGTGAGGCGCTACTGGCTTGTCTACCAAGGAGTTTACTGACTTGGTTCACAACAGTCCTGAATGGTAGTTGTGATCTTATCTGGTTTTAACTACTACTTAGATCTTGGTTTTCACTAGCCAACTCGTTGAATGGTTCTGGATTGATCCTCCTGCAGTCACTTATTACCTGTGAGAAACACACGGATAAAGATTGTGTAGAGAAGCACCTGTGCTCAGTTCAGCACCCTCCGTCTCTCACCCCACTCCAGCAGTCATATAATAAGAACCTCACATTGCTGTCTCCTTCCATCTACCCCAAACCGCCATCTACTAAATAAGCATCTGTGAAGTAGGCTGAGTTTCCTTTTGGAGTAAAGAGATTGGAAAAGTAAGACAAGGTTGTCATAGTAAAGAACACTACTTAGGCAAGTGGAAGTTCTGCTACTGTGAATCTGCCTCGTCAGGGAACTTAAGTCAGAGAAGCCACTAGGAAGGTTAATACACACCTACTGTTATGATGGGTGAGACACTAGGCATGCGTGAGCGTATTTAACTTACCAATAGCCATATGAGATCTCTCTCTCTGTCTCTCTCTCTCTCTCTCTATATATATATGTAGATACATATACATATATGTGTGTATATATATCCATTTTATATATATATATATATATATATATATATATATATATATATATCTCCTCATTTATAGTAAATGAGAAGAATGAAGATCAGAAAAGTTAAGTATTAATGCTCAAGGTTAGATAGATAGTAAGGACAAGATCCAGATCCTCATCTGCTGACTCTAAGTCAAGATGTGTCTCAGTTTATGTGCTTCATTCATTTAAAATTGGTATTTACATTTGTATTTATGTCTGAAGGGGGGAATGTAAAACAATGAAGTCTTGATTGTAGAAAACTTATAAAACATGTAAAAAATCATCTAGTAGCGATAGAAAAATTTCATATTGAAATAAATTTAAAAAACTGCTATAGTGAATGACTTGGTACAAATTAATGATAAAAATAGGAAGATTAACATAACTTGTTTGTCAAAAGAAATAGAAACTTCTGTCTTTTTCCAGTGCAGTGTTGGCACAGCAAAAGAAGGGATTCTCCTTTCTTATTAATAATAGTGTGTCAGTATCAAGGGAAATTGTGTGATAGCTCGAACATGTTTCTACTGAATGAATATATTTGATTAAACAGCATGTGGAAAGATGCTCATTATCCAAGAAAATAACGAATCTTAGATCTTACGCACACTTTACATGTGTCAAGAAATACGTTGGTCAGATGAAGAGGAAAGTACATGGGTTGAGTCGAAGTCTGACTTGAAACAGCTGCTTTCAAATCTGTCCTGTTACACCAGAAAGTTTGACTGATGGAACCCACAGCTGCTTCCCCCTTTGCTCCCCGGCAGGGCTTCTTACCTCTGTAGTCAGTTCCTTTACATTGAGAAGGACTTTTATGGATACTAGGGGGAAATTAGCCAGTTCAACACATACAAAAAGGGAGCCAATATTTTCAAAGAAGAAGAGGCGGAAGGAGAAGGCTTAAGTTAAATTTAGTAAAATAAAAAAAAAAAACCCAAAGAAAATATGAGTGGATTTTTATCTTTCCTTGAGATGGTGAGTTCTTTTGAATCATTGACGTAAAGTCAAAAACTATAATAAGAAATGTGGATTAGTTTAGTGAAACAAAAATTTAAAATGTCAGTGTGTCAAATGAAGATATACACAGTGAAACACAGACAAGAAACTGGAAAAATAATAGTAACATATTAGAGAAAGTGTAAATACATTTGATAAATAAAAGCTCATATTTTAACAAGAAAAAAAGGACAAATGATGGGGAAAAAAGAGTAAACGATGTGACTGAGCAAATCACAAGAGAAGAAATAAAAATTGCCAAGAAACAAATGAAACACATTTCAAACTACCAGGTCTTCAAAGCCAAGCAGATTGAAACAATATGTTTGCCTGTTAGATTTTTACAAGATACAACACATTGTTTAAGTAGCTAAATCTTTCAACAGTTTTCCTTCTTGGCTGTTTGGTAATCTGTATCAATCTGTATCAAGTCATTCAAATGTATGTACTTACCTATCATATACCTTTGGGAATTTGTTCTAAGGAAATTGTTAAGACTTATATGCAATGATTTCTGTATGCAGATTTTTATTGAAGAATTATTTATAATAGTGAAATATTTTAAGTAATGAAAATACCCAACAAAAGGGGATTGGTTACTTAATTTTTGCACTCTGTCCCTATAGTACTCTGTAAGCCCACCTTGTAATTCTCAGAAAATTTATATTAATTATTCTCATTCATTTATTCAATAACCAAATACCCATTGAATGCTTACTATGTGTGCTAGGTACCTTTCAAGACACTGGGGATCAAGCAGTGAACAAAGTAGAGAAAAATTCTTGCCATACTGTAGAAACAAATGATTAAGCAAAGCAGCAGCAAATAAGTAAGGCATGTTATATGACAGATGGTGGTAAGTGCTATTAAAAATAGTGAGCAAGTGTGGGGATAATGATGGAGGATGGTGGAGGAGGGAATTGATGTGATGTTTTTTTTTTTAAATGTATTCCTTCCTCCCTCCCTCCTTGTGCTGGGTCTTCGTTACTGCGTGCAGGCTTTCCCTAGTTGCAGCAGGCAGGGGCTACTCTTCATTGTGGTGTGCAGGCTTCTCATTGCGGTGGCTTCTCTTGTTGTGGAGCATGGGCTCTAGGCATGTGGGCTTCAGTAGTTGCAGCACACGGGCTCAGTAGTTGTGGCGCACGGGCTTAATTGCTCCGTGGCATGTGGGATCTTCCTGGACCAGGGATTGAACCCATGTCCCCTACATTGGCAGGCGGATTCTTAACCACTGCACCACCAGGGAAGTCCCATGTGAATGATGTGATCTTAAATTGAGTGTTAAGGGAAAGCCTCAAGGAGGAGGTGACAAGTGATTCAAAACCTACCTGAGGAGAGGGATGGAGAGAAGAGCATTCTACACAGAGGGAGAAGCAAAATGAAAGCCTTTAGAGAAGAGCATATCTGATGCAGTCGAATCCCTGCCACTGTTACTGAGCAGAGAGAACCAAAGGCGGAATAGCAAAAGACGATGGGAATGCAGGCAGCCTCAGAGACCACCGTGAGGATGCGAGCTTTTTACCCAGAGAGGGATGGGAAGCCATTGGAAAGTATGATCAGAGAAGCAACATGAAACATGAAAGATGATTCTAAGCAACTGGAAGAAGGAAGTTGCCTTTGGGATAATTGCTGTTCAGCATCTATCTTCTCTGGCATATAAGGAGAGATCACAGCCAGATGGCCAGCAACTACTTTAGTGACCAGTATAGAATAGGAGCTTTATATCTACCCAATGATTAAATAAATATTGCACATATAAACTAAAATAGAGTGCAGATAACAAGAGAAAGTTTGTTCTCATATATATTTAATTTGGGGGAAATGCTTATAGGATGTTTGGTGAAATAAAATATTCAGCTCTACTTATAGAGAATAGTCCAAATTTGGAGAAGAGTGTATGGGTATCTACAGTTTGAAAAGTTGATGAAATGAATAAGCAGGAATTTCCGTAGTGGTTTTCTCTTGGTGTTAAGCTTATAGATGACATGTTTGTTTGTTTGTTTGTTTGCTTTAGAATATGTCTTATCTAATTTGTCTGTAATAAATACATCATTTACAAAATTAGAAAGAGGGACAGAGAAATAAATAATCTATTTTTTTTCCAACTTGACAGAGAGCAGAACAAAAGAAGATGTGTACAACTAACTAGAGAGAATACAATATCATTACTTATTAATATAAATCCTGGAGCATTCTACCTGGAAATATTAGAAAATTTCCTGCTCTGAGATGCATAATATCTGGGCAGCCAGGTAATGACACAGCAGTGAAGGTTCCTTTCATCTGATCACATTCACAGGGCTGTCAGGATGTTAATCAGGGTATAAAGGTACATCTGTCTCAAAATCTGTGAGATGTTCTTGCTGACTTCTTTTATATATGGTGCTATTTTGACATTCCATATATAAAGTATGGCCCCTTTTGTTCATTATCAGATTTTCAAAAAGATAGCTGTGCCACTGACCTACATTTTTATTTCATTTAACAATATGCCTTAGAGCTCTTTCTCTACTGGATCATATAGATCTACCTCATTCTTTTTTTCTGTGTGTACCATTTATATTATATAAGATGGATATGCTATAATTTGTCTGGTGACTCCCATATTGATGGACATATAAGTTTTTCCTCATTTTTTCACTATTAATGATAATGCCAGAATGGGTATCAGAGCATGCACCTCCTTTTGCTCTTGTGTAATTTCTTTAGGATAAATTCCTCATATTAGAATTGCTGAATAAAAGGTCATATGTATTTTATTTTATTTTATTTTAGTTTAGTTTAGTTTAGGTTGCACTGTGTGGCATGCAGGATCTTTGTTCCCCAACCAGGGATTGAACCCGTGCCCCCTGCAGTGGAAGCATGGAGTCTTAACCACTGGACTGCTAGGGAAGTCCCTATATGTATTTATATTCCTTCATTCATTCATTCACTCATGAAGCAAAAATATTTGCTCCTATGTCAGGCATCGTTCTAGGATTAGAGATAAAGTCCTAGAAGTCCACATATATGCATTAATATACGATATTCGTTTTTTTCTTTCTGGCTAACGTCACTCTGTATGCCAGACTCTAGGTCCATCCACATCTCTAGAAATGACCCAATTTCATTCCTTTTTATGGCTGAGTAATATTCCATTGTATATATGTACCGCATCTTCTTTATCCATTCATCTATCATTGGACATTTAGGTTGTTTCCATGTCCCGGCTATTGTAAATAGTGCTGCAGTGAACATTGGGGTACATGTGTCCTTTTGAATTATGGTTTTCTCAGGGTATATGCCCAGTAGTGGGATTGCTGGGTCATATGGTAGTTCTATTTTTAGTTTTTTAAGGAATCTCCATGCTGTTCTCCACAGTGGCTGTATCAATTTACATTCCCACCAGCAGTGCAAGAGGGTTCCCTTTTCTCCAGCATTTATTGTTTGTAGACTTTTTGATGGCCATTCTGACCAGTGTGAGGTGATAACCTCATTGTAGTTTTGATTTGCATTTCTCTGATGATTAGTGATGTTGAGCATCCTTTCATGTGTTTGTTGGCAATCTGTATATCTTCTTTGGTGAAATGTCTATTTAGATCTTCCACCCTTTTTTTAATTGGGTTGTTTGTTTTTTTTGATATTGAGCTCCATGAGCTGTTTGTACGCATATGTGTGGAGTCTAGAAAAATGGTACAGATGAACCTATGTGTAGGGCAGGAATAGAGATGTAGATATAGAGAACAAACATGTGGACACGGGAGGGAGGGGGAGGGTGGGATGAACTGGGAAATTTGGTTTGACATAACTACACTACGATGTGTAAAACAGATAGCTAGTGGGAACCTGCTGTATAGCACAGGGAGCTCAGCTTGGGGCCCTGTGATGACCTAGATGGGTGGGATGGGGGGGTTGTGGGAAGCAGGTCCAAGAGGGAGGGGATATAGGTATACATATAGCTGATTCACTTCATTGTACAGCAGAAACTACCACAGCATTGTAAAGCAATTATACTCCTCACCTCCCCAAAAAAGAGATAAAGTCCTGAGCAAAATAAAATTCCTGTACATTAGCAGTTTACATTCCAGTGGCAACCAACAAATAAATGAGAGTTTATGTATGAGAATGTATGAGTATAAAATATGAAAAAAAATGCAACAGCATAATATCAAGTAGTGATAAGTGCTCTGAAGAAAGGTAGAGCAAGGTTTGGGTATTGAGGGTGACAGGAGTGCTCTCAGAGTTAAGGAAAATGGGGAGAAAAGGATCATTTATAGGAGAGCAGGAAATGGGCAAAAGGAATGAAGCCAATGGGAAAAGATTTGACAGAATCTGAATTTCTGCGGGTGAGGCATCCCATGTTATAGGCCTTGAGACAGAAGAATCCTGGAAATGTTTGAGGGAGAACCGAAAGGTGAGTGTGACTGGGGTAGAATGAGCAGGGGCTGAGAGTTAGGGAATGCTGGTGGAGAGGTAACTGGAGGCTGGTGGGAGATACCAGTGGAGAAGAAGGTAAAATAGCAAGGTTTTTGGATTTTATTGTTGAAGTGATGGGAATCCATTATATTGTTTTGAGCAGATAAGTGACATGATTTAATTTACATTTAAAATATGAATGTGGTTGCTTTAAAAAAAAATAGACTTCAGGGAGGCAATATTAGAAGCTGGAATCCCTGTGGAGAATCTACTGTAACAGTAGGTCAGACAACTGATAATGAAGCATTGGGGTAATTGTTCTAGAAGCTTAGTGAGAAGGAGTCAGATTGTATTGATATTCGAGGGTGGAAAGAATCTAGGATTTGCCAGATGTTTGGATTTGGTATGTGAGAGCAAAGGAGGAATCAGGATGATTTAAAATGTTGATAGATTCAGCTAAAATTTCCTCCAATATGACTTTTCCAAACCTTGCTTTTGCTGGACATATGTGAGATTCTCCCAAAACCTCAAAAGCAGTGAGTTTTGATAACTTTGTCCTGGGCATCACGCTTGGCATGGAGTTGGCATTTGATAACTATCTCTTGACTTAAAGAATGAAGTTAAATGTTACCTCTATGATGCTTAACAATATAAGTTTTTTGTTGCTTTAATTTGCATCAGTGAACTTCAAGATCTTTTCATGTGTCTATTAGAAAATTGCATTTCTTCAGGAAGTGCCTGTTCTTAACCTTTGTTCCCTATGGTATTGGATTGTTTGCTTACTCTTATGAATATGTAGGAGTTTAAAAATATTTTCAGATATTATTTCTTTATTAAATATCATATATGTGGCTGAATATTGTTTGTTTAAACTTTATTTTTCTGTTTCTGATTGGACCAAAGATTTGGATGGACCTGCATAAAACTGCGTACATGTTGAGTTTTCTGCTCATTTGGGAGAAATCAAGAGTCTTTAAATCCATTTTATTATTCTCACTATTTGCCCATGTAAGTAGGTTTACAGATAGAAAAATGAAGGCTTAGCATGTTTAAGAGATTTATGTAAGGATAAACAGCAAATTCCCTGAATCTCATCAGTATGCTCTTTCCACTGAAGAACTGACTGCATCTCCAGATATGTTTCAGCATGTAATGTGAAAAGAAAACACAAAAAGTGTGGCAGAGGAAGAATGGAGGTATAGCATATGAAGCATGACCATAATTTTATTTAAGATGAAAAACTACCATATAGATAGGGGTATGGATTTTTTTTGTACTTTCTATAATTTCCATTTTTCTGCTATAAGTGTATACTCTGTGTGTCTGTGTATGTGTAATAAGACATTAAATTGTCCCGAATTCATAAGAAAATGCCACACGTGTGGAGTAATACCATGCCAAAATGCCCCCTTAAGAAAATCTGAAATGAAGGGATGACCCTACCTGAACAGAAGAGCAGAATTAGGTGGTCTACTTTGGAATTTTAGAGGAAGGATGAAAATTCTGAAAGTCAGAATGGAATGAGAGGGAAAATGAAAGGTAGTAATGGTGAGATAATGGTTTAAAGGAGGACAGGAAATTGGCAAAAGGAGGAGGCAGGGATGGAGGGGAATCTTAAGTAAAATGATAGGGGTGAGTAACACATTGTATCACATTGAGGCCAGATAAGACTTGTATGTTTCCTGGACCTTGGAGTACTGGAGATGGAGTATATCTTGGGGCAAATCTATTCTGGGTGGCAAACTGTGACATACATTCTGCCCCTCCTCAATTCCACACTGAGGTCAGAGGACAGACATCACTAATCAATCAGAGTGCTCTTTCCCTTCCTCACTAAGCCTTCACAGCCCAGTTCTTAAGTATAACCTGCCAGTGTTGATGCTTAAAGATGAACTGTGTCCCATATAATTGTATTCCAACCCTCTCATTTTGAAGATAACTAAATCAGAGGAAGGTCTTGTCCTAGGTCATCCATCTTTGGTTGTATCTACTTTCCTCAGGTATATTTTACAGTGATTCATTTGGTTTTCATGAGCCATTTAACTTCTCCTTGGATGATTACTTTGTGGAACAGTTGAAAGAGTATTTGTAGGAAGACTCAGGGATAAACCTGCACTGAGTTGTCTCTAGGACCACTGGTCTTGGGTATCCTTGATTATCTCATCCAGAAAAAGGCATATTGATACTTGGCTTACCTGATGGATGATGATAACTGTATGCATTCCCCTCATATATATATATATATTTTTTCCCCTTATATTTTTGATCCGCGATTCTTACGACACATCACTACCTAAGGATAATAAAACTTTGGCAAAGTAGTAGCAAATAACAGAGCCGTTTAGAAGGCAAAATCTCAAAAATCATCATTTATTGAGTCAAAGTATGATGTATGATTTTAGAAACAGAGAGACGCATACCAGTTTTTCTCTTCTATCATAAAATTAAACTCTACATTTATTAGTTGTGTAGAAAATGCTCATCATGCATCAGTTTTTTGAGATTAAAGCAAAATAAGTCATCAGCCCTCTTTGACATTTAATTTGTCTCAATGTCGTTATATATTTGAAGTAAGTTATTAATTACCCTTAATTACATTCATTTTAAATGGTGGAGTTTCCATTTCTAAGTACTTGTTTCATAATTCCTGGAAAAGTTATAAATTCTGCTCAGTTTAACAAATATTTATTAAGGTTATTTTATGCAAGGTATGATTTTAAATGTTTTGGATAACCACTGATTTCATATCCCTTGGAAAAATTAAATGTACCTCTACCTCCTGTAACTATTTATTACTGCTGTGAGAGCTTTAGGCCTGGTTTTTACATTCTGGAAGACAACAGCAGGTATTGGGGGAGGAGGATTTTCCCAATATTTGAAAGAGGGAATTTGACCACGTCCTTAGAATGAGCAAACATATTGGAGTTAAAAAAAATATCCCATAAATATCTTTATGTAGGGAGTATTGGATGATGGATAATGGGTTTTATTCCTAACATAACTTTTTTATTAGATGCCATAGTGGACTTTACATGCTTTTGTTTATCATGACCGTGCATTTCAAATGAAGGGATAACATTAGAAATGACCCAGTGGAAAGAGTTATTCAAGTTCTCGTAAGAAGTGTGGTGTCTAGTAGCCTGTCTCCCTCCGCGCACAGAGGGTAGAGTGCTGGGGTGGGTGAGGCATGACGGGATTTGTGTTCCTGTAGGTAGCTTCTCTCTGCCCCTTCTCTTCCCATCTCTCTCTGAGCCTGTCCTTTGGGAGATCCTAACAATCCCAAACTGGGCCCATGGGATAAGGCATGGTAGTCAAGACCCTAACTGGCAACCGATCCATATACTATTTCCCTTTTAGTTTTCAAATACAAAAATAAATGTGTTTCTTACTTATTTTTTTTAATTGATTCTATTTGCCTGTTATTGATAGGGGGATGGGGTATGTGCTTTACTCCTTGCATTTACTTCTGGGCCTGATTGATGGAGAACAATGACCCACATTCCTTTGAAACCAAAGGAGTGGTGGTATATTTTGCCCCTTCTTTCCACTAGACACCTTTTTATTGTGTGAAAAGAAACCGAAAAATTCAGGGACTGCCTCTAGCATACAAGTCATAAGAACTTGAACGTTATATTGTCATCACCCACAGGGTCTCGCATTTTCTTAATTTTCTGGACATTCAGAGCTGTCTGGAGCTCTGACAAACAAACCTGCCTTATCTAGATTTAAGGTAAGCTGACCAGCCCTCACCTCAAAATAGCAATGTACCAAGGTGGCTTCGCAGGGAATTGACTCAAGATATACTATATCTGATAATTAAATACAGAAGAGGTTACAACTCTGAAAGAGAGCAGGTAGTTTTCCAGTTTTCCTCAGAGCTGAAATTACTTGTCTAGTGAAAATGAAAAGCAAGAGGAGATGAAGCCAGGGTCTCCTGATGAAAGGTGAATGAATGCTGATGACTGTTTCCTAGGGGAGAGCTCTAAGCCATATTTAATGCCACAGAAGATGAGAAAGAGGTGAAGGTCTGTCATCAAAACCATGACAATGATTTCCCCCAAAGGCATAATAAATCTTTAAATGCTAAAAATTTTAACGTGAGATAAAAAGTATTTTATAGGAAAAAAAATGCTGTCTAATGGTGTTCCAGTTATAAGAAGCACTTTTCAGGAATTAAGTTGAGAATCCCACACATTTCCTGTACTCGCCATAGATGGGTGATTAGCTTGGCAGGTGAAAGGAGGATGGTCCAGAGGTTTCGCATATACCCATTGCTCCCACACATGAATAGCCTTTTCTCAGTATCAACATCCCACACCTGCATGATACTCTGTTATAACTGGTGAACCTACATTGACCCGTCGTCATCACCCAATGTTCCTGGTTTACATTAGGGTTTGCTCTTGGTGTTGTACATTCTGTGGCTTTAGACAAACGTATAACGACATGTATCCACCATTATAGTATCATGCAGAGTAGTTTCACTGCCCTAAAAACTCTCTGTGCTCTGTCTGTTCATCCCTCCCTCCTTCCTTCCCTCCCTTCCTCCCTCCTTCCCTGCTTCCCTCCCTCCCTCCCTCCCAACCCAGGGCTGATCTTTTCAATGTCTCCACAGTTTTGCCTTTTCTGGGATGTCATATAGTTGGAATCTATATGACAGTGTATATAAAAGGCAGTGTATATAGCCTTTTCAGATTGGCTTCTTTCACTTAGTAATATGGGTTTAAGGTTTCTCTCTGTCTTTTCATGGCTTGGCAACTCATTTCTTCTTAGTACTGAATAACATTACTTTGTCTGGATATACCACAGTGTATCTGTTCACCTACTGAAGGACATCTTGATTGCTTCCAAGTTCGGCAATTATAAAGTCAATTATGAGTAAATCTTTATGCAACTGTGAATGAAGCTGTTTTATACAACTGTGAATAAAGCTGCTTTACACAATTGTGAATAAAACATAAAAGAAAGTTATGTTTTATTTTCAACTTTAAAAAATCTGAAGATTTCACATAAATATCTGCATGCTGGGTTCTTTAGAAAAAGTCAAAAGATCAGTCAGTGTTGGGCAGGCTACAGAGCAGTGGACAGATGGAGCTGAAGAGAGGCTCTAGCCCTTCCGTGAGGCCTCAGTTTTGTGTTCATCGCATCCCCATCCCTGTGCATCCAACGCCCACCCCCCGCCCCGCCCCCCACACTTAACTCTTCATGTCATCTGTTTTCTATAAGCATTTGAGATTTGCATCCCTTGGAGGGGTGGAAACCAAATGGATGCATTGTTGTTTTAAGGTTTTTGGCTTTCGTTCAGACACCTCAGGGCTCCTGATGCATAATTTTCTATCTCTTCAGTTCATATTGCTAAGGTTTATTATTTTGAAGGAGAAGGGAGGGGGATTGAGGGTCTGGACCTAGATTACAGAAACTAAAAGTCTATTGGGCAGGCCGTCTTGTTCCAGGGCTTTCTGAGGTCCCCTCCGCCCGCTTGCTCTGGCTCTCCCCTGGCCACCTGAGGGTGTGGCCAAGCCCTGACTCTCTCCTTCCACAGCTACTCCTCACTTCCATCTTTTCTCTTTCTTCCACATCTAAGTACAACCTGGGGGATCCCTGTCCCATCTCTTGGGGGATTTCTTACTCTGAGCTAAGTGACTACTAAGCATTAAAGCAAACTATGATATATTTAGGACAGAGCCTGAGGGTGCTCAGGATGTGGTGAGTTTTTCTGGAATTTGGTCCTCGTTTTGCCTCCTAAACTCTCTATGAAACTGTCACATCTCCATGCACCTCAGTTTCCTCCACTTTGCATTAAACACATTCAGTCAAGTCAAGCAAGGATCACATACACCCAGCACCAGCATGGCCTGTCCTCCTGACACCTTCTCACTTTACTTGCCCTGCGTCCCAGCATCTAAACCATGCCAAATAACATCCAGACTCTCTTTACCATGTATACCTCAAAAGTCACTGTACACGGCATATCTATGCCCAGCTGTCTTGAAGAGGCCACTGACCTTCTGTAAATGACTCGCGGATACGCTTCTCCTAACCAAAACCAAGCATGAATCCAGGCCTTTGGAGGCACTTGGGCGGGTGGGAGGCGCGGTCTCTTCTGGGCATGGTCTCAGTCTGGGTGCACTTGAGACGTCATTCATTCAAGTGAGGGTCTTACTGCTTTGAGCTGGCTGAGTTCGCTTGTTAAAATTGCAGCCACCAAGAAATCCGATTTAGATTTGGTATCTGAGGTATAACACAAAAATCTCCTTCGTGAAACTCAAATATTTCTTGTTTCATTTAATCCTTAGCTTGGATCCTCCATTTGAAATACTTAACAGAAAAGTTGCTTAGCCGCTTTAGAGAAATGAGAACTACTTGATTTGCTTTCCTTTTTGTTGTTCTAAGAAAAACACCTAGGCAGTCTAGATTACAGTGTTGCAAAATTAAAGCATTTGAAACATCTCAAAAAACATGGAGCATAGCTCCATTTCCCTAAAATACTGGGTCACGCATAATAATCTCGGTATTTAATGAGAAAAAGCTTCTAGTTCGAACTCGTTATTTTACGAATTAGGAAAGTAAAGCTTTGCACAATAATCTCGGTATTTAATGAGAAAAAGCTTCTAGTTCGAACTCGTTATTTTACGAATTAGGAAAGTAAAGCTTTCTTGAGGTGTGGTCAGTTACCCAGCTAGTGAGTCAAAGCCACGTTAAGGTCCATCCTTATGGTATATATTTATTTATATATTTATAAATCATACACTCAAGTGCTAGAATGTTAAGTACATTGTAAGGGAGCCCTGAGAGCTAATTTTAGGGAAGCTGTGTTTGTCGCCAGCCTGATTGTATGCCCTCATAACCTTACATCCTTCCTTGTAATTGCCATTTTTTATACCTGGGGAGAGAGTTGAGCTTTTCCTTCCATGCTCTAAAAGCCTTCATGTATCTAAGTAATGGGCAAAGATACTTTTAGTGTCTGCTTAATAATGCAGTCTTTAGCAAAGTTGTTTTCTCCCTTACTACCTGTCATTTATTTACACCATTTGTATAATTTAAAGACAAATTTATCATAATGACACATCTAATATTAAAAACATCTCATGCAATTTTTATTTTTGCACATTACTTTTCATATGTGTTCATTGGAATCCTAAAATTCATATTTTTTTGTATTGTGCTTTTTTAGAGTTCAGAATGGCATCATGAAAACTTACTTGTGTTAACAATGTAGTATCATTTCAATGGCTTTATAATAATTTTGTGGACTTTAGAACCATAATTTAGCTAGTCTTCTAATTTTGGACCCATATGCGGTATCTTTTATTTGCTTTTGTTCTTCCTTTCATATTATCTGTCAGTGTTGGAATGGCATTAGTAAGGGAAGGTTGGAAATATTGCATTGCAATATTTCCAATAATGCAATAATAATGTTGCATTATTTCTCTGGTATGAAAGGCCTTAGTCAAGAGGTAGGAGGATATATATCCTTCTCATTGTAATTGTTCATATCTCCCTGAACTTTTTAAAATCCTGGGTTGGCGTATCCCTCAGATGTCAGTATCTGATCATTCCCAGGCCAAGGCCGCATGCTCAATGTCATTTCCCTTTTTTCTCACTTCTTCTCTGAGTTAGCTCCAGGAGATCACTGCTTCGCTACAAGGCTGTCAGTTGTGCTGAGTACCTCCATTCGTATGGCTCAGTGTAGGTCTCTGCCCAGTGCCCCAAGCTATAGCTCCTCTTCATACGGTAATGCCACCACTGCTTGAGACTCCATGGAAGTGTGCACTTGAGAGTGGGGTGGTCCTCAAGTCACCACACAGACTGAAGGACATATCTATTTGTATTGGAAAAATGGTATCATCAGGAAATGATTACTATGAGGAACAGATATTTAAATCAATTTGTTACATATGGCTGTTACCATGGTAAAAACAAAAGCCCTCCCTATCACAAAGGGGACCCTGTACATCTCAACCCTGAGCCTTGTTGCTCTGAAATGTCTCTGCCCTCTCTTAAAAGGATAGATTCTGCTTCTTCAAAATTCTTTAGGGCTAATCTCCAACTTCCTTTTGGAAAACACATGCTCTCCCAGGATGCATCGTGTCCCCACATGAAGCACATTGGAGGACACCACAATACTCCCAAACTGGAATATGTCAGTCTGGAAGAATGCCCTGAGGAGATGCAGCTGACCATACAGGGTAGGGAGTGGTACTGCAATCTAGTTTCCATTTACAAATGCGCACTGAGACCAAGGAAGAGTTGGATAATTGTTACAGGATCACAAAACATAATCTAAACCTGAAAGAGTTTTAGAATAAGTTGTTTATAATAGTCAAAAAGTGTCATAGTAACAGAACTGGAGTCTAAGTAGATGAGTGCGTCTGTGGGTACCTTAAGCTTTTCTTTCTGAACTGTCTCTACCAGGCATTTAAAGTAAGGAATCCATATTTTCCAGAGAACCAACAAACACTAACTGGAAAGAGAAGAACTTTTCATATTTCTAAGTATCAGATCTTGCCTTGTTCACTGTTTGAAATTATGAAAATCAGATTGTAATCCAGCTTTTTTACTAAGTCCACTTGTCTCCTCCGCCAAAGCCCATGCAAAGCCAGTAAAGCTAAACAAAAATTGATTTTTATTTTCTTTCCACTCTTTCAGCCCAACCTGGTTTTCAGTCGGGATGAAATCAGATGCACTTCATATTGATCTAGGTCTTGAACCAGTATAATCCCTGATTCACACAATTGAAAGAACCATCATCTTGCTTGTTCTAAAGACAGAGAGGAAACTGTGTGGACTTAATACATTTCTGCAGTTTGCTGTGGCTTCCTGCTTCTCTGAATTATGCATTGGATCCTGGGCAGAAAAAAATAGAACTGGATCCTGCCATCATCTAGTGAAAGTAGGGTAAATATTTGAGAGTGGCTTGCCCACAATTGACACTGTCACATCATTAGTCCATTTCAGAGTCTGGCAAATTTAGGTAGAAATGTCTGGTGTCATTATTGCCTTCTGATGTTCTTCCTTTCAAATTCTTTATCAGTGTTGAAATGGCATTAGTAAGAGAAGGTTGGAGAATTTGGGATAACGTATTAGGCTTAGCCAGGGTGAAAGGCAGGGCTATCAATTGGGTCTTCTGTCTATAAGCAAGGATGACCCTCACTAGATGGATATTCCTCATTTGGGCACAGAGGGCCCATTGAAGCAAAAAGGCTACTTAGGCAATAATCATCATGGCTTTGTAAAGGGCAGTTCTGTTAAAAGTACTTAATCTCTAAGGTAGAAGAACCGGTTTGTGGTTTTTATGAGAAAGTAACTAATCCATTTGACAGTCTTATTTTAAGACATTATGGACATAAGACCTAAGTCAGTTTTAAAGATGGTTCCCAGAGTCTCTGTGCCAGCTTGATTCTTAGTCTTGCGATTCCTTTATTGGAGGGTTAGCTACCTGCCTGCCTTGCAAACCCCTGCCTCTGTGTGAAGCTTCCCTGACTCTAGTGGTATCTGCGGATTTATCGTTTTCCCTAATCTCTGAACTAAAGGAGCATTTATTGAGGAATCACACACTAAACCTTAAATCCATGCCATATAAACTCCACTTTCTCCCAGACTTCCATGTTGTTTGTAAACTCCATTTACACTTATCACACCCCCCCGCAACAGTGTAGGTAGACACAGTGTCATGTATGTTTGCCCTCTGCCCAAGCCCCACCTTGAACTCCTTAGAACATCAGCTGTACCTTATTTGTCATCCCACTGCCCTTTGCCTATAGCATTCTGCAGTGCACATACTGCTGTTCAACACGTTATAGCTGAATTTGAAAGAATAATTTCACCAGGGAGATAATGAAATATGATATGAAATATGTAATAATTAAAATTTAGAAACTTTCTTTACCAATTCGAAACTTTCTTACCTCTCAGAGATCATCTATAATCCCAGCTATTCCAGATCCCCTCAGGATGTCCCCACTCCAGGCATAAGCCAATCAGCACATCATATTTCCCTGGCCATATTGATTGGTTTTAGAACTAGGTACAGAACCCAGTCAGAAACAATGAGAAGGAATGAAATCTTTCTTGGGATATCTGAGAAAAAGATTCTTAAATTTCCCAGCATATCCAAAACCTCTGAGTAGGTGGGGATTGGAGAGCCTGCTCTCTACCTGCTCTTCCACAATGGCTATGATGAAAACATGGCAGAGTGATGGAGAGAGACTGATTTATGATGATTGCTTGGTACCTGCCTTCAGCCTTGCCTTTCCAAGCCATAGTATTTTCTACTTCCCTATTTCCTGAGTTACATGATTCAATATATTCTTCTTTTTCTACTCTTTTCCACCTTTTCCTCTCCCTCCCCATCCCTCCCCTCCCCCCCCTCCCCTTCCCCTTCTGCTGCTGCTACTTCTCCTGCTGTCTCTCCTTTTCCATCTCTTTTATTTTTGCTTAAAGCCTGCTTGGACTGTGATTTCTGTCAACTGCCACTGAGCGTCCTAATCATTAACCCACTTGAGATCATCCTGTTTCTCTTTGGTTCAGTAACACAAATGTACTTTATTCATATGTTGCTATTTTGACAAATTAATGTGTCCACAGCCCAACAGCAAACCATTGATACAAGTGAAGTATCTTCTGTTTTCTAAATGGTGTCCAGATTTGTAGAGATACATTTGTCTGTGTTGTGAGAATTGAAAGTCCTTCGTGCATAACTTGAGTGCTCTGTTTATGTAAGTAAGTTGGCATTTCTTTCCGAGTGCAAAAGAGTTCCTGTTGATTTTGAATGCACAGGCTGTGTCACTAGCAGAGGTGATGAGAGTCAGACCAAGGAAGAATAAATTTTCTTTGTGTGTGACTATTTGAAGTTTAGAAACTTTATCTCACTCAACTTGGTGTTTAATAGAGTTGAAGATAGAAGTGGGAAGCTGTGACTGACCATACTTGACTTTCCCCGTCACAATTATTCAATTTCTATCGATGCTGTCCTCACAGACAAAATTTATTGATCGCTTCAATTTTAGTCATAAACAGAGTTAACTTTTTAGCTCGAAATGACTCTAAATCACAGTGTCAGCATTTTGCTTTGTGATATGCCCTTAAAATCATTATACCTGTGCCATAATCAGCCAGGCTCAGAGCTAATTACCATCCTTTCCTAGTGCGTGCTCAATTTAAAAACCGGAAGAGAATGTTTTTTAAGTAATCAACAAAGTATGAAAATAAAATGTGAAATGATGGAAATTATGTGACTCAAATTTGGGATCTTGGATTTTTATTTCCAGGGATTTCTTTCAAATACAGACATAGCAAGTCAAAGTGAATGTTTTAGAATTTTAAGTGGGCAATGGGCAAATAAGTTAAGGCTGGAAAAAGCCTTCTTCATATTACTGTATTATGTTAATGATAAGCAGCAAATTGATATATAAAGGATAGACACACTCTCCATTAAAATAGTGGCTTATATATATTTTATAGTATTGCTTTACTTCTTTTTTCCCCTTTAAGCCCCACAGTGCAGTGGCAGCTTGTTTCACTTGAGTATTTATATTGATTATAACTGCTGAAATGAGGCAACCTGTGCTTCCATTGTATTCTCCCTAACAAAGGTTATTCCTTTGCCTGACTTGAAGGTGGATCTGGAGGAAGCTGGGCTGTCACGGGAAGGAAGTGAGAGCCAGAGAAGAGAAAGTAGGCTGGCAATGGAGCCATGTGCCTAATTCACAGTTGAAAGAGATAGCTGGAGAGCATCCCTGCCTTCATTCTTGCCTGCCAGTGGTCATGGCAACGTTCAATCGAGAGGCCCCTTTTAGTTTTCTCATAAACCGGTTGAATGTTTGTTAAGGTTTATGTTTGTTTGTTTGTTTTCAGTATCAAATTCTCTTTGAGATGATCAAGCTGTAAATGATTCCATGCGCTACTGATCAGGCCTCTGGAAAAAGGCATTATGCAAAGCTGAAGATACGTGGATTTGAGCATTTCAGCTCTCCTTTTAAAATAATTTCCTCCACAATAGGAGAGAATGTGAGCAATCCTTTTATGGCCTTTACCAAAATAAGCATTATAATCACGGTGAAATTGGTCAATGCTCTAAGTTCTGCCTCAACAGAGGACCTTCCTCAGCTCTGTCATTCCCTTCCATGGCTTCTCTTCCTTCATCCATTGCATGGTGGCCTTGAAATTGATGAGGTCACGTTTCCCTTTTGGGGTTAAAGATCTCTGACTAAATACAGTTGTTCCTTGGCTTCTGTGGGAAATTGGTTCCAGGACTCCCACGTGTACCAACATCAGAGGACGCTCAGGTCTCTTATATAAAATGGTGTAGTATAGTCAGCCCTCAGTATCCACAGGTTCTGCATCCGTGGACTCCACCAACTGGGGATGGAAATTTGACATCATGGTTGGTTGAATCCACGGGTATAGAACCTGCGGATACAGGGGGCCGACAGTACATAAAACACAAGTGGGTTTCCCTTTTTGACATTCCATAGCGTGTTGCACTACAGTCCTGCTACAGGCATCTGCAAACACACAATATTGTTACGTAAATTGCTGTGTAGTCCTGTCTACTTCATTTGCCATGGCTTCCAAGGGTACTGTATTTTTTCTGAGAACATTAATAGAGTATGTAAACTATGAAAAGAATACATAGTTCCAATAGGATTGGGTTAGCAACTGAGAAAATATCTTGAATTAGACCGTGCTATTCTATTGTTTATTATTTATCATTGTTATTTACTTATTATATATTTTTTGTCTTTGTTTGGCTATCAGAAAGTTCACCTGTGGAGAAAGTATAAAAACGTCTAGAGCACCTCTCCATGTGCTGCATTTTATTTAATTGGTTGGGATGCAAATCTGTGGATTAGGAATAAATTTTCAAATTTTACCAAGTTTGAGAAAAATAGAACTATGAGGAAAACAGAGATGCCAACAACTAAAGCTGAAAAGCAGGTGAATTCCATTGTTTTTAATGAAGCATCTGCCGTCCTGCTGGGATTAGAATCCAGTGCACTAGCAAAGTATTTAGAGCATGATGCTGTCATAGTTTGACAGGGAGTGGACCAGCAGACTGCCTGAAAGGGATTTTAAACCATCTCAAGAGCACATAAACCAGAACTGAGTTGAATATCTAATAATGTTAAATCAGGGCAAAATAAGGCTTGTTACCATTTGAACTCTATGTATATCTGAGATGGGAATCCAATAACCTGGCAGAAATAACATTTGGTTTGAGATTTAAAAGCAGCCTAGAGTGTACCTAAGGGTTTGTGTTTATGTACTTACGAATTTTATTTTTTTTTATATTACATGTATTATTAGAAAAGACAAGGAAAGCAATGCTTCATGCTTGGTTGCAAAGATTCCCACCTTTGCCTCTTAACGGAGGGCACAGTGGTCCAGTGCAAAGAGTTTTGGAGAAAAGGGTTTTAGAGTGAGACCTGGGTAAAATCTGAGCTTTGACATGTATAGGTGTGCAACATAAGACTCATTTCTGCTGAGCGATGGTTTTCAAGGATGAAAAATGATAGTAATTAGGATTGCCAGACAATTCAGTAAAGAAAAATAAATGATTCCCGTAGTTAACATTTCTTTGGCACTTACTCTGTGCATAATCTCATTTAACTCTCACACTAACACTGTGGAGGAGGCTTCGTTATTATTTCTGTTGTTCACCTAAAGACAACTCTCAGAGTTATCAAATATCTTGCCTGCTGTTCCAAAGCTAATAAGTGACAGAGGGCTGGTGCAAACCAAGTATGTCTGACATCAAAGCCTTTGGACCTGAATTACTATGCCAAATTGCCTAATGCAGTGCCTATTTACCTGATAGGCTGTCAATAAGTGTTGATAATCCTTCATCTTCAACCAGACACACACACATATACTTCTTAACTTTCAGGCTTCAACTCCATCCTAGCATAAAATGACAAAGTTCAGCCCCGCACCCCTTCCCAATCTTCAGCCGCTCATTATCTTGTTTTTTTTCACAGGGTACTTTGGTTAGGATTCCCTAAATTTATTTACACCAAGAAACACATCTTAATTAGGTCTGTTGGGAGATAATTCTACATGGGTGTCTTGTATTTCTGCATGTCTACTGAACAGAAGCACTGATTTTTAAGGCTCTTTGTAGAACAAGTGACCTTGGATGAGAGAGATGTCTCCCTTTAGAGCAGAAGGCAGATTTGTTTACTGTCCAGTATATTAAAGATGAGGTCTCCCTCTAGCTCAAAGGTCAGGCAGGTTCGCTTGCAGCCTAGTTTAAAAGATTCAGGCTCCCCAAGATTAGGGTTCCTCAGCTTTGACACAAATTCACCTTCTATTCAGCATCTACCTGGGCTGCTTGGGGCTGCCCCCTTTGGACCTAGAGAGGGAAGGGGAACCAGTGCAAACTTGAAGCTCATGCTACTTGCTGTGCCTTTATGTAACAAAGTCCCAGGCTCTTGTATCTTCTGCCTGGATTCAGGATAAATTGTTAGTTTACAAGTGACATAAAATCTCAGAACCATCATTGTTCATGACAAAGTCTAACATTTATTAATTGCTTTCCCTGTACACCAGAGACCGTGCTTTACACATGATTTTGAAATGGAGCAGGACCTGAAGATCTTCCCCCCCATCCCCCCGCCATGTTCTCCGCCTGCCTTTTGTCTGTGAAAAAACTTTAGCCAAATAAGTTTAATGAGAGAAGTGAGAAAATGCAGAAACAAGGGAAAACAGTCCAACAAGACTAAATAATAATAGTTTAGTGATTAAGTATAGTCAAGGACCATTAGTTCCTCTTCAAAGGCTATAGATAATATTCTGAGCCATATCCCGTGAGCTGTCTTGTAGATGCTGAAACCCCCGCCAGGTGGAAGAAGTTAACTACATGATGACCGGACTGTAGCCATGACATAAGCTGCCACAAATCTGAGAACTGGCCTCAAGGAAATGGAAACAAACAGACCCTGGAACTGAAGATTAACTGTACTTAAAGCAATCAAGATGACGCCGGTCAGACCACCACATGACCAATTTCAAGATGACTGTCAGAGCTGACTGTGCCGTTTCTGCATGTAGCCCACTTGTTGTCAGGGGTGGGAGTTGGCCTTTGGATAGGAGTTACCCCCCCGCCCCCCCAGTTGCCAGCATACAAAATTAAGCAAACTTTCCTCTCCATCAGCCTTGCCTCTTTATTGGCTTTTGAGCGGCGAGCAGCTGGACCCCACTTTCGGTGACAGTTTTTGGGCACCCAACGTGGGGGGGGTTGCTGTTTTCTCGCGACATCTGTCTTCCCTGGGTTTTCCGGCGTAGAGCCGCGGCCATGACAACGCACGGGGATGGCTGCGAGGAGCCCGCTGCTCATAGCTACCTGGCCCCGAGAGGGGGATTTGGGGGGACATTCCTAGCAGTTGCCTAGACCATTTGTTTCGGGCATCCTCCCTGTTTCTCCCCTGCTCGGCACTGGCTGCCAACTTACGCTTTTCCTTGGTGGAACAGAAAGATGAATCTGGACAAGCTGACAAGCTCCAAGAACAAGTAAGTCCACCGGTGTGCACCCGGGCAACCTTCTCTTTTGCTTTTGTTTTTTTTTCTTGTTCTTTAATTTTTATTGGAGTATGGATGGTTTACAATGTTGTGTTAGTTTCAGGTGTACAGCAAAGTGAATCACTTATACATATATCCACTCTTTTTTTTTTTTTAGATTCTTTTCCCATATAGGCCATTACAGGGTATTGAGTAGAGTTCCCTGTGCTATAATAGGTCCTTACTAGTTATCTATTTTATATATAGTAGTGTGTATATGTCAATCCCAGCCTTCCAGTTTATCCCTCCCTGCCCTTATCCCCTGGTAATAATAAGTTTGTTTTCTACATCTTTAACTTTATTTCCATTTTGTAGAAAGTTCATTTGTACCCTTTTTTTGTTATAGATTCCACATATAAGCGATATCATATGATATTTGTCTTTCTCTATCTGACTTCACTCGGTATGACAATCTCTAGGTCCGTGCATGTTCCTGCAAATGGCATTATTTTATTCGTTTTTATGGCTGAGTAATATTCCATTGTATATATGTACCACATCTGAGCACGAAGTGCTATTCGGGCATTTTGCCAGTTGGTTCTGACGTGTGTCTACCTTTGAATTACACACAGTACTTATATGTCAAGTCTGGGGTCTCACGACAATTCACTGCTTGTATGAAATAATACAGGTATTAGACTCCATGAAACATGAATTTTTGTCATGTAGGAATCCTCTCCCTCTTTCAACAGAATATTTTAACATATCTAGCTGGTGAAACATAAGCCTTCAATGACAACATCCATGTGATACAACATATCAGAAGAGACATTTTGGGGGTAGGGAACCAATATTTCTTGACACCCACTGCTGATAGCCCTCCCCTCTGCTAGACTGGCTTTGTTTTGAGATAACCAAGTGTGGAAATTAATTCGATATCTTTGAAATTCCAGAAAAGCCAAATATTAATTAGAATTTTAATCCTTTCCTTGGTTAACACAGAGACATTAACCTTCTGCTTTGTAAACTCCATGCAAATTGCTGCACAAATATAAAGTGTTATTACTGGGATTGATCGACAATGAAACATTTTACTTGTTCTTTTCCGTTCATATTGAAATAGACTTTGAGAGTCATTAACAGATACTGTAGAGACATCATTTGATTTAATATGTCTGCAGAATAAAAGCATGACATTAGAAGTATGTTGTCTCTTTAGGAGATTTGTATGTTTGTGATGTTGTTATATTGAATTGCATTATTTTTCCAACTGACATTGAAATGTTTTTTTAAGAAGCATTTTATTTTTAAAGATGGTATAGGGAAGCCAGATCACAATATCTTCTTCACTCAATCACTAATAAAATAAACACAAGAAATCTAAAAATCCATTTAAATATTACCAGCATTAGCTAAATTTTAAAAGGTTGGTGGGGGTGATGACACAGAACAATACTATGAACTTCAAGAATAGCTGATCAAGTAAACAAACAGAAGGTTGTGACACTGCAGTGACGTCAGTCCTATTCCTCACCTTTCTGTTCTTGAAGTTCACGAAAATCTGAGAATTCCTACCAGTGTCCCCAAATTTGAAGTGAAGTGAATGGTATTCCAATCTGACTTGAACAAGCTTCGGTGAAAAGACCAGTGAAACTGGAAACAAGAACCAGAGGGTAATTGTGAAAGAAGCAATTTTTCCAAGGCTTAAAAAAATCAGTAGAATGGTGCTAAACTTGAACTCCTGCCTGTGTGGGAATGGGTACCTCTGAACACTAAGCAGAATGAATGCAGTCCAGCGCATTAAATACATTCTCAAGAAGGGAGCAGAGCCAAGGTAGTCTAGCCAAAAATGAATTCACCCTAAGCTGAGCACTGCAACATTAGGGATCCTCAAGAAATGTTCAGCCCTCAAAATATAGCTACTAGGGGAAAAGATGTAAGTCATATACAAATAAGTAAAAAGAGACAAACAGAAACTACTTGCATGATGTCATAAAATAGAAAGTCTGGACAATATTGGCAGGATGAGAAGGAACAGAATGGAAACTGTAATCATAACTTGGGCCAGCAAGTGGGTAGATAGCAAAAAAAGCTGATAAAACATAGCATGGAATCTAGAAGAAAATATAACCCAAGGAAGAGAATTCTTCTTAAAGCTTTACACTAAAAATAAATAAATAAATAAATAAATAAACGAACACAAATTAAACAAGAGCCCCTACTCAAAAAAAACAAAAAAACAAAAATACAAGAGAAAGCAATAGAAAAATAAAGGGAAGGGAAAATTTAGAAAATAAAATATTGAGGATAAAGACAGTACCAGTCAAAAATAAATTAAGTAAAAGTGACAAGTAAACTGAACAACATGACTGAAAACTGGTGTATTTACATAGAAGACAGGGAGAGGAATGAGTGAAAAGACAAAAATATAAAGCAGAGAGAAGATGGTAGATTTTTAGGACATAGAAAGATGAGCCAATATAACGAATCTGTTATCTGTGAAATAGAAAAGCCTACACATGAAATTTAAAAATGGATTAAAATATAATAGAATAAGCCTTAATTTATACCAAGACAATACCGGGTTAGGTTATTTCTTAGGAAGCTTTTTAAAATGTATTTTAAAATTTACATACTGTAAAATTCACTTTTTGTTGTGCAGATCTATGACCTTAGACAAATGAATGTAATCATATTTACCAACACCCCAATTAAAACAGAACAATTTTCTTACTCCTCAAATTTATCTTGTGCTGTCCCTTTATAAACAATTGCTCCTCCTTTCTCAATCTCTGGCAACTCTGATATATTATCTGTCCCTGTAGTTTTGACTTTCCCAGAATATCCTGTAAATGAAAACATATCATATATAATCTTTTGAGTCTGTTTTAACTCACTTAACATAATGCATCTGAAATTTGTGTTATAAATATTTATTTTTATTGCTGAGTGGTATTCTATTGTATCTTTGTTCCGTCATTTGTTTACTCATTCCCTAGTTATGGAAGGAAATTTAGATTATTTCTAGTTTCCAGTATATTATTTCTAGTATACACACACACATATACACACACACACATTATACATATTATACACTACACACACACACACTCATACACACATTAGCATACAAGATTTTGTGTGCTCATTTTCACTTATCATGGTTAAATACTTAGGATCATTTGGTGCATGTATGTTTAACTTTACAAGAAGCTGCTAAACTGTTTTCCATAGTATGTGTACCATTTTGCATTACCACTGTCAATGAATGAGAGTCGCTGTTGCTTCACATTTTTGACAGCATTTAGTATTACCAGATGTTTTTGTTTGTTTAATTTTATCCACTCCAATAGGTTTGTAGTTGTATCTTGTTTTGGTTTTAATTTGCCTAATGATTACTGATGTTGAACATATTTTCTTGTGCTTATTTGCCGTCAGTATATATATATATATATTTTTTTTTCTTTTTGCGGTACACGGGCCTCTCACTGTTGTGCCCTCTCCCGTTGCGGAGCATAGGCTCTGGACGCGCAGGCTCAGCGGCCATGGCTCACGGGCCCAGCCGCTCCCCGGTATGTGGGATCTTCCCGGACTGGGGCACGAACCCATGTCCCCTGCATCGGCAGGCGGACTCTCAACCACTGCGCCACCAGGGAAGCCCAGTATATCTTCTTTTGAAGTGTCTGTTCGATTTTTTGGGCTCATTTTAAAAAACTGGGTCATTTGTTTCCTCATCATTTAGTTTTGAGAATTCTTTATTGTTAAGTATGAAACTGTGAGATCTTACCTTATGTGTAAACCCACAAGTTAGTCTGCAACAGAATATATATATTCTGACAAGAGACATGAGACTTTATGGGTCAGAGAATCAGATGGTTGTTACTCTTGGTAAAAAGAGCTAGAGCATCATTTTAGCACAGGTGCCTTGAGTCCTCAGAGTGATGTGAGAATCAGATGTTACTCTGCACATGCAGTGTGGAGAGGGAGAGCGCCTCACAGGATAGGACCCTCAAAATTATTATAGGAACCTCACATAGGAGCTGCTGGCATGTGAGCCCATCCTCTCCTGTGGAGAGAATGAAAGAGTGAGAATAAGAGCAAGAATGAGCTAGTGAGAGGGAGAGACTGAGAGACAAAGAGGTGTCTTTGACTCTGGAATTTAAACAAATCCTCTCTAAAGAAGGAAGCGAAAGTTCTCTTTATTATCTACCATGGGATGCAAGCAAGTGGCTCCTGGCAAATATGTGTGTAAATCTTCACAGAGTGATACACTATCCATCTTCCTAGACCTTTTCAATTCAAACATGACCTTGCTTAGGAAGCCTGGACTGTGTAGAAATGTGAAAATGTTCAGGGAGTATTGTCTCCTAACAATTATATGTAAAATATAACTCAGATATGTAATTTGCAAATATTTCTCCCTGTATGTGCCTTGTCTGCCTTCCTTCCCTCCTTCCCTCCTTCCTCCTCCCTCCCTTCCTGCCTCCATCCCTCCCTCCATCCGTCCCTCACAGAGGAATAGTTTTTAATTTCATGTGGTCTTTCATGGATCATGGTTTTGGTGTCATGTCTAAGGGCTCTTTGCCTAACTTCAGGGCATAAGGATACTCTCTTGTTTTCTTCTAAAATTTTATAATTGTATATTTTACATTTAGATGTATGATGAATTTGAGTTAATTTTTGTATAAGGCTTGAGGTTTGGTCAAGATTCACGTTTTTGATGATCGATTGGTCCAACATAATTTGCTAAATACCTTTGCAAAAAAAAAGATTCATTGACTGTATATACATGCGGCTTTATTTCTGAACTCTTTTCGTTTCCATTGATCTCTGAATCTGTACTTTTGCTTATATCATACTGTCTTTCTATGGTAGCTTTGTAGTAGTCTTGAAATCAGGTATTGTGAGTCCTCCCACCTTGTTTATTTTCAAAATTGTTTTGGCTATTTTCATTTATTTGACTTACCATCAACATTTTAGAATAAACTTGTTGACATCTACAACAAACCCTCTGGTATTTTGGTTGGTATTTTGTAGAATCTATAGATCAATTTTTTAGACAATTAGCATCTTGTTGATATTGGCTTCTGATCCATGAACATGGGGTATCTCTTCATTTATTTACATCTTCTTTGATTTCTATCATGGCATTTTGTCATTTTTAGCATACAGACCTTGCATATATTTTTTTAGATGGATACCTAAGAATTTCATTTTTGAGACGTTTTGTAAATGTTAATAAATATTTTTATTTCCAATTCTGCTGATAATATTTAGAAATATGAATTTTTAAAAATCCTGTAGCCTTTCCTGTCCTCACATATTAGTTCTAAGGGCTTTTAAAAATACATTCCTTGGGATTTCTTACATAGACAATCTTGTCTTTTAGGAATAAGAAAACCTTTTTTCTTTCTAATATTTATGTTGTTCCCTCCCCCGCTTTTGTCCTACCTTATTGCATTAGCTAGGACTCCATTTATGGTGTTCAGAACGAGTGATGAGAATGGAATTCCTCTCTTTCTTCTTGAACTTAGGGGAAAACATTCCTTCTTTCATATTTAAATATGGTAGTAGCTTTTGTTTTTGCTTTCTTTTGTAGGAGTTCCATTATCAAGGAAATCTTCTATTTAGGTTTGAGATTTTATTATGAATAGGTAGGGAATGTTTTTTTTTCTGGCATGTTAATGTGATCTTGATTTTATTTAGTCTCTTACTGTGGTGAAACACACTGGTTTTAGAATATTAAATCATATTTGAATTTCCAGAATAAGCTACACTTGGTTGTGAAGTATCACCATTCATATTTATTAATGTTTTTGATTTGCTAATATTGGTTGTGACTTTCTGTGTCTATATATGAGGGATATTGATCTGTCATTTTCTTTTATGATAATGCCTTTGTCTGGTTTTATTATCAAGGTTTTTCTGGCTTCAAAAAATGAATTGAGAAGTGTTCTGGAAGAGAATATATAGAATTGTATTGTTTGTTCTTTTAAATTTTTTGGTACCATTCTTCAGTGAAATTAGCAGGGTCTGGAGTTTTGTTTGTTGGAAAGTTTTGACAAAAATTCAGTTTCTTTAGTAGATATAGGACTCTTCAGGTTATCTATTTATTCTTGAGCGTGTTTTGTTCATTTGTGTCTTTCAATGAATTGGTACATTTCGTCTATGGGCACAGAATGATTTTTAGTATTTCCTTGCTGTCCTTTTAATGTTGGTAGGGTCTCTAGTGATATTACCTTTATATTCTTAATATTGGTATTTGTGATAGCTCTCTTCTTGGTCATCTGGGTACAGTTTCATTTTATTATTTTTAATTATTTTAGAATTATTACTTTCATATTTAATTATTATTTAGTTATTACTATTTTATAATTAAACCAGATTTTGATCTAATTGATTTTGTCTTTTGCTTTCCATTTTTGTATTTCATTAATGTCAACATGTTTTTATTGACACCATTGATATCTTTATTATTTCTTTTCTTCTGCTTGCTTTGGGTTTAATTTGCTTTTTATTTTCTACATTTTTATGGTGATAACTTAGATTATTGATTCAGGAGCTTTCTTCTTCTCTGATAGAAAAACTCAGTGCAATAAATTTGCTTTAAACACTAGTTTAGCTTTATGCCACACATTTTGATAGATTCTGTTTTCATTTTGATTCAGGTGAAAATGTTTTCCAGGTTTCTTTCGGATTTCTTACTTGGTCTTTGGGTTATTTAGAGGTGTGATAGCTTCTATATGTTTGTGGATTGACCACAGATATTTGTGTGATTGATTTCTTGATTAATTCTTTTATGCTAAGAGAACATTCTTTGGATGACTTCATTTCTTTAAATTTGTTAAGGTTTGTTTTATGGCCCAGGGTATGGACTATCTAGGTAGATATTCCATGGATATTTGAAAATTATGTATAGTCTGTTATTGTTGGGTGGTTTTGTAAATGCCATTTAGTGTAAGTTTGGCTGATATTGTTGTTCAAGGCTCCCATATCTTCACTGATTTTTGTCTATGCATTTTATTGATTACTGAGAAAGAAGTTTAGAAATCTCCACGAATAATTGGAGATGTGTCTATTTCTCCTTTCAGTTATATCAGTGTTTGCTCTGTTTATTTTGAAGCTCTATTTTAAGGTACATATACATTTAGAATTGTAGCATCATCTTGATTAATTGACCATTTTATTGTCAAATAATAGCCCTTATATCCCTGATAATTTTCCTGTTCTAAAATAAACTTGTGTGACATTAATATTGCAGTTCCATCTTTCTTTTAATTTGTGTTTACATGGTATAACTTTCCCATTATTTTACTTTTAACCTATTTATATTATTATATTTCAAGAGGGTTTCTTACAGACACCATGTAGTGGGGCCTTTTCCTGTTTAAAAATTGAAAACTGACAATCCATTTATTTTATTTGCTGTGTTTAGACCATTTGCATACTGTAATTATTGATATAGCTGGATTTAAGTCTACAATTTTATTATCAGTGTGTTTTTGGCCTGCACTTCTGTTCCACTGTTCCCATTTTCTTATTTTTTAAACTTTTGACAGTATTTGAATGTTTTTAGTATGCTATTTTAATATAACTGTTGTGTGTGTGTGTGTGTGTGTGTGTATGTATGTAGGTACTTTAGGGATTACAATATACATTCCTAACCTTTCAGTCTTCTTAAGAATTAACTTTTTCACTGAAAATAAAATCTAGATGCCTTCTAACCATATAGATCCCTCTTAAGCCTCTCGTTTGTCTCATAGTTGTAATATGTATTATAACTATGTACACTGAAAATTCCACAATGTGTCTTTTAATTTTCACTTTCAACACTAACACACACTTAACAAATCTGGCAAAAACATTCTAATATATCTATTCTGAGTTATCATTTCTGTCACTCTCCTTTCATGTTAGAAGTTCCAACCTTTCCTCTGGTACCACTTTTCTTAAGTGTGAAATACTTCTTCTAGCATTTCTTTCAGAACGTGTTTAGTCTTGAAGATTTCTCTCAGGTTTCCTTTATCTGAGAATATCTTTATTTTTTCTTCCTTCTATAAAGGTTATCTTATTAGATATAGAATTCTAGAATTGACGTTTTCTTTAAAGATATTGTTCCATTGTCTTTTTGCCTTCTTGGTTTTTTTATTTTTAAACATCTTTATTGGAGTATAATTGCTTTACAATGGTGTGTTAGTTTTTGCCTTATAACAAAGTGAATCAGCTATACATATACATATATCCCCATATCTCCTCCCTCTTACGTCTCCCTCCCACCCTCCCTATCCCACCCCACTAGGTGGTCACAAAGCACCAAGCTGATCGCCCTGTGCTATGCAGCTGCTTCCCACTAGCTATCTATTTTACATTTCGTAGTATATATAAGTCCATGCCACTCTCTCACTTCGTCCCAGCTTCCCCTTCCCCTCCCCGTGTCCTCAAGTCCATTCTCTATGTCTGCGTCTTTATTCCTGTCCTGCCCCTAGGTTTTTCAGAACCTTTTTTATTTTTTTTTAGATTCCATATATATGTGTAGGCATACGGTATTTGCTTTTCTCTTTCTAACTTACTTCACTCTCTATGACAGTCTCTAGGTCCATCCACCTCACTACAAATAACTCAATTTTGTTTCTTTGTATGGCTGAGTAATATTCCATTGAAAATATGTGCCACATCTTCTTTATCCATTCATCTGTCTATGGACACTTAGGTTGCTTCCATGTCCTGGCTATGGTAAATAGAGCTGCAATGAACATTGTGGTCCATGACTCTTTTTGAATTATGGTTTTCTCAGGGTATATGCCCAGTAGTGGGATTGCTGTGTTGTATGATAGTTCTATTTTAAGTTTCTTAAGGAACCTCCATACTGTTCTCCATAGTGGCTATATCAATTTACATTCCCACCAACAGTGCAAGAGGGTTCCCTTTTGTCCACACCCTCTCCAGCATTTATTGTTTGTAGATATTTTGATGATGGCCATTCTGACTGGTGTGAGGAGATACCTCATTGTAGTTTTGATTTGCATTTCTCTAATGATTAGTGATGTTGAGCATCCTTTCATGTGTTTGTTGGCAATCTGTATATCTTCTTTGGTGAAATGTCTATTTAGATCTTCCGCCCACTTTTTAATTGGGTTGTTTGTCTTTTTGATATTGAGCTCTATGAGTTGCTTGTATATTTTGGAGATTAATCCTTTGTCAGTTGCTTCATTTGCAAATATTCTCTCCCATTCTGAGGGTTGTCTTTTCGTCTTGTTTATGGTTTCCTTTGCTGTGCAAAAGCTTTTAAGTTTCATTAGGTCCCATTTGTTTATTTTTGGTTTTATTTCTGTTACTCTAGGAGGTGGGTCAAAAAGGATCTTGCTGCGATTTATGTTACAGAGTGTTCTGCCTATGTTTTCTCTAAGAGTTTTATAGTGTCTGGCCATACATTTAGGCCTTTAATCCATTTTGAGTTTATTTTTGTGTATGCTGTTAGGGAGTGCTCTAATTTCCTTCTTTTACATGTAGCTGTCCAGTTTTCCCAGCACCACTTATTGAAGAGGCTGTCTTTTCTCCATTGTATATTCTTGCCTCCTTTATCAAAAATAAGGTGATCATATGTGAGTGGGTTTATCTCTGGGCTTTCTATCTTGTTCCATTGGTCTATTTTTCTGACAGTGCCTTACTGTCTTGATTACTGTAGCTTTGTAGTATAGTCTGAAGTCTGGGAGCCTGATACCTCCAGCTCCATTTGTTTTTTTTTTTTTTTTTTTTTTGCGGTACGCAAGCCTCTCACTGTTGTGGCCTCTCCGGTTGTGGAGCACAGGCTCCAGACGCGCAGGCTCAGTGGCCATGGCTCACAGGCCCAGCCACTCTGCGGCATGTGGAACCTTCCCAGACTGGGGCATGAACCCGTGACCCCTGCATCGGCAGGTGGACTCTCAACCTCTGTGCCACCAGGGAAGCCCCCTCCAGCTCCAGTTTTCTTTCTCAAGATTGCTTAGGCTATTTGGGGTCTTTTGTGTTTCCATACACATTGTGAAATTTTTTCTTCTAGCTCTGTGAAAAATGCCATCGACAGTTTGATAGAGATTGCATTGAATCTGAAGACTGCTTTGGGTAGTATAGTCATTTTCATAATGTTGATTCTTCCAATCCAAGAACATGGTATATCTCTCCATCTGTTTGTATCATCTTTAATTTCTTTCATCAGTGTCTTATAGTTTTCTGCACACAGGTCTTTTGTCTCCCTAGGTAGGTTTATTCCTAGGTATTTTATTCTTTTTGTCGCAATGGTAAATGGGAGTGTTTCCTTAATTTCTCTTTCAGATTTTTCATCATTAGTATAAAGGAATGCAAGAGATTTCTGTGCATTAGTTTTGTATCCTGCTACTTTACCAAATTCATTGATTAGTTCTAGTAGTTTTCTGGTGGCATCTTTAGGATTCTCTATGTATAGTATCATGTTATCTGCAAATAGTGACAGCTTTACTTCTTCCTTTCCAATTTGTATTCCTTTTATTTCTTTTTCTTCTCTGATTGCCATGCCTAAAACTTCCAAAACTATGCTGAATAATAGTGGTGAGAGTGGGCAACCTTGTCTTTTTCCTGATCTTAGTGGAAATGGTTTCAGTTTTTCACCATTGTGAATGATGTTGGCTGTGGGTATGTCATATATGGCCTTTATTATGTTGACGTAACTTCCCTCTATACCTACTTTCTGCAGGGTTTTTATCATAGATGGGTGTTGAATTTTATCAAAAGCTTTTTCTGCATCTATTGAGATGATCATATGGTTTTTATCCTTCAGTTTGTTAATACTGTGTATCACATTGATTGACTTGAGTTTATTGAAGTATTCTTACATTCCTGGGATAAACCCCACTTTATCATGGTGTATGATCATTTTAATGTGCTGTTGGATTCTGTTTGCTAGTATTTTGTTGAGGATTTTTGCATCTATGTTCATCAGTGATATTGACCTGTAGTTTTTGTGTGTGTGTGTGACATCTTTGTCTGGTTTTGGTATCAGGGTGATGGTGACCTCGTAGAATGAGTTTGGGAGTGTTCCTTCCTCTGCTATGTTTTGGAAGATTTTGAGAATGATAGGTATTAGCTCTTCTCTAAATGTTTAATAGAATTCGCCTGTGAAGCCATCTTGTCCTGGGCTTTTGTTTGTTGGAAGATTTTTAGTCACAGTCTCAATTTCAGTGCTTGTGATTGGTCTGTTTATATTTTCTATTTCTTCCTGGTTAAGTCTCGGAAGGTTGTGCTTTTCTAAGAATTTGTCCATTTCTTCCAGGTTGTCCATTTTATTGGCATATAGTTGCTTGTAGTAATCTCTCATGATCCTTTGTATTTCTGCAGTGTCAGTTGTTACTTCTCCTTTTGCATTTCTAATTCTATTCATTGGAGTCTTCTCCCTTTTTTTCTTGTTCATTCTGGCTAATGGTTTATCAATTTTGTTTATCTTCTCAAAGAACCAGCTTTTAATTTTATTGATCATTGCTACTGTTTCCTTCATTTCTTTTTCATTTGTCTGATCTGATCTTAATGATTTCTTTCCTTCTGCTATCATTGGGGTTTTTTTTTTTTTTTGTTCTTCTTTCTCTAATTGCTTTAGGTGTAAGGTTACGTTGTTTATTTTAGATGTTTCTTGTTTCTTGAGGTAAGATTGTATTGCTATAAACTTCCCTCTTAGAACTGCTTTTGCTGCATCCCATAGGTTTTAGGTCATTGTGTTTTCATTGTCATTTGTTTCTAGGTATTTTTTGATTTCCTCTTTGATTTTCTCAGTGATCTCTTGGTTATTAAGTAGTGTATTGTTTAGCCTCCATGCGTTTGTATTTTTTACAGAGTTTTTCCTGTAATTGATATGTAGTCTTATAGCATTGTGGTCGGAAAAGATACGTGATATGTTTTCAATTTTCTTACATTTACCAAGGCTTGATTTGTGATCAATGATCAATTGATCACCGTATTAGCAAACTGAAGGATAAAAACCATATGATCATCTCAATAGATGCAGAAAAAGCTTTTGACAAAGTTCAACACCCATTTATGATAATTGATGACCAATCCTGGAGAATGTTCCATGAGCACTTGAGAAGAAAGTGTATTCTGTTGTTTTTGGATGGACTGTCCTATAGATATCAATTAAGTCCATCTTGTTTAATGTATCATCTAAAGCTTGTGTTTCCTTATTTATTTTCATTTTGGATGATCTGTCCATAGGTGAAAGCAGGGTGTTAAAGTCCCCTACTATGATTGTGTTACTGTTGATTTCCCCTTTTATCGCTGTTAGCATTTGCCTTATGTATTGAGGTGATCCTATGTTGGGTGCGTAAATAATTCCAATTGTTATATCTTCATCTTGGATTGATCCCTTCATCATTATGTAGTGTCTTTCTTTGTCTCTTGTAATAGTCTTTATTTTAAAGTCCATTTTGTCTGATGTGAGAATTGCTACTCCAGCTTTCTTTCTATTTCCATTTGCATGGAATATCTTTTTCCATCCCCTCACTTTCAGTCTGTATGTGTCCCTTGGTCTGAAGTGAGTCTCTTGTAGACAGCATATATATGGGTCTTGTTTTCGTATCCATTCAGTGAGCCCGTGTCTTTTGGTTGGAGCATTTAATCCATTCACATTTAAGGTAATTGTCTATATGTATGTCCCTATTACCATTTTCTTAATTGTTTTGAGTTTGTTTTTGTAGGTCCTTTTCTTCTCTGTGTTTCCCACTTAGAGAAGTTCCTTTAGCATTTGTTGTAGAGCTGGTTTGGTGGTGCTGAATCCTCTTAGCTTTTGCTTGTCTGTAAAGCTTTTGATTTCCTCGTCGAATTTGAATGAGATACTTGCCAGGTAGAGTAATCTTGGTTGTAGTTTTTTCCCTTTTATCACTTTAAATATGTCCTGCCACTCCCTTCTGGCTAGCAGAGTTTCTGTTGAACGATCAGCTGTTAACCTTATGGGGATTCCCATGTATTTTATTTGTTGCTTTTCCCTTGCTGCTTTTTATACATTTTCTTTGTATGTAATTTTGAAAGTTTGATTAATATGTGTCTCGGCATGTTTGTCCTTGGATTTGTCCTGTATGGGACTCTGTGCTTCCTGGACTTGATTAACTATTTCCTTTCCCATATTAGGGAAGTTTTCAATTATAATCTCTTCAAATATTTTCTCAGTCCCTTTCTTTTTCTCTTCTTCTTCTGGGACCCCTATAATTTGAATGTTGGTGCATTTAATGTTGTCCCAGAGGTCTCTGAGACTGTCCTCAATTCTTTTCATTCTTTTTTCTTTATTCTGCTCTGCAGTAGTTATTTCCACTCTTTTAGCTTCCTGGTCATTTATCAGTTCTCTGCCTCAGTTATTCTCCGATTAATTCCTTGTAGAGAATTTTTAATTTCATTTACTGTGTTGTTCATCATTGTTTGTTTGCTCTTTAGTTCTTCTGGGTCCTTGTTAAGCATTTTTTGTATGTTCTGCATTCTGTTTCCAAGATTTTGGTTCATCTTTACTATCATTACTCTGAATTCTTTTTCAGATAGACTGCCTATTTCCTCTTCATTTGTTTGGTCTAGTGGGTTTTTACCTTCCTCCTTCATCTGCTGTGTGTTTTTCTGCCTTCTCATTTTGCTTATCTTACTGTGTTTGGTGTCTCCTTTTCGCAGGCTACAGGTTTGTAGTTCCTATTGTTTTTGGTGTTTGCCTCCAGTGGCTAAGGTTGGTTCATTGGGTTATGTAGGCTTCCTTGTGGAGGGGACTAGTACCTGTGTTCTGGTGGATGAGGCTGCATTTTGTCTTTCTGGTGGGCAGGACTGCATCCGGTGGTATGTTTTGGGGGTGTCTGTGACCTTATTATGATTTTAGGCAGCCTCTCTGCTAATGGGTGGTGCTGTGTTCCTGTCTTGCTAGTTGTTTGGCATATGGTGTCTAGCATTGTTGCTTGCTAGTCATTGAGTGGTGCTTTGTCTTAGCATTGAGATGGAGATCTCTGGGAGAGTTTCTGCCATTCGATATTACGTGGAGCCGGGAGGTCTCTGTTGGACCAATATTCTGAACTTGGCTCTCCCACCTCAGAGGCTCAGGCCTGACACCGGGCTAGAGCACCAAGACCCTGTCAGCCACACGGCTGAGAAGAAAGGGAGTAAAAAAGAAAGAAAGAAAGAAAAATATAAAGTAAAATAAAATAAAGTTATTAAAACAAAAAATAATTATTAAAAGTAAAAAAATTGGGACTTCCCTGGTGGTGCACTGGTTAAGATTCCGCCTGCCAATGCAGGAGACACGGGTTCAAGACATGGTCTGGGAAGATCCCACATGCCGTGGAACAACTAAACCCATGTCCCACAACTACTGAGCCTGTGCTCTAGAGCCCGTGAGCCACAACTGCTGAGCTCCTTTGCCACAAGTACTGAAGCCTGCGTGCCTAGAGCCCGTGCTCTGTAACAAGAGAAGCCAGCGCAATGAGAAGCCTGCACACCTCAACAAAGAGTAGCCCCCGTTCGCTGCAACTAGAGAAAGCCCATGCACAGCAATGAAGACCCAATGCAGCCGAAAATAAATAAATAAGTATATAAATTTTTAAAAAAGGAATAAACAAAATAAAATTAAAAAATTAAAAAGTAATAAAAAACAGAAAAAAGAAAGAAAGAGGGCTTCCCTGGTGGCGCAGTGGTTGAGAGTCCACATGCCAATGCAGGGGATACGGGTTTGTGCCCCGGTCCAGGAAGATCCCACATGCCATGGAGCGGCTGGGCCCGTGAGCCATGGCTGCTGAGCCTGTGTGTCCGGAGCCTGTGCTCTGCAACGGGAGAGGCCACGACAGTGAGAGGCTCGCGTACCGCCAAAAAAAAAAATAATAAGAAGAAAGAAGAGAGCAAGCAAACTAAAAAACAAATCCACCAATGATAACAAGAGCTAAAAACTATACTAAAAATCAAAAACAAACAAACCAAAAACACAGACAGAACCCTAAGACAAATGGTAAAAGCAAAGGTGTACAGAGAAAATCACACAAAGCAGCATACACATACACACTCACGAAAACAGAAAAAGGAAACAAATATATATATCGTTGCTCTTAATGTCCACCGTCTCAATTTGGGATGATTCGTTGTCTATTCAGGTATTCCACAGATGCAGGGTACATCAAGTTGTCTGTGGAGATTTAATCTGCTGCTCCTGAGGCTGCGGGGAGAGATTTCCCTTTCTCTCCTTTGTTCACACAGCTCCTGCGGCTCAGCTTTGGATTTAGCCCTGTCTTTGCGTGTAGGTTGCCTGAGGGCGTCTGTTCTTCGCTCAGACAGGAGGGGGTTAAAGGAGCAGCTGATTAGGGGGCTCTGGCTCCCTCAGGCTGGGGGCAGGGTGGGGGAGGGAGGCGTACGGAATGGGGGGCGAGTCTGCGGCGGCAGAGGCCAACATGACGTTGTACCAGCCTGAGGCGCACTGTGTGTTCTCCCGGGGAAGTTGTCCCTGGATCACGGGACCCTGGCAGTGGTGGGCTGCACAGGCTCCTGGGAGGGCAGGTGTGGATAGTGACCTGTGCTCGCACACACACTTTTTGGTGGCTGCAGCAGCAGCGTTAGCGTTTCATGCCCATCTCTGGTGTCCGCGCTGATACCGTGGCTCGCGCCCGTCTCTGGAGCTCAGTTAGGTGGTGCTCTGAATCCCCTCTCCTCGCGCACCAGGAAACAATGGTCTTTTGCCTCTTAGGCAGGTCCAGACTTTTTCCTGGACTCCCTCCTGGCTAGCTGTGGCACACTAGCCCCCTTCAGGCTGTGTTCATGCAGCCAACCCCAGTCCTCTCCCTGGGATCTGACCTCCAAAGCCCGAGCCTCAGCTCCCAGCCCCCTCCCGCCCCTCTCGGGCTCGTGAGTGCTGGTCGGCACCGATCCTCTGTGCAGGAATCTCTGTGCTTTGCCCTCTGCACCCCTATTGCTGCGCTCTCCTCCGTGGCTCCGAAGCTTCTCCCTGCCACCCCCACCCCCCTGCCCCATCTCCTCCGGTGAAGGGGTTTCCTAGTGTGTGGAAACTTTTCCTCCTTCACAGCTCCCTCCCAGAGGTGCAGGTCCCGTCTCTATTCTTTTGTCTCTGTTTTTTCTTTTTTCTTTTGCCCTACCCAGGTACGTGGGGGAGTTTCTTGCCTTTTGGGAGGTCTGATGCCTTCTGCCGGCATTCAGTAGGTGTTCTGTAGGAGTTGTTCCACATGTAGATGTATTCCTTATGTATTTGTGGGTGGAAGGTGATCTCCGCGTCTTACTCCTCCGCCATCTTGAAGGTCCCCCCGCCTTTTTGGTTTCTGGTGACAAATCCACAGTTATGATATTCTTCCTGTACAAGTAATGTGTTATTTTCTTTTTTGGTGGCTACCTTCAACATTTTTCTTTACCTTCGGTTTTTAGCAGTCTGACTGATACTTTTTTGTATCTCAAGTAATTTTGGATTATGTCCTGAACATTTTTCATTATTATACTGTGTGACTCTGGGTCCTGCTGAACAGTTTAAAAACAAACAAACAGGTAATCAACTTAGGTTCAGACTATGATTTTGGTTTCATCTTTTGTGGGCCATGAATCCGTTGTTAGTTTTGTTTCAAAGGATTTTGTTATGCTATTTTTGTCTGTCCTACAAGTATACCACTCATGGGTTATTCTGGGACTTGGGTGGTATTTATATCATAGTTCTGTTTTCAGAGCCTTTACTATACTTCCTTGGGTCTGTTACATGCATGTTCCACTTAGCAGTGAGCCCAGAAGTTTGTCATACACAGAATGAAGGCATCCCCATCTGTAACTCTCTCCTCTCCTGAACTCCCCTAACATTCTCAAGGGCCCCTCCCAGTTCTTTAGGCCAGAGAGATGGATTTTCTTTTTGGCCTCTAGATGCCTGTAACTGTCACTGCCATCATTACAGAAGGGCATTTTTTGCCCCTTGGTAAGACCAGGAGAGGAGGAAGATAAATAAACAATTAAATAAATACATAAAGGGAGAAAGAGAAAAGGAAAGAAGGAAGGAAGGGAAGGAGGTAAGGAAGGAAGAGAAAGGATTCCTCTATACTCTGTGGCTCCCAGAGGCCCCCTTTCCCAGTAATATCACTAGAATAGATGTTTTCTCGGTTTTTGTTTGTTTGTTTCTCCCTGTCTGTACCCGCCGTACACTTTTTTTTTTTTTTTTTTGCGGTACGCGGGCCTCTCACTGTTGTGGCCTCTCCCGTTGCGGAGCACAGGCTCCGGACGCTCAGGCTCAGCGGCCATGGCGCACGGGCCCAGCCGCTCTGCGGCATGTGGAATCTTCCCGGACCAGGGCACGAACCCACGTACCCTGCATCAGCAGGCAGACTCCCACCCACTGCGCCACCAGGGAAGCCCTGCAGTATACTTTTTCAATTCAGCTTGCTCTCATGTCAAAACTGAGGGTTAGAGGAGGGGAAAATAACAATAAACCCTCCCTCATACTGCTTGTTCCACAATTTTTTGACTTCTGTCTCTGTTCTGCCTGCCATTGTTTACATTTCAGAAGTAACCTGCTTTTGTATCTCTGTACAGAGATTTTAGTTGTAATCAGTGAGAGAGATTGGTGTAGTAGTGCATAGAGAAGTGGCCAGAATTAGGAGTCTTGATTAGGATACTAAATTTATAAATGAAAGAAAGTTTTATGAAATAGTAGGCACTTAATAGGTGAAAACTTGGGCTGGTCTCATACATTTCCACTTCAGTATCTTGTTCTAAAAATATGTATAAAAACATCTACACATTTCTGAGGAAAAGAGAGTGGGGTATGAAGTAATATATATTTAGCCAAACTATTATTTAGGAAGCAGAGATTTGTAATATATTTTTTAAAAATTCGAGAAAATTTGTGCCCTAATCCTTTTGAGTAAAACTACTCTTAGACAAGTTGAAATAGTATTAAACTGTGAAATGCTATGGAAATTTGCCATGTGAAAAATGTAGTGAGCACTGAATACATACATAAAGAAATATAAAATAAAGAGCTGTAGTTATTATGGCTACAGAAGAGAATATACATAGCAGAAATCTTGACATTGCTTGTTAAAAACAGCATGTGGTGTATGATTACAATTTTATACAATATTTGTACAAATCTACCAATTAATATGGCATCCATAAATAAATATAGATGTATGTGTGTATATACACATTCACATACACTATACACACACATAGAGATATCAGAATTGATGTTTAGTAATTCCAAGCCTTATGTCATATTCGATGCTTTTTCCATTGAGTAATGGTGACTAATTCCATGCAGCTGTGACCTGAAGGATATTCATTACAGCAAAGGTCAGTTCTTCTGGGGTCTGCAATATTTAGGCTTATGATTTAGTTGGCCCTCTATATCCATTACTTTCCACTGGCCGTACATTGACAGTTTTAGATCTGTTGAGTCTGATACATAGACCAACATTTCAGCCTAATTATCACAGTTACCTAAGGCAACCAAGTGTTAAACAGAGGGCCCTCGCCTTCAGTGCCATTAGGGCATGGTAAGGTCAGGCAAAGGTGAGTAACCAGCATTAAAGCCAAGTGAGCCAACCTTGGAAGCAGTCAGACTAAGCTCCTGGCCTGGGGATGGAAAAACAGCTGTGAAACCAGGAGTGTACAGTCAGTACTGCTAAGCCAGGTGTGTGGATGATAGAAGTAAGACCAAGGAGGGTTTACCCACCAGGCCCGCAGCCCAATTTCAACTAGCCGCGGGCCCTCACATACAATGGAGATTTACAAGCTCAACATTCCCTCAGAATCCTGATCATCTGCATGTGTAAGGTTGGGCAGTTTCTTAAGTTCTTTAACTCTGGACCTGCATCATGTGAACTCATGAGTAAACATTTATATACATGGATCTACAAAAATGTTTTTGAGAAGATACACTCTGCTCTAAAGGAAAATGATCTTTCTGCCAAGTGTTCCATGTTTAGAATTCATGCTAGTCCTCCTTGATGTGGAAATTCAGTTCCTCATATATTTTAAGTAATGTCTGTGTGCTAGGTGACATACAGGGTGTGGTAGGGAATACTGAGATGAACTAGACACGGCACATCACTCAAGGCCATACAAAACAGTAATGCCAGACTAAACAGAAAAATGTGGCAACGTGTTAAGGCACTCAAAGGAGAGACCATTAAAATCTAGTTGGGAAGACCCTAAAATGAAGATGTAGTTGATCAGGATCATGAAACATTGAAAGAACAAACTTTTGCGTAATAGCTCATGTCATTTAGTAAACATGTATTATATGCCAACTTCTAAGTGTTTTGAATATAGTATGTCATTTATTCCTTAAATTTTTATGGAAGGAAAAACTGAGAAAATAAATTAACATTGCCAGTGTATAGCTTCAGTTATACACCAGCACTGAGATTCAGGTGCAGAACTGGAGCAGATTCCACCTTGTAGGTGACTGGTAGGGGATAAACCCTGTTTTCTTTCCACTGTCATTCTACAGGGCTAGCCATTTAGTAGGTGTTTAATAAATCTCTCTCCATCCATACCCCTATTTTCCTTTTGTTGTTGAAGTAGTGCGATAATCGCTGTGGGAAATGAGGGAGAGAGTCAAAATGAGAAAAAAAATATGACCAAAAAACAAAATGAGTGAACTGTTTGAATGGTTTGCTTATTTCTCCCTGAAATGATGAAAATTTCCATATCAGCAGGGTGAGTCAGAAGAGCTGAAAAATGAAATATCGAGTTTATTTATGAATTAGGGTTATGGTTAGCTTACCGTTGCCACAGTGGGCCCCAGCCATCTGTTAGCTCTGCTTTGTCAATTAGCTCTTTAGAGATCATGTTTGTACATGCGCTTCTTGCCTGAGGTTGGATCTGTCCAACATGGCCTTGCCCTTTAACATGGTATCATGCCATTTTGTCAGTCCAGCTAAAGAGCAACAAAGTAATCAGGTAAGTTTACAATCACAATGCACAGTAAAGGGCATTTGTGGCCCTTACAGGTGATTTGTGTTCATCTATAATGTTAATATCGTTCTTCTTTAACAGTATTTGGTTAGCTGTTACTGATACATTTGCTAATATATCAACAGTTTTCCCATATCTGCTTTTTGGGTTGATTGTAGAGAAAACTGATTAATAGTGTGCTTGCTCAGACCTCCAGTGCCCCAGACTGAACGAATGAGTGCTGACTGAACGTCATCGTACTGGAAGTCTGTGAGGAGCTGTAGATAAATTGAAATGTCACCATGATGCATGGATGCCTGTCTGTCTACTAGTCTTCATTTGCTTTTTCCTAGCAATTTCCTTTCCTAATAAAATTGACCTTCCTATATTTAATGATTTGAATATAAATATTTCCTATATTTGCTAATATAGTTGGCTTTCCTGTATTTGACAATTTTTATATCAATATTGACAGTGTGCTCAGTATTGTAAGACTTATAAATAGAAAGGTTGGAGGTCACTTATGTTAATATCATAAGGGAAAAGCTAGGTGAGTAATTGAAAAAATAACGAAGGTAATAGTATTTGTAGTAGTAGAAGTAATTATAATAGTAGCAGCAAAAATAATAGTAGCAGCAGTACTGGTACTGGTACTGGTAGTACTGGTAGTACTAGCCAGCCCTGGCTCCTGAGTAGGAGATCAGTACTCTGGTGTTCATTATGGAATAGTTGCTTAATGATTAATGGAGGCCAGAGTAGAAGAACTATTTGTATCAAAGCCTATGTGTGATACAGATGTAGTTACCCAGTGTGGCCTCTGTCCAGATCTCTTTGTCCCCAGTCAGTTTGTGCAGTACTAACTATATAGGTTTTCTCTTTTAATAACAAGCCTTGGGAGGGCTAACTTAAGGCACAGTTACCCCCCAACTAGAATGGAAGAGCCTGGGCAGAGACTGGGTTTTAGTCACCACAGTATACCTAACACACACCTAGCACAGAGCCTGGCAAATGGGATTAGTGAATGTTTCTGGAATAAAATGTATCAATTATATCAGCCACTAATGTTAGAAGAATTATAACATGGTCAATTTATTTCCTGATGTCACTTCCATGAGAGCCAAGTTTCCAAAGAATAGGGAGGGCACAGGGCTCTTTTGTCTTAGAAAACAAGCTTGAGCTACAGAGATATGGACAATAATTGGTAAAGGCCACAGGAAAGGCGAAGGGAACAATCACCTGGGTAAATGAATATCCAGATTTTATAATAATCATGACATTTATGTAGTCATCACTTTAGTAACGCCAAGAATAGTGCTGAGCACTCTATACTGTTTTACTTTGTCTTCCCAGCACATAGATGAAGTGGGGTTACTATTCCAATTTATAGTTAAGGATTCCAGAATTTATAGAGGCTAATCGTGTTGCTCAGGGAAACAAGGCTAGATAAAAACAGAGCTAAGATTTGTACTTGGATCAAAGAATTCCAGAGTCCTGATCTCTTATACTGACTCACTGACTAGGCATTTTATGGTGATATTGTCTGTTGCTTCTTGCTTTCTAATCAATTAATGATAATATTTAGTGAGCACACAATATTTTTCAAAGAGTATATTATGAACTGTCACATTTAATTGACAACAATTATTGTCACATTAGCAACTAGTCTGCAAGTTAAGTATTGCTATCATCACCATGTACTAGGTGCAGAAACTGAGGCACAGAAAATGTTGAACGATTTGACCAATACCTTGCAGGTTGTAAGCAATCAAACTGACATTTGAACTCTGTCAGTCTGATTCTAGAATAAATGCTCTTCTTTTATTATTATTATTATTTTTGCGGTACGCGGGCCTCTCACTGTTGTGGCCTCTCCCATTGCGGAGCACAGGCTCCGGACGTGCAGGCTCAGCGGCCATGGCTCACGGGCCCAGCCGCTCCGCTGCATGTAGGATCCTCCTGGACCGGGGCACGAACCCGTGTCCCCTGCATCGGCAGGCGGACTGTCAACCACTGCGCCACCAGGGAAGCCCTATTATTATTATTTTTTATTGAAGTATAGTTTATTTACAATATTACATTCATTTCAGATGTACAGCATAGTGAGTCAGTAATTTTCCAGATTATATGCCATTAAAAGTTATCACAGGCTATAATTCCCTGTGCTATACAATATATCCTTGTAAATACTTATCTGTTTTATACATAGTAGTCGTATCTCTTAAACCCATATGCATAATTATAGTGATTCTTGAATTCTTTCATTTAATTAATTTTTGCTGAGCATATAATAGGTGCTGGAGAAATAGTAGTGAACCAAATAGTCCAATTCTCTTCCCCCCAAACAATGAACAAAACAGGTCAAGTATATCTGTTTGATGCTTGTAAGTGCTGCAGAGACAAAATTGGGGAGGGGAAAAGGGAGGTTACATTTTGGTGCAGGTCCAGGAATGACCTCACTTTGCCAAGATAAGAGGGTAAGATTGACTCAGCCGTACAAATATCTAGGGTAAATATATACTGGGCAGAGGGAAAAGCCAATGAAAAGTTCTTAAGATGGGATTGTGCCTGATGCGGAATAGCAAGGAAATGGTATTGTTGTGTGAAGTGATTATGGGGAGGGTGTTAGGAGATGATGTCAGAGATAAAAGAAGGCTGGATTTAATAAACTTCACAAGTCACTGGAGGATTTTGGCTTTTACTTAGAGTGAGGTCGGAAGCCATGGGAGAGTTTGATTAGAGGAATGAGAATATTTCCTGATTGCAGTGGATGCTGTGTTGAAAACAGAGCAGAGAGAGGCAAGAATGGAAGCACAGACCTGAAAGGAGGATATTCTATGAGATGATGCTTGGTAGATGTGTAAAGATGGAAAGTGGGAAGATTTCTGTATATGGTTTTAAAGGAAATAAGCAAGATTTTCTCATGAATTGGATGTGGAATAAGTAAGAGAGAGAGGAATCAAGGAGCAATTAGAAGGGTGGGGAGATTGCAGGAAGATCAGTGTGGCGTTGTGAGGAGTATTGTCAGATGTCTTCAATTTGAGATGTCTATTAGACATCCTGGTGGAGATGTCAAAGGGTAGTTGTGTATATGTATTTGGAATTCAGGGAGAGGTCTGGGATGGAAATGTAAACATTAGAGTCATCAGAATATAGCTGATACTGAAAACCAGTAGACCAGGATCACCAGGGGAGTAAGTTTGGATAGAGAAAAGAAGAAAAAGTGCTACTCTCAATATTCTGCACTTACCTGGTCCCCAAATCCTTTGCCGTCTTGAAGGCCCTGTTCTGAATGTGTCATGATTTGTTACTGTTGATCTTAAAATGTTGTTCCCAAGAAAAAGGAAATTAGTGGAAAACCAACAAAATCTGGGAAAAAAAGAGTCTTTAGTTAGGTTAATAGAGTTTTACCAATGTTAAATGTTTAGTCTTGATCTTTGTTCTAGGGCGATGTAAGATATGAGGGGAAAATAGAAATTCTCTGTACTACTTTTGCAACTTTTCTGTAAGTCCAGAAGTAATTGAAAGTCAGAGTTTTAAAAATATGTCCCCAAATGTGGGACACACTACTTTGAATGGACTGTGATCTCTTCAGAAGAAGGAAATGGGACCTTTACCTCTCTTGGTCTGAACACGAGACGTCATTCAGGAAGCCTAGACTTGAGTTACCTTCTTGAACATCTTCCAACTAATTAGCTCACACTACATTATGGTCAACTGAATGCCAGGACATTCTGATAATCGTTTCTCAAACCAGGTCTCTCTTATTGTATCTTTGGAAAACATGATTTACTTTCGACAGTTTCAAAACTAGATGAGACGTTATCCCTAATAAATATTCTTCAGATTCGAGACAAATACAAACCAGAGCACTGGCTCTGCCTTCACGTGTGTCACGTCATCCACCAGTTCCATTAGCATGCTGCTTATGCCATTTTCTGAAACTTCCCAAAATTCTGTCATCTTGTAGATCACTGGACAAGGAGGAGGGCGGTCCTTGGTCCTCACCAGGTCTGCCCTTTTGGTTGACAAAGACCCATCTATGAACTCTTCCTTCTTTCATCCAGCTGTGAATCTACTGACCCAAACTAACCCATAGCCCACATTTATTCTTTTCATTACCAAATATAAGGTTCTCTATTAAATTCCTTGGTGAAATCAATACAATATCTGACTCTAACATTCCTCTATCTACCAGCACAGACTAATTTGTAGTGAGCTTATGCTGGCGCCTAGTGATCAATGCATTTTGTTATTAAGTACTCACAAATCATCTTTTCAGCCATCCTCTTACAGATCCACATCGTGGAAGGTTACTCATCTTATTCTTATGCAAACATGAGAATGTGTAGTCCACCCTTTCTATATTTGTTTATTTACCATTATTTTATTAATGAGAAGAGAGTTTGTAGACCAAACACGGAGGAAAAGCCTTAAGAAGTGTACAAACTGTGAGGCCATTTCTTTTCTAGGAAAAGGAGGAAACAGGCTCTGTAGAAATCAAGCAGAAAATGTTACTGCCTTTGTTTCAGGTTTTATAGGCAGTAGCTGTTTTTGATGGTGTGGTTAAACTCCACAGGAGGCCATTTAAATGGCAAAATTAAATGTAATTTGGTGAAGATGTTTATCAGGTATTTTCTTAAACAGTTGATAATTTGCACATTTCTTTGTTAAATTTTGCTTCTTCATTAGTGAGGACTACCGCTTGCTACAACCTGCTAATGAATTATGACACATCTGTTATTTATGGAGCTTATAGATTTAGGTGACATTTTGAAGGTCACGCTATGGTTTAAAATCTCACGTGATCTTGTTGAAGTCACTCCACAGTGTCACCAACCATAACTATGGTAATCTGAAATTTGCCAGGCCACAGCCAGTGTTCTGTTTGCAATGACTGTGTCTTCCAGTGGTATCCCGGTCTCATTATAGAAGGGACATTGCTCAGACAAGCTTTAATGATGACTCTGTATAGCCACGTGCTGTAATGCCTAGTGAAAGTTGATGGAATAATGTGCCTAGATTGTTTTTCTCACTCAGACTCGTCTTGTTTTTTCTGTCTGTTACCCCCAGTATGTCCTTTCTGAAACACAAATCACTGCCTGCTTTGCTGATATTTATCAAGATTTTCATGAAACGAATGAGAACTGGAGGCATTTGGGATAATAGTAATAGAGAGAATGAAAGGCATCCAGGAAGAGATGTAGCAACAGAAAATTCGTTTATGTGCTGAATGCTTTCCATAAATTGTCTCATTTAATTCTTTGTTGGGAGGCAGAGATGCTGAATAGCAAGCATCCTTTGAACTGAGGAGGAACTTGGAGACCAAAAAATGAAGTGGCAACTCCATAAAGTGCAGCTATGAAGTTTATTGTGGGTAACTTACAAACAGGCAGGAAGGATAGGGCAGATGATGGTCCATAGGCATTCACTGCACTCTGCACACTGCACTCTGCACACGGAGCTGCACTCCGTGCTGCCAAAAGGGATACAGGGGAATTTAAAGGGGTCAAAACCAAAAATAGAATCTGACTACCAAGTGAGAAGCAAGTCTCTACGGAAGGAAGTGAGCGGTTTTCCTCCCCTGGGGGGAGTCTCATGATCATTAACCATCTGTGTCAGCAAAAGGCATCCTTCCAGTTTTCTTATCAGATGAAGGCAAGGGTAAAAGTTGATAGGAAGTTTATCCAGTTCGGGCACATTCTTCGTGAGGAGGCTAAAGTTCAGTCATGCCAAAAGGGGAGGGGGTAGGATTGGTGGCCTAAGATGAAGCTGACAAAATGGAATCAGTGTAGTTCCGCCACACATCCTCTCAATGATCGAATGGAGGTGAAGACTGTGTTTCCGATAAAATATTAAAGAGAGGGATGTTAATGAAATTTTCTGAATTCACGGAGCTGTTTGGTGATGAATCTGGGATGTGAGTGCTGGCCATTTGGCCCCAGAGCCTGTGCTCTTGACCACAGCATTGTATTATCATGTTGTTACCTACTGATGGACGTCATGATGAACTTGAATTGTGACCACACATTCACAGAGGTGGCACACAGACCATTGTGACGTTCAGCAACTTTAATACCATTAGGTTGAGCCGTACTGTGTTGCTGATATTTGACTGTTTTTACGTAAAAAGGTGATTTTGGGTTAGGAAAAACAGGAAAACTGACAAAATGACACTGATAGGAGGAAACTGGGGAGACACACTAAGTGCAACATAGTATCATGGATTGAATCCTGGAGCAGTAATGAAAATTCTGGCCACGTCTGAATAAGGTCTGTAGCTTGGTAGTATTGTACAAATGTAAATGTCTTGGTTTTGATAATTGTATTATGTAGGATGTTAACTTTAGGGGAAGCAAGGTGAAGGATATGCGAGAACGCTTTGTCGTATATTTGCAGTTTTTCAGTAAATATAGAATTATTACAAAATAAAATTTTATTAAAATTTTTTAAGTTAAAAATGGTGATTTCATTTTTATATAGATCTTTAAAAATTACAAAATTCCTTTTTATATGATGCTGGAAACATTAGCTTCTTTCCTCCCTGTCCTCCAGAAGCACTTTAGATTTACCTCTACTCTAGCGCCTGTCATTCTGGATATATTTATTTGTTTACAGTTTAGTTGCCCTAACAATATTGTCATCTTTTCAAGGCAGGGACTGTGTCCAAGTCTTCTTTGTACTCCAAGCAGTGTAAGACACAGAGTAGATTGGTGGGTTTTTTAAACAAACGAATATACTTACTAGTCCTTATGGCTGATAAAAAGTAATAATAATTTTTTTTCTTGAATTTAGTTTTTATTTTGTCCTGGAATATAGTTGATTTACAATATTGTGTTATTTTCAGGTGTACAGCAAAGTGATTCAGTTATATATATATATACACATATATCCATTCTTTTTCAGATTCTTTTCCTATATAGGTAATTACAGAGTATTGAGGAGTTCCCTGTGCTATACAGTAGGTCCTTGTTGATTATCTATTTTATATATAGTAGTGTGTATATGCTAACCCCAAACTCCTACTTTACCCCCACCAACCTCTCCCCTTTGGTAACCATAAATTTGTTTTCAAAGTTTGTCAGTCTGTTTCTATTTTATAAGTAAGTTCATTTGTATCATTCTTTTAGATTCCACATATAAGTGATATATGATATTTGTCTTTCTTTGTCTTACTTCACATAGTATAATCATCTGTAGGTCCATCCATGTTGCTGCAAATGACATTATTTCATTCTTTTTTATGGCTGAGTAATATTCCATTGTATATATACCACATCTTCTTTATCTATTCATCTGCTGATGGACATTTAGGTTGCTTCTATGTGTTGGCTATTGTCAACAGTGCTTCAGTGAATTTTTTTTTATTGGAGTATAGTTGCTTTACACTGCTGTGTCAGTTTCTGCTCTACTGCAAAGTGAATCCACCATACATATACATATATGCCCTCTTTTTTGGATTTCCTTCCCATTTAGGTCACCCCAGAGCACTGAGTAGAGTTCCCTGTGCTATAACAGTAGGTTCTCATAGTTGTCTATTTTATGCATAGTAGTGTATATATGTCAATCCCACTCTCCCATTTCATCCCAACCCCCCTCCTTCCCCCTTGGTGTCCATATGTTTGTTCTCCATGTCTGTGTCTCTGTTTCGGCTTTGCAGATAAGATCATTTATACCATTTTTCTAAATTCCACATATATGCGTCAATATATATTTGTTTTTCTCTTGCTGATTTACTTTATTCTGTATGACAGTCTCTAGGTCCATCAAGTGATAATAATTTTAATATGCACTCCATGTAGTCAATTCAGATCTCTGCTTGCTAGGTTGTCTCCCCAAATAAGAGAGAGAATATAGATATCTTATAAGCATCATAATTAGAGCTAGAAAATATGGAAGAAGATCCTGTGGTTTGTAAATGAAGATAGCAGTAGTGACAAGAGGTGTTTTATCCATGGTTAGGAAATGGAGAAGCTCAGCACCAAGTCCTTCATACTGAAACTCCTGGTTCCCTTTGGAATCGGCATGAAGATTCTGGGAAAGAGTAGGTCCAGGTGTGTTCGTGGACCTACCTTCACCAGCTGAGCTATCAGAAGCAAAGCAGTGTGCTGACTTTTGAGGAAGGGAGACCAGGGTGTGTTTTTAGAGTTTTCCTTTGAATACTAAAGAGTTTGTGGCTGGGGGAAGGATAGTATTAAACTGGATTGGGATATAGACATATCTTCAAAGTTAAAAAGGGGCCACTACCATGCTGCTTTCATGCTGGTTTATGTTTGCTTTTATTTTTTTTTAATTTTAACAACTTTATTGAAATACAGTTCACCCATTTAAAGTGTACAATTCAATGGCTTTTCGTATATTTACAGATATGTACAACCATAGCCACAGTCAGTTTTAGGACATTTCGTCACCCCAAATGAAACCCTGTATGCCTTAGCTCTCACCCCTTCTCCCATCCTTCTCCCCACTCCCCCGCCCTAGGCAGCTACTAATCTACTTTCTGTCTCTATATGTTTCCCTGTTTTGGACACTTAATATGAATGTGCTCTTATACAATACTATGTAGAGTTTTGTGCGTGGCTTTCTTCACTTAGAGTAATGTTTTTAAGGTGCATCCATGTTATAGGCATCAGTATTTCATTCCTTTTTATGGTCAAGTAACTTTCCATTGTACAGATATACCCAATTATGTTTCTCCATTTATCAGGTGATGGGCGTTTGGGTTGTTTCCACCTTTTGGTTAGTGTGAATAACACAGCTATAAACATCACTGTACAAGTTTCTATGTAGACAAATGTTTTCTTTTCTCTTAGATGTATACTTGGTTTTAGTTCCATTATTCCTAACTTGACCCGTAAGGAAAGTCTCCTAGAGAGAAGGAATAAAAGAACCTCAACATGCTGAAAATTTTGAGTGCTCACTGCCCTTATGAATCTCAGTTTATGAGTATCCTTTGTAGATAAGCTGTGCCTACATAAAAAAGTTTTTAAGCACACACACATGCACATACATGCACACGCATGCACACGCATGCACACACATGCACATACATGCTTGCATAAGCATTCAGCTAAAAGTATCCCCCTCCAAGAAGCCATCTGGAGAAAGAAGTGCAAACCTTCTCATAATGCTGAAATTGCTCACGGAATGGGGCAACTCCTCTTTAGGAATCTCTTCTGATTGAGGTTTATGCGCCATACCAGAAATATAGACTGTGTATAACCTTATTTGCCCCTGATTTGTGGCTGTGCTTAATCAACCTTATTTCTGGCTCTTCCTAAAAGTCAAAATTTTCGCTGGTAAGGTCTCCTCCTTGATGAATCATCAGAATGGCTGTGGTTAGGAGGGTAAACTCCTAAAGGGCCAAGTCTAGGTCTCTTGTAGCAGAGCACCTTCACACAATGCAGGTGCCCTGTGTGTTTGCTAAACTGACATGAATTGAGATCGTTGAAAAATACCACCTACTTGGAGGATTTGTATATATTCATAATTGCTCAGTTTTCTCGTGGAAAAAGGCAGGTCTGGAAATCCATTTATCATGTACCCTCCCAATATTCCTGCTTTTAATAGCAAAAGTGAGTTAAGACCTGGTCATCTTAACACATCACTTGCTGCATATGTGAGGCAGCGGAGGCTCAGAGCAGTCCTGTGGCTTCTTCCTCCATCTCTTCTGCACTTACCTTGTTCCCCAGCCCTTGCTGACCCTCTAGGAGGCCTGCTCACTCAGAGGATAGCCTTAGCTGATGCTTTCTCCAAGCAAGCTTTCTCCAAGCAAGTTTTCTCCCTGTTTTACCCAGAGCTTCCGTATCTCTTCATGGACATGGGGTAAATGCAAGGGCATCTTCAAGAGGCCCCTCCAGATATAAGCACAACTCTTCAATTGTGTGACATTTTGTTTGTAGGGCAGAATTAAATTATGTAATCCAATAGGGACACTAAGCCTGATTGAGACTTGAATCACAGAGCCCAAGGAATCTAATAATTTTGAGTTTGACCTTTGTGCTGTTTTTAATGCGACTGATTTGAAAGGCTCTTTGAGAGACATCAGAACCTTGCAGCAGCCTGTTTTCTGGATCCTGTGTAAGAGAAAATATCCTCTCCCTCCAGCTTGACACTGCACTGGTTATTCCAGCTCCCTTAGAACTGAGACCTTTGATTCCCTCAGGGGCTTGGTTGTTCAATGTGCGTAATGTGATTGGCTCAGGGAAGCAAAGCTTCAAGCGGATCTCAAAAAGACCGTCAAGCCCAGAAGGGGAGTTAAGGCCCTCAAAGGGAAAGAGAATATTTATACCAGAATTATACCAAATTCAAGAGTGGTTACCAGGTGTTTGGCCCATTATACAAAGATTCTTTTTCTGACATTTTGTTGGTGTCTTATCTAGCCTGGTGGACTCCCAAGTATTGTGGAATCACCCCACAACTCCAACTCCTGGGGAACTCTGAGTTTTGACTGAAGTCATTAAGGTGCTTTCCCACCAAGCACCTCTACCAGTCTACAATTATAAATTCTTGTAAATCAAATGTCATACAAGCAGGCATTTTTATAATTAATCGTTGTTTAACCTCAACATTGTTTAACCTCAACAAATTGGACTTCGTATATCCAGAAATGAAACAACAGTGGCTGTACTATCCTAAAACTTTAAATGGTTAGCTCCAGGTAAGTTGTCCCTTACATTTTGATATGCAGTATCCTTTTATTCATTTACCACAAGAAGAAACCCTGAAAAAGAGGGAAAGAGAGAATCTTTAATAGCCAAGTTTAAAATTAAAGGCAGCTCAGATATTAATTCTTAAACAGCCCTTTGGTTTGCTGAGTAGTTAACAAAGCACTATTTAGCTCTTAAATGTCTTTTTTTAGACTTTGCAGGAATGGGAAATGCTATGTATCAACATTTAATTTAGAAACTAGGAATGCTTTCAGATATGCCATTTTAAATGTTTTTACCTGGGGTGAGAGTTATTTCAGTGGCATTTATTTTCTTTTTGCATAATTAGAGGATGAGGATCTCATATAAGTACATTTTCAAATAACCAAATCTTGCCCATTTAAGAACGTATACTTTCTGTTCTCAATGTTTCTGAAGTAAATCTTTCTAAAATATAATTGTACAATCATTTCCCTTTGTAAACAAAAGTGTTCATATACATATAACTCTTCTTAGTGACTCATGCCATGATGCCCAAATGAGTCTTGGTATCTGGGAAAGTTAGATTTGGGGAGAATTCAAGTTCACCCAGTCTACCCTCCTTACCCACCCGATTTACAGAAGAGAGAGTGGGGGCTCTTGACTTCCTGTAAATTGCATAGCTACTCCCGATTTGATGTTCTGAGATTTCTGCACTGCTCTTTCCCTTCCAGGACTCTGATGGCCTGGAGGTTTGCTTTCATTATAGAAGCTCTCAGTGGACTCATGCCCTTACTTTTAGCCGTGCCTCTCAAGCTCCAGCCCATTCCCTTTCTAGGATCACGCCTCACGGAGTGGCTGGCTGGTCCTGAAACCAGCCCCATGGTTTTACACCCCCAGCCCTTGCATACTCCCAGCCCCCCACTGTCAGGGATTCCTCTCCCTTCTGGTCTGCTTTGGGTGGGGGGCAGCCACCTAGCTTTATCTTTCATGGCTCACATTTAAGGGTAATTTCTTCTAGGAAACTTTCCAGTTCCTCCAGGGAGAAAAGATTGTTCTCTCCATCATACTCTCAATATTCTCTACACATTCTCCTCTCATCTCTTTGCTGTGTTTTTTTTTTTTATCATAGTTTGAGTGTACATCTGTCTACTCTTTTTTTTAATTGAAGTGTAGTTGATTTACAATGTTGTGTTAATTTCTGCTGTACAGCAAAGTGATTCAGTTATACATATATATACAACTTTTATATTCTTTTCCATTATGGTTTATCACAGGATATTGAACATAGTTCCCTGTTCTGTACAGTAGGACCTTGTTGTGTTTATCCATTCTATATGTAATAGTTTGCATTTACTAACCCCAAACCCCCAGTGCATCCCTCCCCCTCCCCCTGCCCCCGCCCCCCCCCCCCCCCCCCACACCTTGGCCACCACAAGTCTGTTCTCTATGTCTGTGAGTCTGTTTCTGTTTTGTAGATAGGTTCATTTGTGTCATATTTTAGATTCCACGTATAAGTGATATCATATCTTACTCTCCCTGTCAGCTCAAGGATTATATCTTTGCTGTCCCCAGTTCCGGGTCTGCTCCTAGCAGCTCTCTAGGGGGGCAAATTAATTGATGGACAAGAGAATACTCTAAAATATATGTTGCTTCCTCACTTGTAATCCCTGTCATGTGCGTTTCTCTTGTGTTTTTATTTCATTCTTGTCAAATTCATTTTATATGATTTAATTTTGTCAAATTATTTATTTCTTGAATGATGAGATGAAGATTGGAGGGTCATTACGTGTGTGTGTGGTGGGGGGCATCCCACACATTGTCCCTTCAACACATAATATTCTTCTGCCAACCGAAGAGAAGCTGCCTGTAAGAGACTCCCCTCTTATTACTGGGTAGGACCTGACATGTGGCATTACCCAGAGGGTCTTGTGCAGGAGCTCAGGGGAAACACTGTGATCAGAGTCTAGAGCTAGCAGGAACTCCTGAACCTTGTGGAGTTTTGTAGCCCAACCCTATCTTCCCCACTCCTGGATGACCCCAAGCTACTTAATTTTAGCTCTTTTGTCCGCATGTCTGCACTGTGTGTGTGTTACTTGTTTTTTCTTCCATTGTCACCCTGAAGCCACACTGCTTGTGTTCAAATTCCAGCTCCATTGCTTGATCACTCAATCTTTCAGCTCGTTTGTGTCCTCAACTCTAAAAATGGGGTTGTAAAGATAAAGTCAGCTGGTACGTGTACAGTGTAGAGGGCCAATAGCATCCCCAGAGACTGATGCATGCTCACCAGCTATTATTATTGTTAGGATGTATGTCTAATCCTCACTTCTTGACTCACTGCCATTGTCTTGGGATTTGCTCTGCTGACCTTCCAATAGCTGTGAAACCAGATCAGCCAAATTGATTGTAATACGTATAAAGCCGGAGTGATTAGGCTCTTAGTAAGGACTTCTTTTTTGAAAAACCAGAAGTCCTATGTGCGCTTTGGTGCATATATATTTTTAGGCTGTGCCTTAGCCATTGAGCGGCCTTCTTTTTTCTTTTCTGATTCACGCCTCTGTTAAGAATAGTCAAAGTTGCCAGAAAAGTGATTTTTGGATAAGAAAGAGAGGTGAGATTATGTTAAATTAGGAATCAGAGTCAAGAAAAGATGAGAAGCTTTATTTAGAATGGGGTTTGTACTGAAAATGACTGTGGACCTTCTTCTTTTTTAATAGTGTGAGAAATGCAGCCACAGGTTTGAAATGGAACTATTTAAACATTTTTTTTCAGCCCAGTCAAGAAAAGGAGAGAGCCAGCCTCTCCCCAGACCTTAACATTTATCTTTAGGATGTAAAAAGAAAGTGAGAGACTGCATGACCTTGTTTTCTCTGAATTTTCTCTCTCTCGCTTTTTCTCTCTCTCCTTTGCCTTTTTGAGGGGTGATCATGTGTATTTTTAATGCTGAAAATAGAAGATTTTTTTCTTTGCAGTAGGCATGAAAAGTTTTTTTTGAAAAAAAGAGCATCATAGCCTATGCAAATGTGTTAGAGAATACAAGCAGGCTTCTCCATAGTTACGGAATTCCATGGACTAATCATCCTCAGATTCACAGTTGCGCCATAGTTGGTCCTTCAGATAGGCTAGCATCTCTGTGGACCACATTTAAAGACGCAGCTTAGCCATTAGGCCAAGTTCTCAACTTAATCTGTTGCTTAAAGGCAAACTGAGTTGGTGTTTTGACATTCTTATCGATCTATCTATCTGTCTATCTATCTATTTATCTATCTCTCATCTGTCCATCTACCTACCTACCTGAATTTTTTTTTCTGTTGGGTCTTATGCAGAGTTATACATAGGCTACAAAACGGTTGGAAGGTTTTATCTACCTTGCTTACTGAATCTACACAACAATCGTGTTAGATAGGCATCATTACCCTCAAGCTCCGGGTGAAGAAACTGCAGCATAAAGAACGTAAATTATTTACCAGTTTCACAGCCAGCAAGTGTTGAAGTGGTAGACTTGGAGCTGGGTCTTTCTGGCCCTGGAGAGTTTGTGTTCTTGACTGCTCATTATCTAGAGCCATGACATAAACTTTGTCCTAAATTTGTGAGATTTTTTGTCAGATGATACATGGCTGCCAAAAAACAACCATTTGAAAAGTGACGAATTCATTCATGCAGTTACGTGGGGAGGTTTCTCTTTCTGTTTGCCTGTTGTTACCAACTTCATGTCATGTTGATAAAGTAGTGCTGTGCTGAGGCAGGGTGAAGAAGTGTCCTGTGTCCCCAGTATTTCTAAAATTTGGGGTGACATTTCTGAAAACATGAGCACGTCTCTTCCTCCTTTCTGCAGCCCTGGGATAGAAATGATGTGGTTGCAGACTGAGGGTGATGGCGAAAGGACCCTGTGCTATTTGTTAAGAATTCCACCTCTGCTGTTCCTACCGTGGAACACAAGGATACTGTTGTAAGGGAAGATGACATAATTACTGCCTAAAATAAATGAATACTTTTAATGTAAATGAAAGTATTATTTTAAATTAAGATGGATTTTGATAATTCTGTTGGAAAATAACATTTTGTCTGAAATATATCAGCCTGTTCAAGAAGCAGTGATATATATGGAACAGTTCTTCCAAAGAAAGTCCAAGCCATTTCTTCTCTAGTAAGTGACCCAGTATAAGTGCTATATATACACCCAGGTCCTCTCCCACTGTATAGGCAATGATGGAAAGGAATGACTCAGCCTAGTAACAACAGGAGACCCATGAAGATGGTTTCTGTTTCTGGATTTGGTCTAAATTTCTTTAAAAGATTTTAGGCTATTTAAAATCAACAGTAATATTTAATCTACAATTTATATAAAGGGAAATACATCTTTTAAAAAATAAGTCCAGGGCTATCCCATGAGTCACAAATGAACTTGTTAGCCTGGGGTCCATAAGAGAACCCCGAAATTGTATGCGTTATACGATACATGATGCCGTGTCGGTTTCTGTTTTCCTCTTCACTCAGAGAAGGATGTAGGTCAAGTCAGGTATTAAATTTGCTTTTATACATTTATGTTTAAGTGAGCATTAAGGGATATTTCAAATGTATTAACTAGAAGTAACACCTTTACCAGCGAAAATTGAATTTATCACTTTTAAGGGCTAAATTGCACAGGGATTAAAACAGGACAAGAAGTCTAGTTACTCATACAAATGTATAAAAGTTTGATTGACATTTCTGTGCACGAATACTGAGAGTCATGGAGTCAGTTGCCAAGAGCCGTGGATTCAGGGCCATCAGTGCGCTTCCCACCACCCCTGCCGTGCCCATGGGGAGGCTCGTCATTGCGTGTCTGTTTTCTTGCACATGCATCCTAACTCATCCTTCTGCCATTTTCTTCTTCCACTTCCTCTTTCTTCTGTCACTGCAGTAATGGATGCCACCAGCTTAACCTACCTTGCTCTGATGCAGTGTGGATCAAAATCTGTGCAAAAGCACCAACAGAATCCCCACTGCCAGGTAGGAACATTTATCTCTATCATTCCAGTTTCTCTACAAGTAGTCCCAACTAATATACTTATGGGTGTGCCATGCTTCCTTAAAATTGACCCATCTGCTCTGTGTCCCTTCAAGAAAGCCCAGATTCCACCAGTATGCTATAGTATGGCTGCAGGGCCTCTTCCTTCTTGTCCCTCACTTGCTCCCCATGACACCCATGATTATCTTCTGACATCTGTGTCCAATTCCACCTGCCTCATAGGCATTTTCACGGGAGGTGTATAAGAGAGGGGAAAGGGCATGAACTCTGGAATTAGACTGAGGGGCACATATTGGTTCTGCCACCATTCCTGTAAGTAAGCGTCTTGGTTTCTTCATTTCTAAACTTGGGGGAAATACTTACTTCGAAGAGAAGATTCAGGGAGATACTCTACCTGAAATGCTTTGAACAGTCATCAGTGAATGAAGGGTCGATTCCTGTTTCCTTCCTGACACACACCAGCTTTCCTCATGCGTTTATATGTCTTCTAGTGTTACCGGAAAACTGTGTTGTGTTATATAGAGCTTATATAACAGATTTATAGTCCTTCGGGTCTTTGGATTTTATTCGATCGTTCTATAAACTCCACTGGCAGGAATATGAAAGTTGTGTTTCATGTCTCTGGACCTCCTGCAAAGCCATTATATCATAGGCATTTAAAAAATGTTTATTGAATAGAATTTCGTCATAGAGGCAGTAGAGCAAGATAGACAAAATTCTGGAGTCTGAAAATAGACTGCCTGTATTTACACCCCTGAAATATCTCTTACTAGCAGGATGACCTGAGTAAGTCACTCAACCTCCATGTGCTTCAGTTTCAGCATCTGTAAAATGAGGCTAATAGCACTGCCTCTTGTGCTGTTGGGAGAATTAAATGAATTCACATATGTATAGTATTTAGAATAGCCCCTGGCATTAGCTAAGTGCTCTGTTATCACTATTGTACTTCATAATAACTGGTTATTATTTGTTTTAACAGCTTGGTCCTTTGTGGTTTCTTACATCAAACTTCCCCCACAAGCAGGACCTTGATTTTCTTCATAGCATCAGAAATAACCATCTTTTAGACGAGCTAACTTGCGTGTCCTCCCCTTGGCCTGGAGTTGGCTCACGGCACAGTGTTTGCTTTGCTTGCTTCTGCTTGTGGCACAGACACGTGAGTTCGCACGACTCGAGGGCCAATTTGTTGGTGTGTTTTGCTCATTACTCTCCCTTTGCAGACACTTGGTCAGACTTGGCCTTTGCATAGTCTGATGCTCACTTTGTTTTCTTTTTATTATCTTTCTCTCAGTAATGAAGGCTGAGCTGCTTACCTTCCTCTCTCCTACCTCAGGTTCTCGGGTGACATTGCACAAGGGCAACTGCAGCCAATGGCTGGCTTCTGCAGCCAATTATATGATTGCTATTCCTGGATACTGTCCTCCCTGAATACTTGTCACCTTTCTGATCCTGGTACGCTGACCTGGGTGAGATAAGAGGAAACCTGACGATCTCCAGTATGTAGGATTATTTTACTGAAAGGAAACTTGTCCTGTAGTCCATGTGGCATAATCCTTACCTTCCATGAGTTCTTATAATTCTCATTAAGTCCGTGAAATGCAGACTCATATTTCTGACTCCAAAACACGCAACCTTTTTCCACTACACGATGTCCACCGCCATTATGACTTTCTCTTTCTCTCGCTTTCTCTCTCTCTCTCTCATTTATATCCTCAGTCCACTCTGTGATACCAGCTCAGATTTCTCTAGAATAGAATAGGTCCTGGGCCAAAGATCACTTTGAGGGTGAAAAAACACTGAAGAGCCCAAAATGGAAATTTGGTAAAATGGAGTCACATGGAAGTATGTCCAAACCTTGGCACCACAATTGCTTACCTCGTGTGTTAATGTGCTTTGGTCTCCTCCTATGTAGAGCTATTTTTAGGGCTGAGTAAACCGAATACACAGAGCACCTAGCATGGTACCTTTTACATATACACGTGACTCAATAATTAAAAGGCATGCTGTTAGAAATATTTCTCCAAATATTATAGTTATAACATTTGGAATAATTTTATAAACACCAGCATTTTTTCCCCCTTCCCTGAACTCCAAAGACACTCATTTCACCCCCAAAAGAGAACGCTTTGACCCTGCTGCTCAGTTTGTCTTTAATCTCTTCACTGTTCTTGCACCCGTTACCAAGCACCAGCCTTGAGTTTAGGGTTTCATTTGGGTTGAGGGGTTGAAAGCACAGAGGATTGTGGAGCCCACCTTTCCTCAGCTTACCTTACTTTCACTATGAGCACCTGTTTATTGTTAGGTAAACTAGACTTAACCCTTCACCATCAGAGTGATCACCGTGCTAACGGTGGGTACCGGCATCCTCTTCCGATAACCTCCTTCCGTGTTCTCGATGTTTGCCCTCAAACAACCTTCTTGGAACAGGAGGGGAACCTAAAACTAGGATTTAAGAGTTCAGTTCATCCCAATGTTCTGTTCTTCTAGCTACTTGTGCCATTAGTTTCTGAGGAAGTCTAAATCTACCAAATGTAGGCCCTAGAATTCTAAAATAGTAGTTCTTAACCTTGGCTCTGCACTGAAATCATCTGGAAGATTTAGGAAATGTGGATGCCTGGGTCCTACTCCCAGAGCTCTGGCTTTAATCATTCTGGAGCATGGCTGGAACATCTGGTTCTTATAAACTAGGAAGCGGCAATCTATACTTTCTTCCTGTTGTGATCTCCGGGACTACCTGCATTCATAGGGGAAACAAATGTTGACATCTGATATTCAGGACTATACACGTCATACTATACACTTCTCAATACTTCAGTTTTGCATATTAATGAGATGTTAAGGAAAGACTAGATCCTTCCCCCAGGCCCTCGATAAAACTATATAGATGCTGTTTTCAATATTCATCCATCCATTCCTACATTCATCTCAGTGACCTCGTTTTTAATAAGCTGGACAAAGAAGGACTGCAGAGAGTTAGCTTTTGAATCCGTGAGGCCTAGGTTTGGAATCTCACATCTTGGGCAAGAGACTTCAACTTCTGGGGTTTTTACATCCACATCTGCAAGATGGGATTAATAGAGCTGTTGTGATGATTAAATAAAATTAGATTAGATATATTCTGTGGAAGTTCGCATATAATCCTTGCCTGACACACATGAAGTTCCCAAAGAACATATACTTCCAGCCCTCATTAGTATGGATAGAAAAGTTTAACAATTTTGGATGCCAAATAAATGTTTTCTAAGGCAAGAAAGACATGGTGTAATCTCTTGTTTCTTTTCAGTCATGTCATTCATCACAGACTATTGACTTGACACAGCAAAACATTGTATCATCCGATAATGGCTCGATTTTCAGCTTCTCAATAGACCAATTATCATCCCAGTTTGACAAACACATTTTACTCAGAAATGACATCAAAATGCAATATTTTTCTTGTCATGCTGAACTGTGCCATGCTTACTGACTCCCTCATATTCTCAGTTTTCATTACCCTTTTATTTGCTCTTACACTTTTGCTGTCAAATCTCCTTACTTTATTTAGAAATCTGACAAAGATGAAAGAAATATTACCATGAGCTTATGAAACAATTGAAATGTCCTTTACTGTCATCATTTTCATTTAGATGACAGAGGCAGCTCCCTTGCTATAAATTTAAGCAATGTCTGTGTATTATGTTACGTGTGTGCGCAAGTGTCTGTGTGTGTTTGCTTGCCATCTTCCAAAATTAGTTTCCCGAGGTAGACTTTATGTACAACTCTGAGATTAAATGATCTTCACTAAACTGCTGTTTATTATAGTCTGAGAACATTATTTTAAGTCAGCAATTGGCAAACCTGAGAAAACATCTACTCTAATTTTAAGCAGATCTAATTTAACTAACCCAGATCATGGCTTTACATTTAATGTGACTTATATTCTGTTGAAGTTATTCCAACAAATGATAAGTAACTGTATCTTTCTGATTCGTAAAGAGGTATTTCGAGGAAGCTATCAGGTAGGTGCTCCCTCAACAACCCGGGATAGCTTGATGTCTAACCTATAAAAGCACCCATCCCCACCTCTGCCTTTCCTCCTCAACTTTTTCTATTAAAGGAAGTGTGCATTTTCCATGCTTTCCTTTTCTTCTTTCTATCACACCAAGTTGTAGATTCTTTTTATTCTTACATTCTCAGAAATATCATTCACACTGTCCTCTGGATCTTTGATCTTTCCCTATCTTCCTGATCAGTCTAACCAGTTAAAACAAACAAATAATTAAAATCCTTCCTAGACCTACCACACCCTCCTCTAGCTGTCTGGCTTCCCCCCACCCCCCCTTAATTTCTAGATTAAAAAACTTCATACGGCATTTCAAGTTCAGAAATCATTTGCTTAAGTGACTGTTAAAATATGCTAATGACATTTCACCCCTACTCTTCCATCATTTAATATTTTAAACTTTTTATTTAAAATGAATTTAAATTCACCGAAGATTTGCAAAGGTAATACAAAGATGTGTACCCTTTTCGCTGCTTCCCTTAATGTTACTATCATGCACAATCATCTTCCATTTATCAACTAAAAAGTAACATTGTTACAGTACCACTAATTAAATTACAGACTTGATTGGGATTTGACCAGTTTTTCCACCAATGTCTTCATTCTGTATCAGGATCCAATCCAGATTACCACACTGTATTTAAAATTCTTACCGTTTTATTTGACTTCACTTCAGATCTTGACCTAGAGATCACTCTTGCATGTGGAAACAGTTTCTTCCCTTGAGGACACTTGCCTGGGTTTCCTCCTGCCTTTGGCAAGTTCTTACTAATTTCCTGTGCTCCTTTCTCCTTTAGCATTTAAAGATTGAAATTGGCAATATGTAGAGCTTGGTCCTGGTTTCTCTTCTCTCCATGCTGTTCATTGCCCTCAGCCACCTAGTCAGTTACATGGCTTCAGATACTGTTGCTCTTTTTGGTAACTTGAAATGCATATTTTAATGTAGACTTCTTTCATAAGCTCCAGACCCATGTATCCATCTCCATTCTATGTATTATTGACCTCATATTAGATGTGTTTGGAATCAGATTCATTGTCTTCCCTCCCCAAGTTGATCCTCTTCCAGTGTCCCCTACTCACTTGCTTATGCGAACACATGGTGCTCATTCTTTTCTCCAGACAACACACACCCAGGTGTCCATACTTACACATTCAGAATAATGTCCAGAAATGTTCACTTTTCTTTGTCTTCCCTGCTGCTAATTGAGGTCAAGTCACTGTCAGGTCTCTCTGGACGTCAGGCCGTTGTGGAAGAAAAAGTGTTGTTCTCTCTGTTTAGGTCTTACTGTGGTGGGGAAGTTGTTTGGAATTGCTGTTCAGTTTCTGTCAGGTCTCTCTGGACGTCAGGCCATTGTGGAAGAAAAAGTGTTGTTCTCTCTGTTTAGGTCTTACTGTGGTCGGGAAGTTGTTTGGAATTGCTATTCAATTTCTGAGTAAAAGCAATCCTTTCCTAAAAAGTTCTCCTGCTGTGGTCCTAACTCTTGGAGGAGACCTGTGGGCCATGTGGCTTCAGCTCCGTGCAGGGGTGGCTGCGGGTACTGGAAGGGCAGCTGCACTGAGCTCTCAGGTCAATGAAATGTAAGATCGGAAGGCAAACCTGGGAAATGGATAGGGATAGACCTGAATACTTGAACCCAGGAGAGGAATCCTTCTCTTCAGAAGGCACACCTAGTTTTCTCATTGCTTTGTTTGCTGGTTAGTTCTCTAACTAACCATCTCTTGATGAAATGTTTATAATTGTTAGAGTATGACAAATAAGCCGGACCCTGACTTATGTTCCATAATGCACTGAGCTGTTTGCTTATACTCCGGTACAATCTTCAGCCTTTTATTGTCCTGAGAAATGTGTAATCTGCATCTTTCCTACCCACACTCTCCCCAAATGTACAATCTCTGCTCTGACACTCTCATGTTATGGCCAGAGATGTGATATCAAAACTCAAATAGCACTTTGGACCCAGGGGTTTTGGGAACTTGGTTGTAAACATGCCCAGTAAGTCTAGGTAGAAGGGGTGGGTGGCCCCCTTTCCTCCTCTTCACTGGGGGCCAGAACTTATTGCAAAAATAATCCTTTCCTGAAGTCTTCGCCTGCTTCAGCCCATCTCAGCCTGCCCCCAGGGAGGACTTTCCAGTCTGTACTCTCAGCACAGCCACTGATCACCACAATTCAGAACACAGGATGTCCAGAGACACAGACAGGCATCCCCACGTCCCCACCCTGTTCTGCACTTACTCTCTCCTGCCCCCGCCCCCCACTGACTGGGGTCAGTGCTTGGAGGCTCAACTCCAGAGGCAAGGTAAGAGATAGATGCTCTGTCTCCTTCATTGTAGGCACTGTAAGTTCTTCATGTTCAAATCATGGAATGGTTTAGCTCGAAAAAACCTCAAAAATCACTTCAAATACTAGGAAGGTACAGATGAGGAAACTGAAGCCCGTAAATGGAAGGTGCCTTGGCCAAAGTCATAGTGTTAATTAGTGACAGAGCTGGACTTGTGTTCAGATCTCAGTCGTCAGTGGCCTTCCTTCTATACAATATACAAATGTGTGCTGGGACATATCCAGTTCCAGACAGTCATCCTTATTAATAATGTACCATCAGGTAAGGGTATGCACATAATGGCATTGCATTTATTTCCTTTATTGATCATTATTAATATTTAAGTGCTATTTCATTTTTTCTAAGAACTTTATCATAAATGGCTATGCATGTCTTAGGGATCTCACCTTAAAAATGTGTTTTTAAAAATTCACTTTGTGGTGCGAATATGGAGGAGATGCTTTTTAGTAGTTGTTAGGAAATGACATATGAATTCCTTACACTAAAACTCACTTTCTATGCTCCTCCCCAGTCAGTGCCTTCCGTGTATGACAGAAAACCATTTCTGGGTTAGATTATGATAAGGAAGTGCCTTTTGCATTTGTTGTGGAATGAATAAAGGATTTAGATCTGCAATTCAACATTGAACAAATTTGCAGAGACCATTAAAATCCTTTACCTTAACATTTCTGATGCCCATCATTTTGATACCCTTTGAGTCACAGATTGTTGATTAAAAATAAGTTATATGCCTCCAACTCAAAATGTACTCAGAAACATTTTTAAGAGCTATTTAAATTTCCAGTTCCTTCACTGCACTCCTACAAGGAGACAGAATAAACAGATTAGCCTTTCCACCTTGAGTTTACAGTTAGGGACCGGAACAATTCAGCCAATACCAAGCATGTCGATGGTAATAGCACACCATGCATATGTTGTCATCTTAATTTGCTTGAGACTTCAGTACTCTAAAAATTCTACATAATGTTCTCAATGCACATTATTCCTGCAAAGCCAGAGACTGCATTATCAGAGGGTTCATTTTATCTTCAGTTTCCAGTAATATTTCTGATTGTTTATCATATGCATGGTGAGTTTAAAGCTAGTTTTAGAACTCCCTTCATCCTGAATCCCTTTCTCCACATAGATTTCGAATTTCGGACCCTCCAAGATCATTGCAGGGATGTGTAGAAGAAAGGGGGTAGCTAAGACTCTTGAGATTCCCAGTCAGGACTGGGCTTTTAGAACCAAAAACCTGCTCTGAGCCTGTATGTTGTGAGAAGATAAAAATGTGATATTTGAATTCACACTGAGCACCTGGTGCCAGAGTATTAACCAGATGCATGAGATGTAACTACCTCTCACTTTGGATTATTTTAACTGATCTTAGGCATAAATGCAAATGCAGGTCTAGCTAGCATATTTCCTATATTTGAGCAAAAATTATGATGAATAAGTGGGTTTGTGCAGGAATTGGTCAACTTCTGCAGCTGCTTTTGGGGCAGAAATAGCTGTTTGGTGGCCTGTCTAATCAGTTATTTAGATACATTAATAAACAGTACAAGTCATTGCCCCTTAGAACTAATTGATTTGAGAAAGCAGTCATTAGTGAGACTGAAATAACAGAATTCATGCCCTGTTTCAGGATCATTTGTGCCAAAATAACAACTTAGGTCATGGGATCTCATGTAGTAGCAAGCATTTATTATGCACCCACTGTGTGCCTGGGGCTGTGCTGAACACTGTGGACACAGGGATGGGAAGTCACAGATTAAAAACTGATTATTGAAGCTTCATGATATAATGGGATTAAGTTAAAACATCAGAATCTATTTCACTCATCGACCAAATTTACCATTCCGTCGGTGCTTTCTCCATCTAACTCAGAATGATCCGTATTCTTAACTTGGATAAGTACAATCAAAATTTCAAATTTAGGGCTTCCCTGGTGGCACAGTGGTTGAGAATCCGCCTGCCGATGCAGGGGACACGGGTTCGTGCCCCGGTCCGGGAAGATCCCACATACCGGGGAGCGGCTGGGCCCGTGAGCCATGGCCGCTGAGCCTGCGCGTCCGGAGCCTGTGCTCCGCAACGGGAGAGGCCACAACAGTGAGAGGCCCGTGTACCGCAAAAATAAATAAATAAAACTTCAAATTTAGACTCCTGATCTTTTTTAATCATTTAAGAATGGATAGGGCTTCCCTGGTGGTGCAGTGGTTGGGAGTCCACCTGCCGATGCAGGGGACGTGGGTTCATGCCCCGGTCTGGGAGGATCCCGCATGCTGCGGAGCGGCCTGGCCCATGGGCCATGGCCGCTGGGCCTGTGCGTCCGGAGCCTGTGCTCCGCGACGGGAGAGGCCATGGCAGTGACAGGCCCGCGTAATGCAAACAAAACAAAACAAAACAAAAAAAACGAATGGATAAAGAGGTCAAAAGAAAACAAAACAACAATAATCGGCTTTCTGCCTTTTGTCCCTTAAAGTTCAGTTTTCACTGGGCTCTGTAGCAGATGATATACAATTTTCTAGATTGTCTCACAAATAGAACTCAATTATCTAGGCTTTTACTTTAACCAAATAAATTTTTTTCAATTATACAAAAGTGTGTGTTTGTATGTGTGTGTATTTTGTTTTGGTTTACTTATCCACCCCTGCCTACTTATTTAAAACATTTTTTTTAGGGGAAGAAAACTTTTAAAAATGCAAAATGCCCAAAGGTAAGACACTCAATATGAAAGAAATAATTATTAACCAATTTAAACATTCACTTTCCAAGTTGCCTTATGACATTAGTTCACGTATAAAGAGAGACCTCTTCACATTAATGCAGACAAGACCATTTGGTGCCATCTCCTTGGCCTCCACTCACACTATTCCTAGAATGATGACACAGGCATACTTCATTATGGATCTGAAACATGGTAGTAAATAAAACTGAACTCTCTATCAGGAAAATCCAAGACGAAGTGGAAATTTATTTCCTGGTAATGCTGGGTGTTTTCTGCTTACAAAGCAATGGCACTATGATGCGGACACTGTTTCTAATTAGCAAGCTTCTGAAATATGGTCTCTCATTGAGCAAAACAGTCATTCCATGCATAACTACAGTTTCAGCAGTAACTTTTTGTTTCTGGTTATTAATTTGTATTTAAGATACGTCAAAGTCATTAATGTATTGAACCAACATGGAAAATATGGAGCAGTTAAGTTTATAAAAGACACCATCATGCCTCACTATATTTGTGCTTAATGACATTACATCACATGAACAATTCTAATATCCTTGTACTTGATGTAACTGGTGACATTAGAATGGTAGGACTGTGGTAGTATTTGTTGCTTTATTTATTTTTATCCTTCGTGCATTGATTAGTTTCAAATATTTTCTCCCATTCTGAGGGTTGTCTTTTCATCTTTATAGTTTCCTTTGCTGTGCAAAACTTTTAAGTTTCATTAGGTCCCATTTATTTATTTTTGTTTTTATTTCCATTACTCTAGGAGGTGGGTCAAAAAAGATCTTGCTGTGATTTATTTCAAAGAGTGTTCTTCTTATGTTTTTCTCTAAGAGGTTTATAGTGTTCAGTCTTAACATTTAGGTCTTTAATCCATTTTGAGTTTATTTTTGTGTATGCTGTTAGGGAGGGTTCTAATTTCATTCTTTTACATGTAGCTGTTCAGTTTTCCCAGCACCACTTATTGAAGAGACTGTCTTTCCTCCATTGTATATCCTTGCCTCCTTTGTCATAGATTAGTTGACCATAGGTGCATGGGTTTATCTCTGGGCTTTCTATCCTGTTCCATTGATCTATATTTCTATTTTTGTGCCAGTACCATACTGTCTTGATTACTGTAGCTTTGCGGTATAGTCTGAAGTCAGGGAGTCTGATTCCTCCACCTCCGTTTTTTTCCCTCAAGATTGCTTTGGCTATTTGGGGTCTTTTGTGTCTCCATACAAATTTTAAGATTGTTTTGTTCTAGTTCTTTAAAAAATGCCATTGGTAATTTGATAGGTATTGTATTGAATCTGTAGATTGCTTTGGGTAGTATAGTCATTTTCACAATATTGATTCCTCCAAACAAGAACATAGTATACCTCTCCATCTGTTTGTGTCATTTTTGATTTCTTTCATCAGTGTCTTATACTTTTCTGAGTACAAGGCATTTACGTCCCTAGGTAGGTTTATTCCTGGGTATTTTATTCTTTTTGTTGCAGTGGTGAATGGGATTGTTTCCTTAATTTCTCTTTCTGATCTTTTGTTGTTAGTGTATAGAAATGCAAGAGATTTCTGTGCATTAATTTTGTATCCTGCAACTTTACCAAATTCACTGATTAGCTCTAGTAGTTTTCTGGTGACATCTTTAGGATTCTCTATGTATAGTATCATGTCATCTGCAAACAGCGACAGTTTTACTTATTCTTTTCCAATTTGGGTTCCTTTTATATCTTTTTCTTCTCTGATTGCCGTGGCTAGGACTTCCAAAACTATGTTGAATAATACTGGTGACAGTGGACATCCTTGTCTTGTTCCTGATCTTAGAGGAAATGCTTTCAGTGTTTGACCATTGAGAATGATGTTTTCTGTGGGTTTGTCACATATAGGCTTTGTTACGTTGAGGTAGGTTCCCTCTATGCCCACTTTCTGGAGGGTTTTTATCATAAATGGGTGTTGAATTTTGTCAAAAGCTTTTTCTGCATCTATTGAGATGATCATATGGTTATTATTCTTCAATTTGTTCATATAGTGTATCACCTTGATTGATTTGCGTATACTGAGGATCCTTGCATCCCTGGGATAAATACCACTTGATCATGGTGTATGATCCTTTTAATGTGTTGTTGGATTCTGTTTGCTAGCATTTTGTTGAGGATTTTTGCATCTGTATTTATCAGTGATATTGGCCTGTAATTTTCTTTTTTTGTAGTATCTTTGTCTGGTTTTGGTATCATTGTGATGGTGGCCTCATAGAACAAGTTTAGGAGTGTTCCTTCCTGTGCAATTTTTGGGAAGAGTTTGAGAAGGATGATTGTTAGGTCTTCCCTAAATGTTTGATAGAATTCACCTGTGAAGCTATCTGGTCCTGGACTCTTGTTTGTTGGAAGACTTTTAATCACAGTTTCAATTTCATTACTTGTGATTGGTCTGTTCATATTTTCTATTTCTTCCTGATTTCTTTCAGTCTTGGAAGGTTATACCTTTCAAAGAATTTTGTTCAGTCTTGGAAAGTTATACCTTTCTATGAATTTGTCCATTTCTTCCAGGTTGTCAATATTATTGGCATAGAGTTGCTTGTAGTAGTCTCTTAGGATGCTTTGTATTTCTGTGGTGTCCGTTGTAACTTTTCCTTTTTCATTTCTAATTTTATTGATGAGTCCTCTCCCTCATTTTCTTGATGAGTCTGGCTAAAGGTTTATCAATTTTGTTTTTCTCAAAGAACCAGCTTTTAGTTTTATTGATCTTTGGTATTGTTTTCTTTGTATCTATTTCATTTATTTCTACTCTGATCTTTATGATTTCTTTCCTTCTACTAATTTTGGGTTTTGTTTGTTCTTCCTGTAGTTCCTTTAGGTGTAAGGTTAGATTGTTTATTCAAGATGTTTCTTTTTTCTTGAGGTAGGATTGTATTGCTATAAACTTCCCTCTTAGACTGCCTTTGCTGCATCCCATAAGTTTTGGATTGTTGTGTTTTCGTTGTCATTTGTCTCTAGGTATTTTTTGATTACCTCTTTGATTTCTTCAGTGATTTCTTGGTTATTTAGTAACATTGTTTAGCCTCCATGTGTTCATGTTTTTTGCATTTTTTTTCCTGTTATTGATTTGTAATCTCATAACGTTGTGGTTGGAGAAGATGCCTGATATGATTTCAATTTTCTTAAATTTACTGAGGCTTGATTTGTGACTCAGGATGTGATCCATCCTGGAGAATATTCCATGTGTACTTGGGAAGAAAGTGTAATCTGCTGTTTTCAGATAGAATGTCCTGTAAATATCAATTAAATCTATCTGGTCTATTGTGTCATTTAAAGCTTGTGTTTCCTTATTAATTTTCTGTCTGGATGATCTGTCCATTGGTGTAAGTGAGGTGATAAAGTCCCCCACTATTATTGTGTTATTGTCGATTTCCTCTTTTACAGCTCTTAGCAGTTGCCTTATGTATTGAGGTGCTCCTATGTTGGGTGCATATATATTTATAATTGTTATATCTTCTTCTTGGATTGATCCCTTTATCATTATGTAGTGTCCTTCCTTGTCTCTTGTAACATTCTTTATTTTAAAGCCTATTTTATCTGACATGAGTACTGTTACTCCAGCTTTCTTTTGATTTCCATTTGCATGGAATATCTTTTTCCATCCCCTCACTTTCAATCTGTTTGTGTCCCTAGGTCTGAAGTGAGTTTCTTGTATACAGCGTATATGTGGGTCTTGTTTTTGTATCCATTCAGCGAGCCTGTGTCTTTTGGTTGGAGCATTTAATCCATTCACGTTTAAAGTAATTATCAATATGTATGTTCCTATGACCATTTTCTTAATTGTTTTGGGTTTGTTTTTGTAGGTCCTTTTCTTCTCTTGTGTTTCCCACTTAGAGAAGATCCTTCAGCATTTGTTGTAGAGCTGGTTTGGTGGTGCTGAATTCTCTTAGCTTTTGCTTGTTTGTAAAGCTTTTGATTTCCTTGTCGAATTTGAATGAGATACATGCCAGGTAGAGTAATCTTGGTTGTACGTTCTTCTTATTCATCACTTTAAATATATCAGGCCGCTTACTTCTTGCTTGTAGAGTTTCTGCTGAGAAAGCAGCTGTTAACCTTATGGGAGTTCCCTTGTATGTTATTTGTTGTTTTTCTCTTGTTGCTTTTAATCATTTGTCTTTGTCTTATTTTTTGTCAGTTTGATTCATTTCTGTCTCAGCATGTTTCTCCTTGGGTTATCCTGCCTGGGACTCTCTATGCTTCCTGGACTTGGGTGGCTATTTCCTTTCCCATCTTAGGAAAGTTTTCAATTATAATCTCTTCAAATATTTTCTCGGGTCCTTTCTCTCTCGCTTCTCCTTCTGGGAGCTCTATAATGTGAATGTTGGTGCTCTTAATGTTGTCCCAGAGGTCTCTTAGGCTGTCTTCACTTCTTTTCATTCTTTTTTCTTTATTGTGTTTCGCGGCAGTGAATTCCACCATTCTGTCTTCCAGGTCATTTATCTGTTCTTCTGCCTCAGTTATTCTGCTATTGATTCCTTCTAGTGTATTTTTCATTTCAGTTATTGTATTGTTCATCTCTGTTTGTTTGTTCTTTAATTTTTCTAGGTCTTGTTAAGCATTTCTTGCATCTTCTTGATCTTTGCCTCCATTCTTTTTCTGAGGTCCTGGATCATCTTCACTATCATTATTCTGAATTCTTTTTCTGGAAGGTTGCTTATCTCCACTTCATTTAGTTGTTTTTCTGGGCTTTTATCTTTTTCCTTCATCTGATGCATAGTCCTCTGCCTTTTCATCTTGTCTATCTTTCTGTGAATGTGGTTTTCATTCCGCAGGCTGCAGGATTGTACTTCTTGCTTCTGCTGTCTGCTCTCTGGTGGATGAGGCTATCTAAGAGGCTTGTGGAAGCTTCCTGTAGGGAGGGCCTGGTTGTGCGTAGAGCTGGGTGTTGCTCTGGTTGGCAGAATTCAGTAAAACTTTAATCCACGTGTCTGCTGATGGTTGTGTCTGAGTTCCCTACACTTGGTTGTTTGGCCTGAGGCAATCCAGCACTGGAGGCTACAGGCTCTTCGGTGGGGCTAATGGCAGACTCCAGGAGAGCTCATGCCAAGGAGTACTTCCCAGAACTTCTGCTGCCTGTGTCCTTGTCCCTGCGGTGAGCCACAGCCGCCCCCCCCACCTCTGCAAGAGACCCTCCAACCCTAGCAAGTAGGTCTGGTTCAGTCTCCTGTGGGGTCACTGCTCCTTCCTCCTGGGTCTTGATGTGCACACTACTTTGTGTGTGCCCTACAAGAGTGGAGTCTCTGTTTCCCTCAGTCCTGTCAAAGTCCTGCCATCAAATCCCGCTAGCCTTCAAAGTCTGATTCTCTGGGAATTCCTCCTCCCGTTGCAGGACCCTGAGGTTGGGAAGCCTGACATGGGACTCAGTACCTTCACTCTAGTGGGTGGACTTCTGTGGTATAATTGTTCTGCAGGTTGTGAGTCACCCTCCCAGCGGTTATGGGATTTGATTTTATTGTGATTGCACCCCTCCTACTGTCCCATTGCAGCTTCTCCTTTGTCTTTGGATGTGGGGTATCTTTTTTGGTGAGTTCCAGTGTCTTCCTGTTGATGACTGTTCAGCATTTAGTTGTGTTTCTGGTGCTTTCGCAAGAGGGAGTGAGCGCACTACTCCACTGTCTTGAGCCAATCCCCTCTCATTTTCCCTTGTCACATAGTTTTGTTGTAGTATTTGTTGCTTTAATTGTAGTGAACTAACTAGATACAAGTAGACGGTTAATAAAGCTTACAGTTACATTTTCATTGTCCTGGCTGTAAACTATATTACCATTGTTTTTGTTTTTCTTTCGGAGGCATCAAGCTTTCTCAATATTATGACAGTTACATTATTGTTGAAGTCTTTAAGGAGAGAATAAATATGCTAATAACATTCTGAAATAACATTCTGGAACAGACTAAGTCTAAGCCAAAGTGAGTAGTGCAGCACACACACACAAAATATATATATATCATTTTTCCTTTGAAGATTCCATTTATTAGAAGCTAGGGATAGCACTGTACTCAAAAATACCCCCTCCAAAATGCACAACTTGTTGCATCCTTACTTTAAAATCCTTTATATTGGAAGGTTAGGCAAACATTAAGGCAGTGTGCAACTACCAGAAAATTATTTTAAATATTTATGTTTAGATGGATCTCCAGATTTATGAGTTAATATATGATTTTTTTTTTTTTGTATACAGCAGGATTTCACGTGTTATTTCTGTTTTAATAAGATTTTAAATTCTTGTTCAAATACGACCTAGCACCTGAATCAAAAACTGCATACGCTGTTCTTCTATCAGGCTAACAGATCAACAGTGTTTTTGGTGGAATTGATAAAAATATTTCAAATACATGTTTTAATTTGTCATAGTCAACTTTCCTATTATTTCTGTTAAGATTCGAACTCCCTAGCTAACTATCTGCACACCTCCCTTTACTCATTATTTTATTGATTGGCCCCTCATTTCAGATCTATAGAAACTCTCACTCTTTATCTGGTTTTAAACATTTTTATATTTTTCTTAGCTACTAGAGAACCCTCTAAGAATTTTCAAGGCAGAGGTCCCCTTGGACAGTGGCTTCCCAATCAATAATTATATGCGCGAAGCAAGGCACACTAAAGAGTTTACTCTTTAAATTGTCAATTTGTTGAAACTTGGACAAATTGTCTTTAAGTCAGCTGATGCGATTTTGTTTGATCGTGGCATTTTATTTATTAATTCATTTTATTAAGCTGCTTTCCAAAAATTACGACACAAGAATAATTTATGACTTCTTCTAGCCTCAGCAGAAATAATGTCATTCTGTCTCTTGGCACCAGACTTCATACTTCTATCAAATGGATACCATTTTATACTGATAATATCACTATCGGAGTAGTTTTAAAAAGACCTTAAAATAGAGAACACTGGATATGTTAGCCTTGCGTAGGTTTATTTTCATTGTGTATAAATGGCTACAGGTCAATTCTATAATTTCTTTGACTCATCAGTATTTATTATCTTGAAATATATGTACCCAAGTGTATGTATACACACGTATGTATATATGTGTGTGTGTGTATTTTTTTTAATATAAGGAAGTATGGTAGGTTTCAGGAACTGGCTGAAGGACTTTTCTGTCTTTCCAAAAAGAGAGAGAAAACAATTTTCCTGAAAAGTGATATTTACTAGAGTGAAGGATGGAGAATAAAAAAGGATTAAGCTTCAAACACGTAGACATTAACTCTGTTACTATCATAGGATTATGTGGGTGCATAATCCAGTTTGTGTTTATAATTCATATACTTCCTCTCTGTTCTTTTAATGATTCAAGGAATGAATTTCTACAGATTTCTCCTGATTTTTTCCATTGTAAATGTGCTGTTTAGGTGATTCGTTGGAACTAAACACTTGCCATGCATTTGGGCCATCATTTTATGCTGAGTTGAAGGAGCTATTTCGTTTCTGCGACCTGCAGACTGAACGCAGTCGGGATGCTTTCAGGGTCTCCTGCCACATGGGGCCCGTTTACCTCACCCTTTTGTACTGCCTACTGTAGAGTTGGGTTTTCCAGAAAGAAGGCTGGAGGAAATCATCACTTAGCAAACACTCTGCTGATCTCATCTTTTCCCTTGAAACTCCACAGCACAGGCCTTATTTTGTGACTCTAGTGGTGAAACAACTTGTCTATTTACTATACAACTGTTGAGTCCTGGGCAGTAGTTTTACAGTAATGGCCCCCACAAACCTGTCCTAATTTTTCACACACACACACACACACACACGCACACACACACATTCTATGTTTTTATAAGTTGCATAATTCTGCCAAATAATCCTGGATGCTAGAATTCCTTCTCATCACTTTTATTGTAAATAACAACTGAAATAAAACAGCAGAATTAGGTAACTAATTTTTTTCCCCAAAAAGCATTTACCTCCTTAAACTATGCCACTAACCAGACACATGAACGCCCTAAGTTGGCAGCATTGCAGGAGCTACACTGATGCACTTCATCTGTTCTTTTCCCCCCTCTTCCAAAGATGCATGCCTTTCTCTGGGAGATTTTCCAGCTGCTGGTGGTTTGTTACTTACCTAACCAGAGGTTCTCACACTTTATGGTGCTTAAAAAGAAAAACAAAGCGTATTTAGAAAGGCTACTGTCAAACCCTACCAAGATGAACTCTGAATTGGTTCTTACAGGGTGAGGCCAAGAATCTGCATTTTATCAAGCTTTACTGGTAGTTCTTACCTAATTCATCTAAGAATATCCTATTACAGAGCACTGAAGAAAAATGTGGCTTCAGGACTGATTATCCCAAAGCCTTGTATTCCGGGAACGAAGCAGTTGTGAATGCTGATGATTATTGCATTAGTTGATCCTTTCAGATGTAGCAGTACTCAGTCTGCTGTCTAATGTCTGACCCTCCTGGGGGAAACAAGCAAACAAACAAACAAATGCATACACAGGGAGGAGAATTGGTTGAAATAATAGGTAGTCAGGTGGGACAGTGCCAGGCACCCGCAAGGCAGGCAGAAGTGGTCCTGAGAATTTTGGGGGTTCAGAATGTGGTCCTGGGCCGAGAGAGAGGGTGAGCGTAGGTGTACATTGGGAACAGTGGGAACATGTGCTTCCGGTTGCTGCCTCTCCTTTACATGTGAATTTCTAAGTTTATACTGGGCTCAGGGTGTATAGAAGTAGGGTCCCCTTGGGCATCTATTATTCTGTGTTCAGCTAAGTTCAGGGAAGGATCAGTAAACATGGCAAAGCATTATGGACAGTAAAGGAGAAGACATTTACAATAGAAAATTCTATGACAAAAATATTGTCTTTCTCTTGGAGGTGCTGGGGGCCGTCCTACTGAGAGAGGTTCCAGAGTCAGGAATAAGGTGTGTGCTTCCTCTTAAGACCCTGAAGACCAAAAGGCTCCAAAAGCAGAAGAGTAATGAATGAAATAAAATTAGATCAGGCCATAGTTGAAGGTGCAGACTGATATCCAAATGTTACAAAGACCAAAAGGCCAAAGGTAGGTTCTGGAGTCAAGGCATAGAGCGAGGAATCCAGAAAGCAGGGAGAAGAGACCAAATACCCATGAACTGAAGACAGTACGGATGAGCCAGGGATATTACTGAGAATTCGAAATGTCCCTTACTAATGTGTAGGGTTTGAAATAGAATGTATGCATACGTTTAAATGCCTCAAGCTGGACCAAAACTATTAGCCTTTTTGAGCACGATTAAGTGTGCTACTTTTCAGCGGGTTACTGTGATTACGTAATGTGCAATTCAATTCAATGGTTGGTGTAGTAAGCACAGCGGTGCCTATAGTGAAAGTTTCTGGTCCAAGTTCTGCCCATATTCTTCTTTAAAAGTTGCCTCTTGTGTCGTATTTGTTCTAAGCAGGTGAATCAATTTGTATCAGTAGTTGGTCGTCTGTTTGCCCATCAGAGTCAAAATGATTTAGTGGAAAGACATGGAATCTGGAGTCAGGAAGTCCTGGGGCCTTCATTTACTGCCACTTAGTCCATTGTCTGTATAAATGGGATAATTATATATATCTCGTAGGGTTAAATGAAAGGGCAGATGTACCAGACTTAGAAATACCCTAGGTATTGAGAAAATATTAATTGCTTTCTCCTTTTACACTCTGATATTCTCTGCCGTCATGAAATTTGACCCTTACGATTTCTTCTGTGCTCTTATTCACTTGGGACTTTTGCTTAATTACCTTGTCAACGACCATGTGGTTGATTTAAGGTATGTAAAACAAGCATTCATCTATTCCACACTGTGTTTCTACCCCGGCCACATCTATCTTCTATTAAGTGATCTTTGAAGCAGCTCTAATGGGAATTGGTCCCTTGGGTCAGGAAAGCACCTGCTTCAGATGTCTCCTGTGCTCACGTGTCCCAGGATTTGTGACCTGCGTATTGAAACGGGCAACAACACCCAGGACACATGGCCAACCTCCCCCTAGGTAAGAAATGGCCTCACTTATATTTGTGACAATTAGCAACTATTCTGGTATAATCTTCAGTTAAAGGAGAGTAGTTTCACAGGCTAATTAATAAAAAGAAGGAATGTAATAAAATTCCAGAGGAACAAATCAACTCCGTATCAGTCATTTTGAGAAAAGTAAATCTAGGAGAGCACTGCTCAGCCCCTCCCCCATGGACACACGTCATTTTTTGAAAAGGAAGTAGAAAAAACTTTGTCTCTGGGTTCAGATAGTCTGTGTGACTCTTGCTTCTGCCACTGAAGATGTGTGTGACATTTGTGACATAAGCAGATCAGTTACTTCTGATCTTTTGTTTCCTCATGGATGAAGAGAGGATAGAAAATGCTTCTAACTGGTTTCTTGGAAGGGCTGAATTGGATAGTAATTGTAATGCACCCAAGACAAAGCTGGCATACGATAAGTGCTAGCCCCGTTCTCTTTCCTATTCCTTTCGAGAATTGAGTCCATTCTTCTATGGAAGTAGTGTTTCCATCTTTCTTATCCCACTCTTTTTTTTAAAACTACTGCTGTACATATGGGACAGCAACCCAGTGGCTTGTGAAGGGGTATGGCTTCAAAAGGGAAGCAGTGGTGTGCATTGTTTTGCATTGCCCTGACACCGCTGGGCGCTAGTGTTGCAATCAGTTGCTGAAGCGAAGCCATTCTCCTTGGTGTGGCTGGCTCCATGTGTATGCTAGAGCTGAGTATGGTGTGTTTCCCCAGACCTCAGGCCACAAGGAATTGATAAGGTGAAATGCCATCTTTGCTAGCTCTGAATGGAAAACCGTGCTTGCTTTCGTAAGTGAAAGCAACTACCAAACATTTGCCTAGTTTCTGATTGGTCCCAAACTGGTAAATATCAACAAGAAATACACTTCAGCATACATATATAGTATATTTGACCTTCTTCTTTAAGCCTGAGGCTCTTCGGAGTACTCAGCTGTAAACTGGAAATGTCAAAGCTCATGCGTTCTCCCAAGATTTTTGTAAGAAGCAAAAGGATAATATATGTGAGAAGGAGCCATAGGTGCTTGTATGATGGCTTCAGCATCACCTTAAAACACCAGTGGTTTTATTATTGGTATTATTAATTTTGTATCACATAGAAATTTTTTTCTTTGATGTCCACTTTACATTTTTAAAAAATTTATTTATTTATTTATGGCTGCGTTGGGTCTTCGTTGCTACACGTGGGCTTTCTCTAGTTGTGGCAAGGGGGGCTACTCTTCATTGTGGTGCGCGGGCTTCTCATTGTGGTGGCTTCTCTTGTTGCAGAACACGGGCTCTAGGTGCGTGGGCTTTAGTAGTTGCGGGACGTGGGCTCACTTGTTGTGGTGCACGGGCTTAGTTGCTCCACAGCACGTGGGATCTTCCCGGACCAGGGATTGAACCCGTGTCCCCTGCCCTGGCAGGCGGACTCCCAACCACTGCGCCACCAGGGAAGTCCCAATGTCCATTTTACATTTATCTTGAAAAGCTCTATGATTAGTTTGATGTGTGCTGTGAGCTAATCACTTCATTAATACTGCTCTGGTACTATAGCCAACTCCAGCTGAAATAATTTGGCACATGCAGTTCTGTTCAGCTAGTATAGTAAGTCTTTCATGGATAAAATGGAAATGTCTAGAGCAAACTTGGAATGATCCCAGAACACGGCTCTTCTGAATACACATCAAGTGGTATCTTGTTCGTATTCTTTAGTTCCCTCTCCGCAGGGAACAATGGTAAAGAGTTAGATAACCTTGAAAGCCAATTAACCATACAAAACTCAAACATGACTAGCCAATGCCTTGTCACCGAGGTGGACAGCGTGTTAAAATCATATTTGCTTAGAGTGGCCACCAGGAAATATGTTATGACTGAGTTAAACTCCTCAAATCTTGACAAAGGGCATGTATCAAACTCTTTTTGATAGCTCCCTGTTTAGGAAAATACTTTTTTCAATATTAACCATCAATGCAAATACTTGAAGTCTAGTTCTGTTTCTACCAAAGAGAATGCAAAGACCGTAAAACCCAGTTATAGAACCTGCCTATTTCCAGATCCTATTAAAATTCTAACTACAAGGCTGGAATTGTTTATAAAGAACTGAATATTTCAGTATTTTAGTATATATCCTACTTCAGATACCATTCGGTGTGTCTGGAATTTTATCCTGGAAATAACGTTGCAAGTGATCTCTGTGTCATTCTTCTCGGCTCCTGAATTCTGACTTATCACCTCTAGGAAGTGAGCTGGTGAGCATCACGCAGGAGATTCACAAGGCTTAGCCATGCAAGAAGTGTGGACTGTTGAAATTCAGCCTTCATGTACCATTTGGGTGACAAACTGTAAAGGCGTGTTTCCTGCCTAAAACTCTACAGAACGATCCTTTGCCGTAAGACTCTCCGCAGTAGCTTGTGCCCTTATGCTTCATGGGGAGATGCAGGGTATATACTCTATTTGTCTTAGTTCTTAAAATTCCTCAGTGGATAAAAGGTAAGTCCAATAATAATATTGACCATAATATGCCTTGCTCATGCACACAAACACACAGCAATACTTTCTTTACCTTTGGTACTTGGGATATAGGAGGAGGTGGGAGATAGGGAAAGGGGAGAGAGTAACTCATAACCTGCCTGGTCTAAGCTGGTTATGACCTCACTGATGGATAACCCCAGGCTGCTTGCAAAGATAAGTGTTTTTGGTCTTCATCACAGGGCCTGGGATGTGATTTACACAGTTGACCGAGAGAGTGGAGGCTTGTCTGATAGAGAGTGAAGCCTGGTGACAGAAGCTGACAAAAGTGAAGAGACTCTCTGGGCCCCAGTGTGCTATAGAAGAAAAGAACAGAACAACAGTTACTGCTTAGTGGGAGTCGTAGTACTCACCCACATGGGTGCCAGACCACTGTCCTAAGCTCCTGATGTATTTCCAGGCTTTCTCAGAATACTTTAGGAACTGGGCAGGTCCAGTTTGCAGATTGAGGGTCATCAGTGTTTGTATCAGATCAGATGGGAGCAAGCAGACCCCAAGAACCACTTACAAATAACTAACATGTACTGAATGCTGACCATTCTCTCCCAACAACCATATGGAATAGGGATTACTATTATCCTTGTTTTATAGCTGGAAGATCTGTGATTTGTCTGAGTAGCTGTAAGTGGTGCAGCTTGCATTTGATCTCACATTTGATTTCCTCTGGGATCCTTAAACACCCGATTCAGGCTTGACCTGCCTGCCTCTGTAACGTGGTAAGTAGGGCACCTGAAAGTCCATAAGGTGGCTACTTACCTAGTTGCTTTAGCTTAAGTTGACCTCTGGACACTAGAATCTTGACTCTAAGAGGCAAATCAGAGAAACATGACCAACCTGTAAAGTTATCTGTGGAATTCTCTGGTTCAGCTTCTTAGAGAGACAAATACAGATCAATTGAGAATACTCAGTTCCATCCGTTTAATAAGGATAATAGTTTACTACCGTGCTAACTTTAACGTGAATATATACTGCATCCAAAAATATTGTACGAATGGCAATCGTTACGTCCTTCTGATTAAAACTAATGAATGGAGGAGGCATTGCCCCAGACTGGGATAGGCAGCTGTGCCTGTACCAGATAGCCTCAGTGGGGCCCTTTGTAGAGCACCCCAGATCTTTTGTGTAGGGATGCCCACTTCTGAATTCACAGTATTCACCAGTCATCATGCATATACAAACATTTCAACCTCTGTTTAAGGACTTCACTGATTGAACGCTCTGCTTTCCTCCAGATGCTTCTGTGAGGTGGTGGCTGCAGACTGCATTAGCTCAACCTCCAGACTTGCTGCTTGTACTTACGTTCTCCATTTCTTCTCTCTTTTACGCAAACAGGTTTTGCCTATACTTGTGTTTTTTAATGGGCCCTCTGACAGTATATTCTACACAAAAGAAGATAATTTTCAAAGAAGTTTCATGAGGCTCTGAAATTAGCAAGTTGTTAGCCTCACTTGCAGGTATTCTTACAGTGTGTTCATTTTTGTTGTGCTTCTCATCTGCTTTTATGGTTAACAGTGCTTCTTCTCCCGTGCTGGAAGTCAGAGCTGTGAGAACTTAAGATCCTGGAATTGTTGACTATTCTGATTAGAAAGTTCCTTTGAGTTCATCCAAGTCAAAATAGCACTGATATTTGAATCTTTTCTGGCTCTGGTTGACACTTTCAGTGTCGGGGAATTTATTCCCAATTCTTCCATCTGCCATATTTAATCTGGGTCATTTAAGAGGTTTTGACTGGGGCTTCCCTGGTGGCGAAGTGGTTGAGAGTCCACCTGCCGATGCAGGGGACAGAGGTTCGTGCCCCGGTCCGGGAAGATCCCACATGTCGTGGAGCGGCTGAACCTGTGAGCCATGGCCGCTGAGCCTGCGCGTCCGGAGCCTGTGCTCCGCAACGGGAGAGGCCACAGTGGTGAGAGGCCCGCATACCGCAAAAAAAAAAAAAAAAAAAAAAAAAAGGTTTTGATTGAAAGTTCTTTACCATAAACTGAAATATCTTGTCTTGTGATTTCTACCTAGTTTTTCCTGGTTGTTCTTTTTGCATCTAGGAAAGTGGTTCTCAAACATTTATGTGCATCAGAATCACCTGGAGGGTAAAACAAGTTACTGTCCCCACCCTGGAATTTCTGATTTTCTGTAAATCTGAGGATAGGCCTGAAACTTTGCATTTCGAACACAGTCCTGGTTTATCTTGATGATGCTGATTCTCATTTTGAGAATCTCATATCCGAATATGTCTTCTCTTCATCTTCTAAAACCTTTGAAATCCCAAGATGCCTTTTTGTCTCCTGGCTGAATAACCCAATTCCTTCTTTTGAATCTATGGCTTGTCAGCCATGTCACCATGCACTTGTCTTCCTTTGCCTGTCAGTCATTGGACTTCAGGGGGCCGAACAGACAACACAAATGAGTGAAACCATCAAAGGTAGCTGTGGGATGGGTTAAGTAGCTAAGAACTGCTGACGTTTTACACAACTGAGCAGACCCCACCTAAAGCATTCTCCTGTCGTTTTTTTCAAGCACCAAACCTGCTTAATAAAATTTGCTTCCCAGCTAAATTTGACCCAGCGGATAATAGTTTGGGGCCTGAGGGCACAGTGATTAAAATGGAGCTTGAGACCAGAATGCGGTAAGTAAGAGTATCAAATTACTGTCCACAGCTGTCTGATTTTTTTCTTACATGAAACCAATTCTAAAAATAACTTTTAATACATAAGAAATAATTTTCTAAGTAAGGAGCTACCTAGCTTCTTTTTTAAAAATTTAGTTAATTAATTAATTTTTGCCTGCGTTGGGTCTTTGTTGCTGTGCGCTGGCTTTCTCTAGTTGTGGCCAGCTGGGGCTACTCTTGGTTGTGCTTCTCATTGCCGTGGCTTCGTGGCTTCTTTTGTTGCGGAGCATGGGTGCTAGGTGCACAGGCTTCAGTAGTTGTGGCACACGGGCTCAGTAGTTGTGGCTTGTGGGCTCTAGAGAACAGGCTCGGTAGTTGTGGTGCACGGGCTTAGTTGCTCCGCGGCATGTGGGATCTTCCCGGACCAGGGCTCGAACCTGTGTCCCCTGCACTGGCAGGCGGATTTTTAACCACTGTGCCGCCAGGGAAGTCCAGGAGCTACCTAGCTTCTTAATTATGAGATCAATATGTATCTCATATTGATACCATCATGAGATAAATAAGAGAGTTAAAAAGCAAATATAATTGATTGGCTGGGCCACCCTAAATTTGTTTTTTGCCATTATTTAAAATTTAATTGCTGTATTATGTTCCCAGATGTTGATTTTAGCCATTTTATCATATACTTTATTGCCTGAAAGCAGTTTCTGTGTATTTATATGAGCTTTTTCTGTTTCTTGGATGTAGAAAAATCAATTAAAATGAAGCAAATATTTTTGAAACATAACCAGAAAGTTCCTCCGTAGAAGTGTGTGGCCTGGGAGTTGAGCCTAATGCTTTCTGAATAAGATATTAAGAGTCTTGTAGTGTATGCTGGGAATTTAGAAAACTGATTTTTTCCCTAAAGCTTCTTAGGGGAATGTCAGCGTAATAAGTGGGCTACATGCTTCTGCAGGGTTTTTGTGGCTTGGCATACACACCGTTTCTGCCCGGATATAGAAAATTCCTTGTCTACAGTCCAGTTCTGGCCCTCCCCTTAGTTTTACCTGTCTCTAGCTTGATTTCCGTTGTCCTAGGGTGGATGCAGAATGGAAGAGAATTCGCAGATCTTTAACTACACTTCTTAAGTGAGGCGAAATCCACTCTGCATCAGCTTTGCCAGGAGTTCTGGCGAGATGCGACTCTGCTGCAGTATAGGCAGGAATGAACTTCAGCTCAAGAGCACCTGTCCTTCTCTACTCCCTGCTGTTCCCACCAATTTAACCCCCCCTTTGGGGACCCTTGCACTGCCATAGGTCCAGCAACTAAAGGGTTAACATGCACCACAGTTACAAGCATCCAGGACCGTTTTCCAGTAGGTGTCTGTTCAGATGGGACAGTGGCTGGGCCACTGTGTGGGGGTAAATATTTTAGATATCATCCCTTGGCAGGAGATGAAGACTTGGAAGTACCCAGGAGCCAGCAGGTGATACAAATGTGTGTGTGTGTCGCTGATGGGGTACTCCTGCCCTGCTGAGAGGAGGCAGCTAGGCCCAGCCCCACTCCTTTTGTGGCTACGCTGGGGCGGCCCATTCTCTGATCTTTGAAGAGGCTCTGAGAATGTAGACTGCTTTTTGTTTGCTCTTTAAGTTGACATCACCTGATTTTCAAAACCTTGCTCATTAAAAACAAGAACCAGATACTGTAGCCTCAAATGCAAACCAGCCAAACATATGAGTTCATAAGGATGGACATCACACACTCCAGAACGCAGGGCACTTGCACACTCAGATCACTTTACAAAACAGTAAAATGCCTGTCTTTCATCTGTTTCTAATGCTAACCAAGGCTATCTATGCCCAAGTTTTAAGTCTTCAAGAGATACATGCCAAATTTCACAAAATACTTTTTCTAAGCCCAGAACTTTTCTGTGTTTTTTTTATCATTGTGTATATCAAAATAATGATACGTAAAGAAAAAGATTTTAAAAAACTACTTATGTTTTGAAGTAGTTCTATTTTAGAAAAGAGAATCTTAACAAAACCTGAGCCTTATTAGAAAAAAAAGAAAAATGACAAAGCAATAACTTACAGAAAGCCTAGATGGGAATTTCGATCGCCTTGTGCAAAACACAGCAAAAATATATGCTAAGGATCAGAAGTATGTGGTGCTCAAAAAACCAAACAGATAAGCCCACGCACATATGGTCACCTTATCTTTGATAAAGGAGGCAAGAATATACAATGGAGAAAACACAGCCTCTTCAATAAGTGGTGCTGGGAAAACTGGACAGCTACATGTAAAAAGAATGAAATTAGAACACTCCCTAACACCATGCACAAAAATAAACTCAAAATGGATTAAAGACCTAAATGGAAGGCCAGACACTATAAAACTCTTAGAGGAAAACATAGGCAGAACACTCTATGACTAAATCAGCAAGATCCTTTTTGACCCACCTCCTAGAGAAATGGAAATAAAAACACAAATAAACAAATGGGACCTAATGAAACTTCAAAGCTTTTGACAGCAAAGGAAACCATAAACAAGACAAAAAGACAACCCTCAGAATGGGAGAAAATATTTGCAAACAAAGCAACTGACAAAGGATTAATCTCCAAAATATACAAGCAGTTCTTACAGCTCAATATCAAAAAAAAAAAACAACCCAATCCAAAAACAGGCAGAAGACCTAAATAGACATTTCTCCAAAGAAGATATACAGATTGCCAACAAACACATGAAAGGATGCTCAACATCACTAATCATTAGAGAAATGCAAATCAAAACTACAATGAGGTATCACCTCACACTGGTCAGAATGGCCATCATCAGAAAATCTACAAACAATGAATGCTGGAGAAGCTGTGGAGAAAAGGGAACCCTCTTGCACTGTTGGTGGGAATGTAAATTGATACAGCCACTATGGAGAACAGTATGGAAGTTCCTTAAAAAACTAAAAATAGAACTACCATATGACCCAGCAATCCCACTACTGGGCATATACCCTGAGAAAACCATAATTCTAAAAGAGTCATGTACCACAGTGTTCATTGCAGCTTTACTTACAAGAGCCAGGACATGGAAGCAACCTAAGTCTCCATCAACAGATGAATGGATAAAGAAGATGTGGTACATATATACAATGGAATATTACTCAGCCATTAAAAAGAAACAAAATTGAGTTATTTGTAGTGAGGTGGATGGACCTAGAGACTGTCATACAGAATTAACTAAGTCAGAAAGAGAAAAACAAATACTGTATGCTAACACATAGATATGGAATCTAAAAAAAAAAACAACCAACAAACATGGTTCTGACGAACATAGGGGTAGGACAGGAATAAATATGCAGACATAGAGAATGGACTTGAGGACACGGGGTAGGGGGAAGGTAAGCTGGGACGAAGTGAGAGAGTGGCATGGACATATATACACTACCAAATGTAAAATAGATAGCTAGTGGGAAGCAGCCACATAGCACAGGGAGATCAGCTCGGTGCCTTGTGTCCACCTAGAGGGGTGGGATAGAGAGGGTGGGAGGGATATGCAATAGGGAGGAGATATGGGGATATATGTATATGTATAGCTGATTCACTTTGTTATACAGCAGAAATTAGCACACCATTGTAAAGCAATTATACCCCAATAAAGATGTTAAAAAACAAAAAACAAATGCCCAAACCCAACTCAGCAAAGGGGTCAAGCATAGAGACATGTAAAAGGGAAATGGCTGAGGAAAGAGGTCAGGAAGCTGGAATCTTGCACAGGCGGGTTCTTGCTCAGCCTTGAGCTGTATTCTGCAGTACCAGTCATAGCACCTGACACATGGAAGTCATTGTGTACTGAAATTAAGATAATGCATGACCAAGGATCAATTAGAAAAAGCCTCCAGGTGTGATGCTCTGACTAGGACTTCCAATAATATGTGGGATAGGCGTGGTATGACTGGACACCTTGTCTTATTCCTGACTTTAGAGGAAAAGCTTTCAGTTTTTCACCATTGAGTGTGTTTTAGCTGTGGGCTTGTCATATATGGCCTTTATTACGTTGAAGTATGTTCTCTCTATATTCACTCTGTTGAGAGTTTTTGTCATGACAGAATATTGTATTTTTTTCAAATTATTTTTCTGCATCTATTGAGATAATCATAGGGTTTTAATCTTTTATTCTGTTAGTGTGTTGTATCACATTAGTTGATTTGTGTAGGTTGTACCAACCTTGCATCCCAGGGATAAATCCTGCTTTTAATGTGTTGTTGAACTTTGTTTTCTAATGTTTTGTTGATAATTTTTGCATCTATATTCGTCAGGTATATTGGTGTGTAGTTTTTCTTGTGTCCTTACCTGGCTTTGGTATCATGGTAATGCTGGCTTCGTAAAATGAGTTTGGGAGTGTTTTACTCTTCTTCACTTTTTTGAGAATGATAGGCATTAATTATTTTTTAAACGTTTGGTAGAATTCACCTGTGAAACCTTCTGATTCTAGGCTTTTCTCTGTTGGAAGGTTTTCGATTACTGATTCAGTCTCCTTATTTGTTATTGTTCTATATTCTTTGTTTATTTTTTCTATTCTTCTGTTGTCTAATTCATTTATTTATGCTCTGATCTTTGTTATTTCCTTCTTTCTGCTATCTTTGGGCTTAGATTGTTCTTCTTTTCCTAGTTCTTTCAGGTGTAAAGCTAGGTTGTTTATTTGTCATCTTTGTTGTTTCTTAATATTTGTATTTACTGCTGTAAACTTCCCCTACAAACTGCTTTCATTGCATTCCACAGGCTTTGGTATGTTGTGCTTCCATTTTTATTTGCTTCAAGATATTTTTATTTTGCTTTTGATTTCTTCTTTGAACTACTGGTTATTCAGGATTGTGTTGTATCTTTTTACCATATTTGTTAATTTTCTAGCTTTCCTCCTGTTGATTTTTAGTTTTATATCATTGGTTAGAGAATATACTTGGTATAATTTCAATCTTCTTAAACTTTTAAGACTTTTTGTGACATATAATATGATCTATGTGGAAAATGCTCCATATGCACTTGAGGAAAATGTGTATTCTACTGCTTTGGATGGAATGTTTAGTATATATCTGTTAGATCTGTTGGTCTCAAGCATAGTTCAAGTGCAGGGTTTTCTTATTGATTTTCTGTCCAGATGATCTATCCATTGTTGAAAGTGGGGTCTAGAAGTCCTCTACTGTTATTGTATTGGCTATTTCTCCTTTCAGATCTGTCAGTGTTTGCTTAATATATTTATGTGCTCCAATGTTGGGTACATATATATTTATGATTGTTATATCTTCCTGATGAATTTACCCTGTTGTCATCATATAATGATCATCCCTGTCTCTTGTTATAGTTTTTGCCTTAAAGTCTTTTTTGTCTGATAAAAATATAGCTACCCTGCTTTCTTTTGGTTTATCCTTGCGTGGCATATCTTTTTCCATCCTTTTATGTTGAGCCTATGTGTGTTCTTAAAGCTGAAATGAATCTCTTGTCAGCAGAATATAATTGGATCCTGTTTTTTGTTTTTGTTTTTTAATCCATCCGATAGCTACTGTATGCCTTTTGATTGGAGAATTTAATCCATTTACATTCAGAGTAATTATTGATAGGGAAGCATCAGTAAATGCTTGATGTGTTCTTCTGTTGATGATCTCTATTGCATTTTGCATTTTATTTATTTTGTTCTTCAGCTCCAGAATTTCTGTTTGATTGTTTTTTATGATTTCTATATCTTTGTATGCTTCTCATTTTAGTCCTGTATTGTGTTCCTGATTTTGTTGGATTGTCTTTCTGTGGGTTTTCTTGTTTTGTTTTGTTTTTATGTTTTTGTAGCTATTTGAGCTTCCTTGGAAAAGCTATTTTGAATTCTTTACCAGGTAAATTGCAGATCTCCATGTCTTTGGGGTTAGTTACTCAAAGATTATTATGATCCTTTGTTACTGTCATGCTTCCTTGATTTTTCACGTTCCTTAAAGTCTTGCATTGCTGTCTTCACATTTGAAGTAGCAGTCACCTCCTCCAGTCTCTAATGACTTACTTTAGGGGAGAAATACCTTTTGTCAGCCATGGTAGTGACCTGTGTATGTGCTTGCTTCATACTTCTTGCTCTCTCTTGCGGCTGAATTCTTAAGCTTATATGCTTTCCCTTGATCCTGCCATGCAGTAGGTTGGATGCTGACAACCTCCCTTTTGCTTTTCCAGAGAAAGTGCTAAAGCTCAAGTTTGTGGTCTCTCCTTAACCTACGGTTTGGGGCAGGTTTTCTTTGCATACTCGCTAGCTATCTGCCAAAGCTGTCCCTCAGCACTGTACAGGGAGCTGGTCCCAAGGTGGGGTTGTGTATGGGTGAGGCATGCAGAATGCTGGGAATGCCCATGGGCCAGTTGGTGGGATCCACGGACAAGGTGTCTCTAGTGGCTCTTGGGCAGGCTTCTTGATGGGGTACACAATACCATTGGTAGCATCTGCATCACTTTAATGCTTTCTGAGAGTCCTGTCTGCTTCTCTCCCAGGCTTTTCCCATCCCCCTGTAGTTCAGTAATGACACAGTATTCTGGATGAGATGAGAGAGGTATGGCAGCATTTTACACAGCTGCGGAACTCAGGGAGTCACTCACATGCTGTTACTTTCTTCAACGAGAGAAGTTTGGGGCTGAGGAAGATCTGTTTTGGTACTGAGCTGTGCTGTCTTGTGGGAAAGGTGATGTGGATAAAGTTACACTGTTCTTCATATGCATCCAAAGTTTCCAGTGCATCCAAACTCATATTATTTTGTTCCAGTGGCAGGCTGGAACACCTCTGCTGGGCGCCTCCCACAAAGTCTCTTTCATCCATGAGTGATTGTCTAAGACAGTGTTCTCCAGGGGCTCCTGGGTTGTGGCTGAGAGGGGCTGGTGCTGGTTCAGAGAGCACTGCAGGATTCGCAGCTGGAACAAAAATCTGTATGCCTGTCACCCAATACGCAGGTGGGTGATACTGCTCCCAGGTCCCTTGGCATGTGGTGTTGGATCCCACAGCTCCAACAAAGGCACTTTTGTTTGTGGGTCATTGCTGAATCGTTATTGCTGAGGGGGGGAATGCAATGTGGGATGTCTTATTCAGCCATGTTGCTGATGTCACCATCCATTTACCTTTTAAAAATAGGTATTATATAATATGTTATAGATAATGGAAACTGCTTTTTGAGAAGGTGGTTATTGCAGTGATGAAATATCCCTGATCTCCTGTCTACTGTGCCATATATTACTGTAATTATGAAAGAGACATAAGGAAATGCCATGAGCACTTCCATTGGGCCTCAGGCTTCACCAGCTCTCATATGGCTGTTGTATAAATGCTAATTACGAACATATGATAATAAAGAGGGAATGGCTACTGCTGACATGTACCTGCTAATTTGGTATCTTATTTATGATGGCAGAGTGAGGTGTATAATCAAAGACGGCGGAAGACAGAGACTGTTCGATAAAACAGCATCCTCTACTTTGCAGGCTGAGGCAGGCTGTGAATTTGTTTCAAGTTTGTTATACAGTAATTAATTTCATTAAAGCAATATTGACTGGTGACCCAAGACCATGTAGCCTTATTTAATATGTGTATGCTTTTCATTTCCATAATTTATATTTCATCCATTTATAAAAATAATAAAAGTTCAATATAGAACAGAGTATAGAAACATACGTAAATAAGGTATCAGAATTCTCTCTGCTAAGCTCAGCTGCTGCCATTTCTTCACTTTTATGCATATCTGTTTTACTCTAAAACTAAGTGATTATTTTCTGATTTGCATGGTAGTAACTTCAATAGAAAAATACTTTTAAATACAGAAATATGGGAGAAATGATATTGCTCAGTGTTGAAGCAGAGAGTTTTCTTTGTTCATGAGATTTGGCCATTTCCATCTTGGGGGAGCTAAAGCAGCTTATTCTCAATTTGTCTTCTTTATTACTGTGGACATGAAATGTTTTTAGACAAAGTTTAACTTTCTGGATTCTCAAAAAGCAAGATCAATGTTAATTCCTTACACTTCAACAGACTGTTTATAAAATTTGTATTTATTTTTCCTACAAATATTCATTATGTCCCCTTTTATCTTTAAAGTCAGATGTACCTGGTTCCCAGTGTCGTCAGTTCTATTCACCAGCTGGTGTTATGTCCAAGTAACATAATTCATCTAAGCCTCGGCTCCCTTATCTAAAAACTATAGAATAAAGTTTGCCTCATCAGATGATGTGAGCCTATATGAAGTGCCTGGCAATAGTTGATACTTGGTAACTATTAGCCAGCTTCTTTTCCCCTTAATTGATGTCGATATCATCTATTAATTCTGCCATTGTATTTGGCAAAGTGTCCTGTTATTGATAGAAATATCCCTCGGGTAAACATTTCCATAAAGAGGTCTATGAAGAAGAAGCTTCCAGTAAAGTTCCAGAATTTGGAATTGAAAGAATTTATCCCCTTGCAAACTTTAGGTCCCAAGGTGTCTTCCTATCTGAGTGGTTTGGAAGAAGACCCACGGAGTTTAAGATGATGTTGGTATGTTTGAGATGCCTAATACTTTTATATTTTGTTACATTTTTCGTGGCTGTTAATAATATAGGTATGATCATCAGCGTGGAACTGCAATACACGTGAATTTAGGTTGGAAGTATCAATTGTTATTAATATCTCATGAGAAGGAACTATTTTAGAACTTCATAGTAGTTTATACATGGGGTTACCATGGCAACAATGGAATTTATATATTTTACATTTATTCCTTAATTTTCTTTAAACTACTTTGTAACTGCCTCGGCAGGAAACTCTGTCTGTAGTGATGACAGTGATTTAATGGTCATTATGAAGTTTAATGGTCATAATGCGGGGGACACTGACTTTGGGTATCTTTGGATGTACTATTAAAGCAATGCTAAGCCCATTTAAAGTAGACAGAGTTTACAGGGAAGAGAAGTATATTTTCTTATTGCAATTTATCATCCAGTAATAATGGTGAATATTGCCACTCAAAATTTAAGGCCAAATGTAACTCAAGAGTGAGCTGACTAATGGCTGTCTTGCTCTTGAAGAAAGTATATTGTTTTTGCATTTAACCAAGCAGTCATTTTAAAGTATAAAAAGCTATTTAATAGCTACAAATCTTATTCCAGAAAGAATGTTCAATCTTTAATACAAAATGAGCCAAAGAAACAGCCTGCTGGATTGTTAAAGGAAATAACCAATATCTCATTTTTTTTTTCTTATAAATCTCTTGCTTCATTCCAAGGTCGCACTGATAATAGGTTAGAGGTTTGTGTGTTAGGAAGTCTACTTTACAAAATATGGCTATTCGTAAATTAACCCTGAAGCATTTAAAATACTGTGGCATCAATTCAACACATCTATCGGATGCCAGTTCCAGGAGGTTAGGAAAGTCTGTTGAGAGAAATGTAATATTAACTGGGGAATCCCAACAGAAGAGAGGCAAGGAATGCTAGGTAGATAAAATGGCAGAAATGAGTACCACTGACAGAGTATGTATGGTGTGAATGCAGAGTAAGGTATATATAAGGGTGAGAGAGGTATAGAGAATGTCTTGCCAGGTAAGAAAGTTGAGCAGAAGTCTATCTTCTAGGAAATGGGCCAGATGGAATAAAGATCTTTCAGTTTTGTAGTATGATAGTGAGTGATGTTTAGGGCAAAGGAGAAAGTTATGCTCATGGTACTGTTGCTTCTGGGAGGATAACATCATGTGATTAGCGTTGGGAGCCTTGTGGGGTTGTTCAGGTCAGTCTCCTACCTTTGTGCCCAGTGATGACTATTGTAACAATAAACTACTTTTGCTTGGGCAGGTTAGAAAGTATGATCTCCATTTACTTGAAAGAGAATCCTTTGTCTTGCTGGGACGGTAACTGAATCATGCTGAAATGAATGAAATATGCAACCCAGTTGTATTTAGTGACTAGCAATTTATTCCCAATTCATTTTATAAAGGAAAATGGCTAATATATGGTTTGTCCATTGGGAAAAAAAATAATTTTTCATTAAGGCAAGAGTTAAGTTTATATTTTCTCAAAAACTATTCTAAATTTGTCATCTAAGTATTTGAATAACATATTTTGGCCTTGTTTTTTAATTAGTTTCCTGTAAACATGTCTATGGTGTCTGTTAGAGAGTACATTTGAATGCGTATTTGTGTGTATATGTGTGTATATTGTATTTAAGAGACTAAAAAAGGAGGCCTTTAAGAGAGGTGTTTATGGTGTTAAAATCTCAAGGCTTCCTAAAGTGCATCTGTTTGGATAAATTGGATGTATATTCTTCTCTAACTGGTCCAACTGTTGAGTTTAATGAGGCTACCGCTGATGCCAATTGTGAATGGAGACTTGGCAAATTTATTGTCAAATCAGCTCTCCTCTTACATTGTTCTGAGATCATTCCTTTGGGCTTATATACTTTTTCTTCACATGTTAGTAAAATGCCACAAATGCTTGCTCTTGAAGTCCTGAGAGATGTGGCATATTTTTATTATTTTTATGGGAATCTCTCTCTCTTTTAACCACTCTCACTTGATTAAAATAAGAGGTTTTTTTTTTTTCTTTTCTTTTTTTCAACCTGATCATTTGCACACTGGAAATGAAATCTCTCCTGGGGATTAGTTTAGATACTCAAGCTTTCCATTCAGGTGAAGGTGTGAAAAATACATGACAAGGATTTTACTCAAATAGGGCATGAGAAGTGAGGAACAAGAAGAAACTGAGAGGATCTGGCTGAATATTTTTTTTCTATGCTGCAAATTTCATTTTCTCTGAGAATTGGGAGGAAGGAAAACAAAACAGCAAAAAGGTGGAACAATAGGAAGGCCATATATGAAAAACAAAGAAACATGATTTGGTTTAATCTAACAAAGCAAAGTCTTTCATGAAGGCTGCAAGTTACAGAACAGGTGTATCTCCTGAAAGTAACACTGCTGATTGCAGCAGCTTAGGAAGCTAGGGTCAGTGACAGACATGCATATGCAGTGGTCCTTCATCATACTCAGGAACTTAGTCTGGCCTTTAAAGCCATGATCCAACTCCTGACTGCCACTCCAACTTCAGATTCCCCCACTCTCTCATGACCCCTAATGCCTCTATCTTTTTGCAGTTTCGTGAATACATTGCTGGTTCTCATATCTCTGTAAATATGCTGCCTTTGTTTGCCATGCCCCTTTTCTGTTGCTCCATCTATTGGACTCATCCTTCAAGATTTAGTTCCAGTACCATTTTATTTCTCTGCTATCTCCCTCTGGGTTACTTAGATGACCCCTTATACCCCCATAGCACTCTGAGTTCACTCCATTTACAGTTCTTTTTACAGAGTATTTTAAGCATGTTTTACTTTTCTGCATCTATAGTTAAATGGAAAGAGCCTAAGAAATAGATGCCTTATTTAGGTTTTACGCCCCATAGCCTCTGGCACCATCGCTAGCACATAGTAGGTGTATAATAAATTTTGATTGAATATAATTTTCAAGTTGGGATACAGAATAGAAGGTGGTGAAAATGGAATTATTTAACATTTGCACGATATTGTCCTAGGCTTTCTGGGAAGAGAGGTAGAAATACAAATAAAAACAGGTCACTTTTCAAAATGAACTAGAAAGGGAAAGACACATGATTAACCCACATATAAAGCTATGTGTGAGTTCTGTCAGGAAGTCACTTGGGGGAGGGTCCTAGGAATTGAGTGGAAGGTGAAATCCAAATTTCATTTCACTGAGAGGTGGTGGAAAGGCTTCATAAATAAAAAAGCATTTGAACTGTGCCTAGAAGTTCCAAAAAGAGGTTGTTTATTGTTTTTATTTTTCTTGATCAGACATTTACTGAGCTCACAGAGCCTGCAGGAATTTAAACTCTATTTCTACCTAGGTTGACAAGCATGAATTTAATTAGCCTTCTCAAAAAATTAATAAAAAAAGAAAATCACATGTCACCACCTAAATACCATAGAATCATATAAGTATCTTATGCTGAGTGATTATCTGAAACAAGATAATGTACTTACTCTGCTGTCTCTTAGCAAAGCTTTGACTCCCCAATATTGCTGATGGCTTGGGAGAGGATGTGAACTCAATTCGGGGGCAAAAAAGGAAATTATAGAAATTTGGTGGAGGACCCAGTATAATTCTGTGTCCTGTGTCCTTCACCAAAGCAACAAGAAATGGGACCATAAGTGAGAAAAACACCGTTAGCAATTTAAATAACTCAGGGAACAACCAAGTATTTGACTCTAAATGCAGGGTTTTTCTAAAGTGTGGACTACTGAAAACAATGTTTCGGGGATAAAGATTAAAATTCACTCACCCCTTGGTCAGCGCAGGTGGTGGTATAGAAACAATTTCAGCATCTGATCTAGACACTGGTATTTGAATGGACTGGACTTATAAATGATCAGCAAGAAGATGAAACTCCCTCTAAATCAGCGAAGTATAAACTAGAACAAATATAAATCTGGCAAAATTTAAAAATATGTACACTATCTGGAGTTTTGAGGGGTGTGGGGAAATATACACTATAATACACTGCCGGTGAGTTTAGACGTTGGTAAAACCATTCTGTCTTGAGCTCAGGATGAATTGTTATTTGCTAAAAGAGAAAAACTGGAAAGGGACAGAGTATGGGGAAAAATTAAGAAATTATGAATTCTGTTTGGGACATCCTAAAAGATACCAGGAATTCAGGTGGGGATCAGGCCATGAGTATGTGAATTTGGAACTCCAGGAAGGAATTCAAACTGGAAGATATGAGAGTCACCAGCATAGAAATGGTACATGAAGCTATGGGACCTCAGTCATCAGTCACTCATTTCACAGCTGTGAATTAGTTGTCTGTTATATGGAATGCACTGCTCTCAGAATCTGTGTGGATGATATGAAAACACGAGCAATGGGTGGGTCCCAGCTCTAAGGGGGCACATATAAAGAAGCGCTTGCTCTATGGTAAGTGATCCGTAAAATACATAAAATGATCACATCATTTGATTTTGTATCTTTAGTGGCCAGCTCTTCGCATATACTGGCTACAGTCTTCCCATGGATTTGCCCAAGGTGGGTAATTTTTTCCTCAATTTTACTGATAAGGAAGCTAAGGCAAGGGGACTTTAAGTGCATTTCATGTATTCACTGGTAGTAAATGGAGTTACTGATGTCAGACTCTGGTCTGTTTCATTAAAAGCCCGTTCTCCTTTCAACCATCTTCACTCACTGCTTTTCAATAATAGCCCTGTTGTCACTAAATCCTAGGCTTCTTGACCCACACTGTCTGAATAATGATCACAGCATCCCTCTAGGAAAGAAAGGTATCAACTGCAATTAGTTCTATTTGATGGATGGAAATCCTGGCTTACTTTGAATTTAAGTAAAGTAAGTAAGGTTGCTCATGGGCTGGTCAGCCATGGGGAAGCTGGTTCTTTACATTCTTCTTAGATTCGTATACTGCAATGTATTGATTCTTACATAAATATATTTAATGGCTTGATATGACAAAGTGGCCCATCACTCTGGATCATCCCCCCTACCAGTGATTCCCAAACTCTCCTATGAGCTGTACAAAACTTATATAGAGAGGGAAAACTTCCTTAATGGAATGGAAAACAAAACCTTATTTAACCAGAATGGATTTGTTCTTAAAGCAAAAGAAAATAGACCCGTTTTTCAAAGATCACTTCTTATTCTCCAAGACTTCTGCGATTATCTGTTGAATTTGAGTTTAGTTCAAGTAAAGATTGATTTCCAGGACAGGTTCAGGAGCTCAAACATTATAGCTAAAGAAGAGGTGGATAGCCATTGTGCCTGCATACTTGTGAGCTTAAAGTTATACATAGAAAAGTGTCAAGTGACTCAACAACATTCACCAAGTTTTCATCTTTCGGGGGGGTTCCTGGAGGGGGGACATTACAGGGCAGCCTGCATTAATACCAAGTGCCCTGCCTGGTCTGAAGAGGTGTCATCATTTTGTTGATTATTTTGTATGCCAAGGACACTGTTCTCATTGCAAAAGTCAGTCACCTTGTCATCTCCTTGTTCTACTCCTCATCTCTTCTTGGACAGAGGAGACCCTCCTTAAGGTAAGGGCAAAGAGAAGGCAACAAGTTGCTAGCTGCCCTTTCTCACTGAACCCAGGTGAATGCGCTGAGGTATCAAGTGAGTGAACATCCACTCGGTCTCAGTCTATGATTCTTGTTACTGGCAGAGAAGCCAGTAAGTAAAACCAAAACCTCGTGGGACATGTAACCGTGGGATTTATTCCTTTTCAGACTACTGGAAAGCCAGGAGCTCTTTCCAGCATATGAACTCAATTTAACCCTTTTATACATAAGCTAACGTCTTCCCTTCATTACTTAATTCGTACGATAAAGCTCTCCAAACCTCCCCATGGTCCCTTACCTAAAACAAAGTCAGCTGAACCATGTGAAGCTCCATTTCTAATTACTGGTTGCTTTATTCAAATGCTCTTACCCCAAAGGGAACCAGTTGGCAGGGCAACAGAGAATGGACTTTGGGCCAAAGACTGTGGATCTTCTGTTAAATTCCTATGGTGCTCTTCTTTCCTCTCCCTCGTGGCTTAAAGTATGTAAATCTCTCATGCCAGCAAAAGAGGCCACTGTTCTCTCCCTGTTTTCCCGTGTCTCTTTTCAGGAGGTCTAATTAACCTGTACAGTTTCTTCCAGGTTTACCAACAGCTCTTTCACGTGATTTTCTTATCTTATACAATTCTCTCTTCTTGTATAATAAATTTCTCATTTGACCTTCCGCTCAAACAAAGATTATCTTAAAAATTGCCCACAACTGAAGAAATGACTTAATCTAATTCTCAAGGAAAATGCCTCCCTTCTTGTGCATCTTAAGCTTTGCTGTTGTTATTTTAAGTTCTGCGCATATGAACTTTTTATTCTGGCTTTTAAACAAATGTTTATCAATCATATAAAATTTGGATAATGTGGACAAGCACAAAGAAGAAAAAACGTATCTGAATATAAGTATAGTATTATTAATGTTTAAGCAATATAGTTGTTAAGGGCTTAGATTTTTGATTAGCTATCATTGCCACTCAGTGCATCAGTAGGCAGATGAGAAATATGAATTCAGCTAGGGCCATAAATGGTGGAAAGTCCCTGACATACCAGTGTGTAGGGTTAGGCGGAGGCAGGGAAGGGAGTGCTCATTTAGAAGTAGTCAGAGAAGACCTCTCAGAGCAGAGGCCTGAATATTGAGAAGGAACATTCTAGGAAGAGCAAAAGCAACACCCTTGCTCAGGGACACTTTCGGCCTGATTGAGGCTAGAGCCTTCAGGTTAACGGGCAAGATGAGCAGTGGTAGGTCTAAATTCATTCTCTGGTCTCTAAGACCAGAGAATGGAGGCTCCTTGATGCCATGGTAAGGAGTATGGGTTTTAAGTGTGATGGGAAGTAATAGGTCAGTTTCAAGCAAGGGACCTATATGATTGGATCTATAGTGTTTTTTTTTTTTAAACATCTTTATTGGAGTATAATTGCTTTACAATGCTGTGTTAGTTTCTGCTGTATAACAAAGTGAAGCAGCTATATGCATACACATATATCCCCATATCTCTTCCCTCTTGAGTCTCCCTCCTACCCTCCCTATCCCATCCCTCTAGGTGGTTGGATCTATAGTTTTAAAGAATAACTCTGCAGACTTCCCTGGTGGTCCAGTGGCTAAGAATCCACACTCCCAATGCAGAGGGCCTGGGTTCGATCCCTGGTCGGGGAACTAGATCCCACATGTGTGCCTCAGCTAAGAGTTCGCATGCTGCAACTAAAAGATCCTATGTGCCGCAAGTGAGACCCAGCACAGCCAAAATAAATAAATATTAAAAAAAAAAAAAGAATAACGCTGGCTGCTGTATGTGGAATGGATTTTAGAGAGCAAGAGTACAAGTAGAGGTGGGGAGGATGAAAGGTCAGGTTAGCAATATGATTTGGAGGCAGAGATGGCAGTACATGGCTGAAAACCAGTAGAGAGAGATAAAAATAAAGAGAGTCCAGAAAAACATTTTCCCCTACTCATAATGGAAAACTAGGGGAGGAGCCAATTTGGGGAAGGGGGCCAAAGAAGGGGAAATGAAGAGTTCTATTTTTGGACTTTTTTTTTTTTTTTGCGGTACGCGGGCCTCTCACTGTTGTGGCCTCTCCCGTTGCGGAGCACAGGCTCCGGACGCGCAGGCTCAGCGGCCATGGCTCACAGGCCCAGCCGCTCTGCGGCATGTGGGATCTTCCCGGACCGGGGCACGAACCCGCGTCCCCTGCATTGGCAGGTGGACTCTCAACCACTGTACCACCAGGGAAGCCCCTATTTTTGGACAGTTTAACTTGAGCCTGGTTATAGTAGTCTGGGGTTCAAGGGAAAGTTGGAATTCAAAACATAAACCAGTAGTATTAGAAGTAGAGATACAAGTAGAGGTAGAAGCTATAGGTGTCATTATAGTATTTACTCTTCCAATCTTTTTCATATTTGATTTAATATATTTTTTCAAAAAAACCTCACATTTTAATACCTCTTTATACTCGATACTTGTTTATTTAAAAAATTATATGTATGTACTGTGTATATACATTTTTTTCATTTATTATTTGCATATAATACTGATTTTCAAACCATATATGCATCTGAGCTGGGTCTTAGTAGAAGGAGGGCACTGGCTGCTACTCTGACTCCCTGATTCTCCTTAGCAAGCTAAACCGGCGCTTTTATCTCAGTCAGTAGACGTACTGGAAGAAAAGGTCTGAATGATTTTAAGAAGTTTGATTAAAAAATATAAATTGCACTTCACGTCTGACACCTAGAACAAATAGATGCTCAGTAATTATTTATTTGAAGACTGATTACAGTCTCTCTAGAATTATATGAAGGTGACTTTTCCCCTTTGCTTTGGCAGAACAGAATAGTGCAATTTATAATAATGTTGATTTGTAGGCAGAATAGCTTATTTTAATTTGCATTTGCAAAATCAGGGAACAGTTGATATTTTTCATACTTTCTTCAGATATTTGTTGTCCTTTTGTAAACATTCACTTACATTTGCTGCCTCCTTTTCTACTGGGATCACTTTTCTTTTTCTCATTGTAAAACTTGATATTTAAAGGATATTGAAATGTTTCTTTATCGTAAATATATTAAATATTTTTCCTTTCTGGTTTGTTACGTACCTCTTAATTGCATTTATGTGTTTCTTCTTTTTTTGAGGGTGGGTGTGGGTGGAGTGTGCAGAAGAGATTAATATTTTATGTTGCTAAATTAGCCTATCTTAAGATATGCTAAAGGAAAATAACCCTTGAAAAAACAAGGCTTCTTTTTGCAAATTGAAAGAGGTTTCAACGTTCCAAACAAATGCAAATAAATAACTATCAAACCTAAGTACATCTAGTCAACATTTTAAAATGATAAGTCAGCTTGCCAGTTGTTCTCTTGCTATTCGTTTTCTATTTGTCCCATCTGTCCTTTGTTCTCTTTTCCTCTTTTTCTGCCTTCTTTTGAATTAATTGAATATTTTTGATTCCATATTATCTCCTTTGCTGGCTTATTAGGTATAAATGTGTGCTTTGTTATTTTAGCTACTGCTTTAGGTTTTATGGCATATGTCTTTAACTTATCGCCATCTACCTTTAAGTGATATTACATCACTTCATGTGTAGTATTAAGAACCTTACACTGCTCTCTTCCATTTCTTCTCTCCTGGCTTTTGTGCTATTGTTTGCATATATTTTAATTTTATGTATTGTAAGCCACACACTGCATTATTATTTTTGTTTAAACCATCAAGTGTCTTTAAAAAAATTAAATATTAACAAAAAAACTTACGTATTTACCCATGAGTTACTGTTTCTGATCTTTATTTATCTGTTTAGATCCATAATTTTATCTATATTAGTTTCCTTCTGCCTGAAGGACTTGCTTGAATATTTGCAGTTGTGTGGGTCTAGTGGTGATGGTTTTTTATGTCTGAAGCAATCTTATTTCACCTTCATTGTTGAAAGATATTTTTGCTAAGAAGTTCCATACCCTACCCCTCACCCAGTACTTTAAAGATGTTACTTGACTGATTTCTTGCCAGCACTGATTTTGATGAGAAATTTGCTGTCATTCTCACCTTCGTTCCTGTTTATGTAATGTATCTTTTCTTTCTTGCTGCTTTTAGGGGTTTTTCTTCATAGTTGATTTTAAGAAATTTGATTATGCTATTCCTTAGTATAGTATAGTATTCCTTAGTCCTTACTATAGTATAGTATAGTTTAGTTCTTTTATTCTTTTATTCTTATAATTCTAATCCCATTTTCGTACTGGGATTCCTTGAGCTTCTTGGATCTGTGAGTTTATAGTTTTATCAAATTAGGGAAATTTTCAGCCATTATTTTTTCAAATATGTCTCTAATTCAATTAACTGATTTTTCTCTTCATCATGTGTCATATTTCCCGGCTTTTTTTACAATCCTGGTAATTTTTTATTGGATAGCAGATATTGTGAACTTTGCTTCTTAGATGCTGGATATTTTTTCATTCCTGTACATAATTTTTAGCTTTATTCTGGGATGCAGTTCATTGATTTTGAAAGTATTTGATCTTTTTAGTTCTTGTTTTTATGACTTGTTAGGCTGGACTGGAGCAAAACAAGTGTTCAGTCTAGGGCTAATTATTCTTGAAGTGTTCAGTCTAGGGCTAATTACTTCCACTCCTGAAACATGACTCTCTTAAGAACAAACAAATGACTATTCATTTAACCCTGAATATGACTTAGTGGCAGTGGCATCCAAAGAGAACAGCAAGGGGAATGGTCCACCTTGTACAGAATTTAATAATGGCTGTGTTTACTGTCAAATTTTAATAAAATATATGTGAGCTTCAAATTAGTCCATTTTTATTTCCTGTTCTACTTTGTATTTTCATTGAGGTTAATTCAGAGAACTCCTAATTATGCAGTTGTCTCCCAACACGTGTGGACTCAGCCACATGTGTTTGTTTCTAGAGTAAGTTCTTAGAGGTTTAACATTGTTGAAACTTTCTTCAGAGGATATTACTTTTAGTTGTGGGATTGAAAAGTGCCCACCGAACTGAGAAGGTATCTTGAGAACAAACAATGAGGCAGGCAACTCCATCTAATCCATGGACCAGTTTATTATAGGGTAACTTACTCACAAGGTAGGATTGGGTGGACGGTGATCTGGAAGCATTCACAGCTGTACTCAGCACCGCTGAGGGGCCACTGGGAGACTTTTATAGTTAACCTAGGGTAGGGGGATATGGGCTTGGAAACAGGAAGTGCATTCCTAAGTCAAGATTTATCAATGAGTAACTACTTTCTTGGGTGTTGGGAATATGTCAGGGAAGGTCTTCATTATTGTTTGGAGACTCACTGGGCATAGAGGCCATCCAGACCTAATGATCATTCAACAATGTCTAGTAGTACAAAGCCCTTGATGACAGAGAAGAGATTTACTATGCAGTACAGCCCTGGGTAGGGTCAGTGGAAGGACAGGAGGAACTGAATGGGCCCAGGATGGAGTCAGTTATGCTAACAGCCATACATTAGTTATTTAAAAAGTTCTTGCACAGCTTAAGATTCCTCCGATTGTTTGTGTTCTTTCTGTATTAGTCTCTGTTTTCATATAAAATGGGTTTCTTAAACGTTTGTCAGTATTTGCCTATCTGCTCATATGGATACAGTGTGCCCCAAACCTATTTGGAGGCTCCTTATGGGTGGATGAGAATGGTCTACTTTGGTCACTATCCTGGAAGATCTCACTAGGAAATCTTCCATGTCCTTTGGGGGTAGTCAGATTCCCCAGGGGGGGGAAAAAAAAACCTTCCACTGTACTATACAGGTGGAATATACACAATGATGAAAATATGGAGATAAAGGTGAGGGAAGAATGGTGAAAGTAAACCTTCATTTTATTCTCTAGTGTTTAGCATTTTGTTTTCACAATGCTGTATCAACCTCACCCAGTCAGATTACTCAGAATAATGATCATAGTTGACTTGTCCAATCCTCAACTGTGAGCGATGTGGTCCTGAGACTCTGTTTTACCTTCTGGGGACTCAAACTCAAATCTGCTTCCATAGTTGTGGAAGGTGAGTAACCCAGCTCTAAGGAGGACCCTAAAGTGAGAGAGGGATCTATATGTTTCTTAACCAGATTTTCAACAAGTCCTCCATTTTTTAATTTGCTTTTTATATCTCAGTTCCAGACATTTCATTTCTGTCATTTCTCCAGATCTGGGGAGGTTTTGAATGTAAATTGAGTTTCTTATCAGTTTTTCTAGCCTCTAGATTAACTATTCATCTTTCTCTGGCTGGCTGAGCCAGTTACATTACTCCCTCAGATTTCCAGCATCCAAAATTTTTTTGGTTTTGTTGCTTCCCAGTCCTTCTGTTTATGTGAATTCATACCTTCTTGAAATTCCTTTACTGGAGATAATGTTTAGAAGTTTCATTATGAAGCAGAGCTCAATGCTATGTTCAGCTTACCATCTTAAATACTGTGCATCTGCAAATGTCTTTCTATTTTATTCATATGTGTAAAATTTTATGTCAGCTTAATATTTGCATCTTCATTCATACCTATAGAGTTCTTTTATTCTTATAATTCGAAGATATCAGCTAGAGGTACTTAGGTTTGCATTGTTATTTGTGTGCATTTGTTTGAAATGTTAAGAACTCTTTAGTTTGCAAAAATAATCCTTCTAAGTGGTTTTCTTTTAAGATATCTTAATTATTTTGCCAATTTCCTTAAATCTGTTCTTGTGGTCAGGAACAACAATTACCTGTATTTCACGGTTCCATACTCACTCCTCTTTACATATTGATATCTCTTTTATAATTGTATCTCCTTTGTTTTTCACTTTCCATCTGAGTTCTGAAAGTATATCTCAAGCTTTTATCTCTAATAATAGCAGATTTATATTTCCGTAGATTTCATTCTACATTTTTCTGCTTCCAGTGTGAATTTGGACTGGACGATTTGTAGTTTGCTTAATATATTTCCTTAACTCATTTACCTTACTTATCATTTACCCACTTGGTGTTAAATTTCAACTTCTTCTGTCTTGTGTACTTCTCCTGTTTCTTTATAAGTATGTAGTTTTGTTCCTTATTAAAGATTCTATGTAATTTCCTCAAATTTTCTTCTGATCTTTCAGTAGCTGATTTTTATAATTATGTTTTTCTTCTGAGTGTTCTCATTACTTTTCTCTTTACCTTACTCTTCAGAATTTCTTCACCCTCCCCCCCCGCCCCATCTCTCTCTCTCTCTCTCTCTCTCTCATGCTTAAATGAGGTAGGATTTCATTACCTGGCAGATGATTTGGTAGATATTGGTTCTACCCTCTGCCTACTTGTGTGTAAACAAATTACCTTCTCAGCTTAGATCGTAAGCCTTAAATTTACCAGGTATTTTTCTGATGGACCAATGGTCTACAACAATTAGACTTATTTATGTCTTCCCTGATTGTTGTCTAATTCTCTGAACTACTGTAGGACACAAACAAATGTTAGTTTCTAGTTTATACTTCTGAATCCAAATTCTTCACTCAGCACATTACCAGAGATGACTTTATAATGGAATAGACTGCCTCAACATAGCTCTACCTGCTCTGAGCCTGTTGTGTATGAAATATACTACCTTTCATTCTGTGCAGAAAAATGACATGGGTGGGGGAAGGTGTGCCACACTGTTCAGCTCACAGAGTATATCTGAAAGGTAGAGAGTGCACGCGGCCAGGTGTTCGGATTAGTAGTCCCTTGACTTCTGAGTCAGTGAATTGTAAGTAGGTAAAGCTAAAATCAGAGGGTAACGTTTTCCAGGCACTATCTGTGTAATCACATCAAACTTAATATGGTGCTTGCTAAGGCTGTGTTTTTATTTTCTCCATAAAAGCCCATATGTTTCGCAATCGGACCCCCAAATTTGAAACTCAGCATTTCATTTATTAGCTGTTTGACCTTGGGCAAGGTCTCACCAACACTCAAGTCTCTCATTTTTAGAAGGGGGGATAAGACATATTCCTCACAGCAAACCTCACAGAGGTTTGCTGTGAGGATTGAATGAGATAATATCTCTGAGATGTGTAGTATAACGTAGGCATAGAATACACACTTACTAAATGTTAATTACTAGTAAGCAGTGTGAGCTTTTCCAAGATTCTCATTAGATTTCTAGCCTTCATTTTTTATAGTGTTATGAGTTTTCATGTGTTTTCTCATTCCCAGCATGTGGGGTTGAGGTACTCTGTCTCGCATCAGTGGGCAGGTGGTGGTAGCGCCAAGCATGCTCTGAGCATCTGGCCTGGGGTTTCTGGTAGTGAAACCCAGGCATGTTGTTCTCTGCTGCACTCCATCTGAATTATAGTTCATGAACTGACATCCAAGACGCCTGTTAATAGGCAACATTTTGGTGTGAAATTGGGAAACACCATAGGAGAAAGAGCTTAAAATCCAAGTCTGCTCATGTGGCTTAATCATGTTGACCAAAAAGGCTCTGTGTATGGGGAAATTTTCTGATGGGCTTTAGAGCTGCTTTGACTTTAAAATTTGTACCCAAGGAAGGCTGTGTTTCTATCTGTCTTTGATTTGTTTTTAATATCGACAGTGAATCCCAAACTTGAAGAAAATGGTTTTAGCAAGCTCTTGTAATATATGTCCTTTGGGAAGTGGCTTCATCAGCTGGAGGGTGTAACAAAGAAATCTGGGTTTGAATCTCAGCTCCAAGCCTCCAGGATCCTACATGGTGATCCTGGGGCTACTGCTAATATTCAATGGGATCCAGCTTGATTATATCTAAAAATAGAGATTGCCTTCAGTCTTACCAGCCACAGAGCCCATCATGCCAGTATACAAATGTCATGGCTTTCTAATTCTGGCTGTCTGTAAGACTTGAGCACAAAGGTCTGCGTGGTCCTTCTCACTTGACCCATAACATATGCTACGGTGAACCGATTAGCACAGGCCCTTCCCTCTTCCTTCCGTTCATATCAGCCCCAGCAACAGTGATTCATCACAGTTATGGTACCAATAGTTGGGTTAAAAAGTGAAATTACCCCTCTCTTTAGTGCTTCTAGAATTTACCAAAATCAACAGGGAGTCTTCACCACAGGCCCCTAATGTGAAAGTTTCTGTACAGGAAAATCCATAAGCTGGGGTGACTTTTGTGTTAAATTACATTTTATGGCTCAAGAAAAGCTTTTCTTGGTTTTCACCACCATTATAAAGCACAGAAGATAATTTCAGATCCAGTTTACACAACAGATCACTTCGGGTTGATATGGGCTTTATGTTAGTGGCATGGAAATAGTTGCCTCTGCACACTGATATGTAGTGAAATAGGCTGTAAAAGGTAAGATCAATTTTCTATTAAAAGTAAAAAGGCTAGTAGAGCGGGAGACAGTGGGGGCTTTTCCCATTTGTCATTCAGGACCGTTTGACAGTTTTACATTTGCTGCGGAAAGTACCAACTGGTATGCCGCAGTGAAGCTTTAGGAAGTACGCACAGGTACGCAAACGCACATACACACCGACGCAGATAGTGCAGACCTACGTAAATGGGCACAAAAAAAACAACACAGTTGTCACGTACATGGACATGTATTCAAGCATGTGAACACAGACACAGCCACGTAGCAAAGACATGCACTTACAGATGGGAGGGCATTTATCAGATGATACCGTGAGACAGCCAAGAGTGGCAATGGCAGAGTCACACAAAATCAAGATGAAGGCTCATGCCTTTAGGAGCCCAGAGACCTAGAAACACTTAAGTAAATATATAGAGACACAAGTGTACTTGTGTGCAGACACACACAGTTACACACAAACAGAAAAAAAGCATACAAAGTGAGACCCAGAGACAAAGGCAGATAAACACAGAAAGATAAACATCGAGGTACGCATACCACAGATGTAACCCCACCACCTGTGCAGCTTGATGCTAAAAACATAAGCCCACGCTGACACCATATAGTTGTGGCCTCTGTACCTCTGGTTAACATTGTTTCAATTTTGTACTGAGTTCCTATTTCTGCGTGCCTGAAGTCTTTACTGAATTCTCCTTCTCCTTTATCTATTATATTAGGACTACTTTGAAGTTTAATTCCTCCCAAATTTTTCTTTTTTTTTTTTTTTTAGGTTTAATGACCTTAACTCAGATCCTCATGTTTCATCTAGAATATTATAGCACTCACCTTACTTCCCTGGTACCCATCTTGCTCCCCTCCAACTCATTCAGAATTACCATTTGTGGTACATCATGATTGAATACAAGAATTCCTTCTAGAACCAAAGAAAAACATAAGGTTTATTGAGCCCCTCCTACATGTTAAGTGTTATAGTATCTTTTAGTCACATTACTGTAAGCGCATTAATTCCATATCCCTCTTTTCAATCTTGGGTAATTTCTCTTTTCTCCCTTTATCCTTATATCTTTCCTGTCATTTAACTTTAACCCTGGTTTCTCTTTATGTACATGTTTTTCCCCATCCCTATAATTTTGCTCATCATTACACCAATGTTTCCTCCTTTAATAATTCTATAATTCTATTATGAATATCTGTTTGGCCCTTTGTCCTTGACAATGAAACTCCATTTCTTCTATTTCCCATTGAGTTTAGAGATCCCACCTGTCCTTCAGTGCCTCATTTATTTCCATTTAATGCCTTAATTAGTATTCTGTATACTCTTGAAGCTATAATAAGTAGTACAGAGCTTAGCACTTCATTTTTCTTTCCTTCCTTTACAGTATATCAGTTTCATCTCCCTGCCTGAATTACAGTCCTTCTGAATGCAGCATAAATTCCACTTTATCCTTATCCTTTCCATGCATGTTAAACCTCCAGCTTATTACTCTGATAGGCTTTGGTGTACTCTGCACCCTCATTCAGGGTCAGGGCCTTTTCAATTGATCACTTTCAATGCTCCACCTTCAGTCTCAACTAAGATTCCAAACTCCAGACCGGTATGTCTAATTTTACAACGCTTGAAGTCACCTTACGCCTGATGGACTGTTAATTTCAACTTACAAACACTAAAGGGGACAATCTCTTCCCATTATCTTTCTCTGAAACCCCACAACCCCTTCATTTTTTTTTTTTCTGATGGTGTTAATTGTTTTCCCATGCATCCAGTTATCCAAGTTAGAATGTCAGTCATTAGTTTTTACCTTCCTATCTCTCGATCCTTCCCTTCCCCAACATTTAGAACATGAAGAGATAACTTCATATTGCCTTTCTATCTATCACCACCTGCTGTCCTCTGCCTTTGAGCATTGCTCTGTCCCGTGCCCTCATCAGCGTGAGGACAGGCAAGTGGAGAAGACTGGCTTCTAGCTACTCTCTTGCTTCTAGTATGATTCCCCCAGGTGACCTCCCTGCTGGTGTCAGAATCGTTATTCTGTAATGAAAATCTGATCTTGTCATTTCTATGTAAAAAATCTTCAGTTGTTCAAGAGTGCCCTAAGTTAAAATCCAAACTCCTTCAGCAGGCAATGTCTGTTACAGCGTTGCCTCCTCTAGCTCTTTCAGTTGAGTGGTCTGGTCTCTTCCTCTTTATTTCTACCCAAATGGCCCCATATTCCTCTAAATGCTGACTGCATCACATCTCTGGGCATCAGTTAGCAATTTTCCCTTTGTTTAAATGCTATATTTATATTATGCTGTTGTGCCTGGGAAACTACCATATATCCTTCAAGACTCAGTTCTGAAGTTTTCCTAGACTTACCCTGGGAAAATGAAACATTCCCATAACACTTGATACAAAAAACCCGCCCGGGCTTTCCTGGTGGCGCAGTGGTTGGGAGTCCGCCTGCCTATGCGGGGTGGGGGCGGGTCGGGGGCGGGGCGCGGGTTCGTGCCCCGGTCCGAGAAGATCCCATGTGCCGCGGAGCGGCTGGTCCCGTGAACCACGGCCGCTGAGCCTGCGCGTCTGGAGCCTGTGCTCTGCAGCGGAAGAGGCCACGACGGTGAGAGGCCCGCGTACCGCAAAATAAACCAACAACTTCCAAAACAAACAAACAAACAAACAGAAAACGTCTAGGAGAGGTCATGTGGTTAGCTGTTCATATGTCTTTCTCCTTAATTGAACTGTGAATCCTCAAAAGAACAGATACTATATCTTATCCATCGTGGTCTTCCCAGTACAGTGTCCTGTACTTAGTGAAGGTAGTTGCTCAGTACCTTGGATAATTGCTTCTGTTAACTATCAGGCAGGAAAAAAAACGGCACCACAGACTCCAGTACATGTTTAAGTGGAGGGATAACTGTTTATTACATACCTAATATAAATGCTACATTTATAAATATAGCATTAATAAATGTAACATTAATGTTACATATGTATTGTTTCATTTAATTCTTACAACACCTGTATGATGTAATTGTGACTAAGCCCATTTTCCCAGGGCAGAAAACTGAGCTCCAGAGAAGTTAAGGATCTTCCCAGGTTAGGTCTGTTTACTTCGTTTTAGCCCAGGGCCCTCCATGCTCTCTCATCTCACTGGTCCAAAATGTGTTCGTAATGCATTATCTCTGTGTCCAACTTGGAAAACTCTTGATTAAACCGACATACATAAGTATCTTCCCTGCACTAGTTCTCAAAGCCCTTGATACTATAATGTCATTCTCCAAGTTTGACTATACCACACGGTACTTCCCAGATCTACTTGACCTCAGAACTCTTTCATGAGTTTCCCATGCAGAATGTACTTTGGGAAATGCAATATTATACCAAAATGCTGTCCTTAAATAACTTCTGGTGTTCTTAGTCTTTAGGGAGGCACTTCTCTTTTTCAATCCCTTTCAAGAGACTATATTTATCCCGACCCAACTCCTCATTCTGTTATACTTAGGTCAAGCAGAAATGGTTGGCATATGAATTCCTGGAATTCCAGAGACCTCACTACCTCTTATGTGCCTGTATTTGCCACCAGCTTCCTACTTATTTTTGTCCACACCTAGACACACTGGCTATGCCTCACAGAAAACATGTGCAAGGGAAGAAAATACTTGGATTGAGCCGACTGAACTCCATCCACACTGTCACTGTGACTGGCTTTCTGGTTGTGTTTGGTCTGGGGTGAGTGCTGTGGAGTTGCCTATACCTTCTGCACTTTACAGGACAAGTTTATTTATTTTTGTCTCCAGCTGAGAGCAGCAACCTGGCATTCCCTGAGCCCCATGGTAATTTCCCAGACTCAGTGATTCCTCTTTCTCTTGACCTGTTTCACAGCTGGTAGCAATGCTGCTGACCTGGATTTGCTCTCCTTAGCTCAAATGACATAGCAGCTCAGAAGATGCGTGCATTTGACAACACAAAACTCCATCCCTTTAAAGAATACACACATACACACACAAACACACACACACCCACCAGCTCTGAAGACAGAGGTGCCTCAGTTCTGGCTCCAGGACTCCAAATCTCAGCTCTACCACTTGCCAGCTTAGACAAATTAGTAAACCCCATAGCCTCACCTTTCCTTATCTGCACAATGATGATAATATTACCTACCTCACAGGGCTGTTGTAGATAGATCAGTGCCTGGAATATAGCAGTAATCATTTATTGTTTGCTCTGTTTATATTACTAGTATTTTTCAATTTTGTCTTTTATTGCTTTATATATTACACGTACTCATTTTTACTTTATCACAAAATAACTCTCAGGGCCAGAGAGCTTTTTTTTTTCACTGAAGGAAACCACTAAAAGAATAATCTATTGATCCTTTTTACAAAGAATTAGTCATTATCTGGAGAAATTAATCATAAACATAAGAAAATGTTACCAGTGTTACTTCATATTTTAATTATTTCTAAAAAATAAAAAACACTCGTAGACAAAGAAACTGAATTTTAGGTAAGTCCATTAACACTAATGTTTAAAAGCTTACATGTTGAGTAAGTGCAACCAACAATATATGAAAAAAATGTTTTGGGTGTGTGTATTATTGAGAGTATAATCTAACTAAGCTAGTGGATCTCAAACTTTTTGGTCACAGGAATCCTTTATATTCATCAAAATTATTGAAGACTCTGCAGGAGTCTTCAGTGAGCCATATCTTTCAATATCGATGATATTAAAAATTAAAATGAGAAACTAACACATTGTAAATCAACTATATTTCAATAAAAAATAAAATGAGAAGACAAAAATATTTGATTGATTAATTTTGGAAATAAAAAGAAAACCATTGCATGCTAATATAAATTATATTCTTAGTGACAAATAAATTATTTTCCAAAACAAAAAAAGTGAGAAAAGTGGCATTCCTTTATATAATGTTTTTTTTTTTTTTTGTGGTACGCGGGCCTCTCACTGTAGCAGCCTCTCCCGTTGCGGAGCACAGGCTCCGGACGCGCAGGCTCGGCGGCCATGGCTCACGGGCCCAGCCGCTCCGCGGCATGTGGGATCCTCGCGGACCGGGGCACGAACCCATGTCCCCTGCATCGGCAGGCGGACTCTCAACCATTGCGCCACCAGGGAAGCCCTAATTTTTTTTATTGTAGTAAAAAAAAAAACACATAATGTGAGATCTACCATCTTAACACATTTTTAAGGATACAGTGCAGTATTGTTAACTCTAAGCGCAATGTAGAATTTTTTCATCTTGCGTAAATGAGATTTTATCCCGTTGAACAGCAGCTCCCTATGTTCCCACCCCCCAACAATCATTCTGTTTTGTATTTCAATGAGTTTGACTGCTGTGGATACCTCATATAAACGGAATCATGTAGTGTTTGTTTTTCTGTGACTGACTTATTTCAGTTAGCATCATGTCCTCAAAGGTCCATCCGTGTTGTAGTATATGGCAGGATTTCCTTTCATTTTACTGCTGAATGATATTCCATTATATGGATATACCATATTTTCTTTATTTATTCATCAGTGGACATTTAGGTTATTTAGACTTCTTTGCTGTTGTGAATAATGCTGCAGTGAACATGTGAGTGCAAATATCTTTTTCCAAGATCCAGTTTTCAGTTTTTTTGGATATATACCCAAAGGTGGGATTTCTTGATCTTATGGTAGTTCTATTTTTAATTTTTTGAGGAACCTCCATACTGTCTTCCATAGTGTCCACGCCATTTTACATTCCTACCAACAGTGCACAAGTGTTCTAATTTCTCCACATCCTCCTCATCAACACACTTGTTACTTTCTGGATTTATTTTGTCTGCTTTTTTTTTTTTTTTTTTTTTTTATACGCGGGCCTCTCACTGTTGTGGCTTCTCCCGTTGCGGAGCACAGGTTCCGGACGCGCAGGCTCAGCCGCCATGGCTCACGGGCCCAGCCACTCCACGTCATGTGGGATCCTCCGGGACCGGGGCACGAACCTGTGTCCCCTGCATCGGCAGGCGGACGGACTCTCAACCACTGCGCCACCAGGGAAGCCCTATTTTGTCTGCTTTTTGTTTTTTGTCTTTATTTTTGTTTTATAATGGCCATCCTAACAGGTGTGAAGTGATATCTTATTGTGGTTTTGAATTACGTTTATCTGATAATTAGTGATGTTGAGCATCTTTTCATATACCCGTTAGCCATTTGTAAATCTCCTTTGGAGAAATGTCTATTCAAGTCATTTGCTCATTTTTTAATTGGGTTATTTGGAGTTTTTTACTACTGAGTTATAAAAGTTCCTTATATATTATGAATATGGCTCTCTTATCGGATATGTGATTTGAAATATTTTCTCCCATTCTATAGTTTGCCTTCTCAGTGTTAATTTTTCCTTTACTGTGCAGAAGCTTTTTAGTTTGATGTAGTCCCACTTGTCTATTTTTGCTTTTATTGCCTATTCTTTTCATGTCATATTCAAGAAGTCATTATCAAAAGCAATGTTTTGAATGTTGTCCCCTATTTTCTTCTACAGGTTTTATAGTTTCAGGTCTTACATAAAAGTCTAACTCATTTTGAGTTCATATTTGTGAGTATATGATAGGGGTCCAGTTTCATTCTTCTGCATGTGGATATCCAGTTTTCCCGACACACTTTGCTGAAGAGACTATCCTTTTCCCATTGTGTATTCTTGGCACCCATATTGAAGATCAGTTGACTGTACATGTGTGTGTTTATTTCTGGGTTCTCTATTTTGTTCCATTGATTTATATATCTATCTTTTTACCAGTACCCATATTATTTTGATTACTCTAGCTTTGTAATATGTTTTGAAATCAGAAGGTGTGAAGTCTCCAGCTTTACTTTTCTTTCTCATCATTGTTTCGGTTATTTGTGATCCTTTGTCATTCCATATGAATTTTAGGATTTTTTTTCTATTTCTGTAAAAATTGCCATTGGCTTTTGATAGGGATTGCATTGATTCTTTAGATTGTTTTGGTAGTTATGGACATTTTAACAATGTTAAGTCTTCCAATCCATGAAAATAGGATGTCTTTCCACTGATGTATATCACCTTTAATTTCTTTCAGTAGTGTTTCGTAGTTCTTAGTGTAGAAGTCTTTTGCCTTATAGTGAAGTTTATTCCTAAACTTCAATCTTTTTGATGCTTTTATTAGTGGGGTTGTTTTCCTAAATTTCTTTTTGGATTGGTCATTGTTAATGTATAGAAACATGTTTGATTTTTGTATTTTGATTATATATTCTACAACTTTGCTGAATTTTGTTTATTAGTTCTAGCAGTTTTTGTTTGGACATGTCATGGTTTTCTACATATAAGATGATGTCATCTGCAAACAGATAATTTTACTTCTTCCTTTCTGATTTGGATACCTTTTATTTCCTTTTCTTGCCTAATTGCTCTGACTAGAACTTGCAGTGCTGTATTGAATAGAAGCAGTGAGAATGGGCATCTTTGCCTTTTCCTGATCTCAGAGGAAAAGATTTCAGTTCTTCACCGCTGAGTATGATGTTAGTGGTGGGCTTGTCATATATGGCCTTTATTATGCTGAGGTAATTCCCTTCTATTCCTAGTTTGTTGAGTGTGAGTGTTTTGCTTTTTGTTTTCCATAAAAGGGTGTTGAATTTTGTCAATTACTTTTTCTGCATCTACGGAGATGACTATTGATTTTCATTCTTTGTACTTGTGATGTGGGGTTTCACATTGATTAATTTTGTATGTTGAGTCATCCTTGTATCATGGGGATAAATCCCACTTGGTTGTGCAGTGTGATCCTTTTAATGTACTACTGAATTCAGTTTGCTAGAATTTTGTTGAGTATTTTTACATATATATTTATGAGGGATATTGGCCTGCAGTTTTCTTTTGTTGTAGTATCTTTTTTTGGCATTGGTATCAGGGTAATGCTGGTCTAATAAAAAATGAGTTTGGAAGTGTTCCCTCCTCTTCAATTTTCTATAAGAGTTTGAGGAGGATTTGGTGTTAGTTTTTCACTAAATATTTTGTAGAATTCACCAGTGAAGCCATATGGCTTTGAGCTTTTCTTTCTTAGGAGGTTTTTGATGACTCATTCAATCTTCTTACTAGTTATACATCTGTTCAGATTTTTATTTCTTTGTGATTCAATCATGGTAGGTTTTTTTTTCTAGAAGTTTTTCCATTTCTTCTAGTTTATACAGTTTGTTGGTATATAATTGTTCTTTTATTTTGGTGGCATTGGTAGTGTCTAATCTTTCATTTCTGATTTTATTTGAGTCTTCTCTATCTTAATCTAGGGAAAGCTTTGTCAGGTTTTTTGATCTTTTCAAAAATGTTAGTTTTACTTATTTTATATTCTCTATTTTATTTATTTCTACTCTAATCTTTATTATTTCCTTTCTCCTACTAACTTTGAGCTTGGCTTCCTAATTTTTTTTCTAGTTCCCTGAGGTGCAGAGTTAAGTTGTTTATCTGAGATCTTTCTTCTTCTTTATTGTAGATGTTATTGCTGTAAATTCCTTGCTCAGTACAGTACAGATTTTGCTTCATCCTGTAAGTTTTGCTGTGTTGTGTTTCAATTTTCTTTTGTCTCAAGGTATATTTTGATTTCATTTTTTATTTCTTCTTTGACCCATTGGTTGTTTAACAGTATACTGTTAAATTTCCACATATTTGTGAATTTTTCAGTTTTCCTTATATACTGATTTTTAGTTTCACTACATGTGGTTGGAAAAGATACTTGGCATGGTTTTACTCTTATTAAATTTGTTAAGATTTGTTTTTTTTACTTAATATGTGATATATCCTAGACAATGTTCTGTGTGTCCTTGAGAAGGACCTGTATTTTGCTGCTCTTGGGTGGAAAGATCAGTATATGTCTGTTTGGTCTATAGTGTTGGTCAAATCATCAGTTTCCTTATTGATTTTCTGTCTGGATGTTCTGTACATCATTAAAAAGCAGGGTATTGAAATCTATTATTTTTGTGTTGTCTAATTCTTCTTTCAATTCTGTCAATAATTTTGTCATATATTTAGATGCTCTCATGTTGGAGGCATATGTATTTATAATTGTTATTTAATCCTCATGAGTTGAACCTTTTATCCTTATATATTGTCCCTTTGTTCTTCTGAGAGTTTTTGACTTAAAGTCTATTTTGTCTGATATAAGTATGGAGACCTCTGCTCTTTTTCGGAAACCATTTGCATGGAATATCTTTTTCCATCCTTTTACTTTCAAACTATATATATCCTGAAGTCTAAAATAAGCTTCTTATAGACAGCATAGAATTGGATCTTGCTCTTTTTTGTTTTTATCCATTCAGCCACTTTATGTCTTTTAATTGGGAAGATTCATCCATTTACATTTAAAATAATTGTTGTTAGGGAAGGACTTACTATTGACATTTAGTTGTTTTCTCTCTGTCTTGTAGCTCTTTTGTCTCTCTTTTCCTCTCTTGCTCTCTTCTTTTCCTTTGTGTTTCATTGAGTTTTTTTATTGAGGTATAATTGAACTATAACATTACATTAGTTTCAGGTATACAGTACAATACTTTGATATTCATATATGTTGTGAAATGATTACCAATAAGTCTAGTTAACGTCTGTCATGTTACATAATTACAGAAAAAATTTATTTGTCTTGTGATGAGAACTTTTAAGATCTAGCCTCTTAGCAACTTTCAAATATGCAATACAGTGTCATTAACTATAGTCACCATGCTGTACATTGCAATGACTTATTTATTTCATAACTGGAGGTTTATAACTTTTGACCTCCTTTATCTGTTTTACACCCCCCCAACCTCCCACTTCTGGCAAGCACCCAAATGTTCTCTGTATCTATGAACTTGTTTTATTATTTATTTATTTATTTTAGGATTCCACTTATAAGTGAGATTATATGGTATTTGTCTTACTCTGACTTGTTCCACTTAGCATAATGCCCCCAAGGTCCATCCATGTTGTCATAAATGGCAAGATTTCATTCTTTTTTATGGATGAACACTATTCAATTGTGTCTATATATTTTCTTTATCCATTCATCCATCCATGGACACTTAGGTTGTTTCCATATCTTGGCTATTGTAAATAATGCTGCAGTGAACATGTATCTTTTGATTTAATATTTTCATTTTATTGAGATAAAAGGAATTGCTGGATCATATGGTAGGCCTATTTTTAATTTTTTGAGGAACCTTCGTACTATATTCCATAGTGGCTGCACTAATTTACATTCCACCAACAGTGTTCAAGAGGTCCCTTTTTCTACATCCTCACCAACACTTGTTGTTTCTTGTCTTTTTGATAATAGCCATTTTAACAGGCATGAGGTGATATCCCACGGTGGGTTCTTTTTTGAGGCATGCGGGATCTCTTCGCTATGGCATGCGGTCTGCTTGGATTTCTCTCTAGTTGCGGTGCACGAGCTTCTCTCTAGTTGTGGTGTGTGGGTTTTCTCTCTCTAGTTGTGGCACGCAGGCTCCAGAGCATGTGGGCTCTGTAGTTTTTGGCACATGGGCTCTCTCGTAGAGGCGCATGAGGTCAATAGTTGTGGCACACGGGCTTAGTTGCCCTGCAGCATGTGGGCTCTTAGTTCCCCAACCAGGGATTGAACCCACGTCCCCTGAATTGGAAGGTGGATTCTTTACTACTGGACCCCCAGGGACATTCCACCAATTACCTTCTTTTGTATTGTGTATCCATTAACATATTTCAATATAGTTAGCTTTATCTTTTGTCTTTTAACTTCTATGCCAAAATTAAAAGTGATTTATACATCCCTGTTACAGTATTACAGTATTTTGTATTTGTCCTTGTATTTAAATTTACTTGCAAACTTTATATTGATACTTCCATGTATGCTTTCATGTTGCTGTTTAGTGTCCTTTGTTCTAACTTGAAGGACTCCCTTTAGCACTCTTATAAAGTAGGTCTAGTTGTGATGAACTTCCTTAGCCTTTCTCTCTCTCTCTCTCTCTCTCTCTTTCTTTCTTTTATTGGCCAGCCATGGTATTTTCAGTCGGCAGTTTTGTTTTTTGTTTTTTGTTTTAGCATTTTGAAGATATTATCCTACTTCCTTCTGACCTGAAACTTTCTGCTGAGAAATCCTTTCATAGTTTTATGTGGTTCCCTTGCACATGACAAATTTCTTTTCTTTTGTTACTTTCAAAATTCTCTCTTTGTTTCTGACATTTGGCAATTTGTAAATTGTCTCAGTGTGGATTTTTTTGTATCTTAATTGTGATTTATTTTTAGGCTTCTGGAATCTGGATGTCTGTTTCCTTTCCAGATTTGGGAAGTTTTTAGCCATTATTTAAATAAACTTCCTGCACCTTTCTCTCTGTCTTTTCCTTCTGGGACTAATAAACAAACTATGGGAATCCTTATAGGATTTAGGTTTTCTTCACTCATTTTTATTTATATTTATTTATTTTGCCCCTCTGGATAATTTCAAATGACTTGCTTTTGAGTTCTCTGATTCTTTCCTTTGTTCAGGTCTGCTGTTGAACTCCTCTAGTTAATTTTTCAGTTCAGTTACTGTAATCCTCAGCCCCCCAATTTCTCTTTGATTCTTTTAAAATATTTTTTCTTTGCTGAAATTATCATTTTGTTTATTCATCATTTTCCTGAGCTCACTGAGCATCTGTATGACTGTTGTTCTGAATTCCTTGTCAGGTAATTCATATATCTCATTTTTTTGTAGGATCAGTTTCTACAGATTTATATTGTTCCTTTGCCTGGGCCATTTTCCTTTGCTTCTTTACATTCTTTGTCACTTTGTGTTGATATCTGCACATTTGAAAAAGCAACCACTTCTCTTCCTTTATGTACTAGCTTCTTCCAGGGGGAGACCTTCACCAATCAGCCTGCCTAGAGCTTCTGAGAGCTTTTCAAGCCTTTTATGTGGATGTATCTTCCCTGGATTTGTGCGTGAAGATTCCTAGTTAGAGGGATTTGCTGGTTGCTTATTTCAGGAGCTTATAATCCCTGTTCCCTGTGGTGTCTGTCTGCTGTACCATGGGTCTTCTCAGTCAGCAGCACACTGCTCAGCTCTTTTAAGCTCTCAGCAGCCTCCAGGCATCTGGAGTGCCATCTGTGCTCTGAGACAGGTGAGGTAGCAGCCACTCCTCAGGCAGGCTCCCCTGATCCTCCCATGAAAGTCAGAATGTTGGACATACGGTCCAGTCTTCTCTTTCCCTCCCCAGGAAGAAGCCAGGAGCTGGTAGTTTCCTCCCAATCATGTGATACTATGCCAGGGAGAGGGACTATGTCAAGAAGGTGCCGCAGATTTTCCTGTTGGTTTCACTGTAGCTGGTTCTGTGCAGTCTGGGTAGCAGGAGCTTCATAACTGTTTCCCAGATTTCTCACAAAGGATATTGGTCTGTGTATTGTTTCTGAATAAGTATCTCTGTGGGACGAAGGAAGATCTGGGGCTTCCTATTCCACCATCTTGCTAGCCTGCTATGGTATTGCTCTCTCTTTTTGTGAATCCCTTCAACGTCTGCCTTAGTAGAAGACACCTAGATTCTTATATCTGCTTCTGTAATCAATCCCTTGTCTTATGTTGGGCTGGTGGAAGTATATGAGGAAAACTTACCTCATGCAAATACGCGTTTGGAAAAAGAAGGATTATTTTTGTGGCCAAATCAAACGATTTTGCATGTTTTTTTACTAGACACCAAATCAAACGATTTTGCATGTTTTTTTATTAGACACCCTAACTCAACAGGTAGTAGTTCTTAACATTAATGGCAATGTGAAATCTGAAAGTATATAAACTTTCATATGCCATGACATTAAAATCCATTGATCAGTACTCTGCTGTGAATGAGTCTTTTACCTGCACATCATTCCATGACATCATGTATCGTTCATTTGGAAAATATTACTTTATTGAGTTAAGTAGATCTTCTAAATATTGACTCATGATTATATAATACTATGAAAAATTTTAAAATTGATCTGACCACCAATCACGTCAGGAATGTCTTATGATGGCAAACTCATGGTGGTGAATACAAGTTTTCCAAAATTCTAATTTTCACTTGATTGCTTGAATTTTATCGTTAGCAACAACTAATGATTAACATAGTCTCAGTTGTTTTCTCTGGAATGACAGGTTCACTTCATTGTTTCTTGAGAAAGTATCTGATATATATCCTAGTTTGAAAAACCTTATTCTGTCCATCAAACACTCTGTCAAGTAAAATAGTGTCATGTGAAAAACGTAGCTAGTTCAGTTTGTAACTCAATTGCATAAGTACTTTTGAGACAACAGTCGCAATTCTGTATCTATTAGAAGTGTTTTGTGCATAACTCTCATTTTATTACATAGAATATTTAAAAGATTTATACTCAGTAGTTGAGATTTATTAAAATTAAGGCTTATTGCCCTACATCAAGGACATTCTTAAATGGAAATGGCATTCCCCCGAAAAGAACATAGCTTTAAAGAATATGATGAATATTAATACAAATGGCTGTTGCTGCCTTGATTTCTACTAGGCAGGCAGCATTTTTATCAAACGTTGCTTTTACATTATCCGTAAAAATGTCAAGACAGTGAAAAGGAGAAGTTACATCTCAGCATTATTATGGGAATAGTTTTAACCTCACAGAGTCCCTAAAAGGTTCCCTGCAGACCACACTTTGAGAACTGCTAGTTTGAGCTGCTATAACAAATATACCCAAGAATACAGAGGATTGAATAAGATAAAAGTTTATTCACTCACTGAACTTCTTAGAGCAGTGGTTCTCATCTGGGGCAAATTTTGCCCCAGATATTTGGCGACATCTGGAGACATTCACGGTTGCCACAACTAGCGAGAGAGGAGTCACTGGTATCCAGGGATGCTACTGAACTTCCTACAACGCTTGGAGCACTCTCTCATAATAATGAATTATTCTGCCTAAATGACAGTAGTGCCAAGTTTCAGAAACTCTGATCTAAAGAAAGGAGGGCAGGCCAGGAAGATGGTGGCGTGCTCTACACCGTTGTTGAAGGGCTCAAGTTCCTTGTATCTAATTGTCCTGTTGTTCCACAAGGAGTTTTCCTCATCCACAGAGTCAATCCTGGCTCACTGGAACAATATCTCCTTTCTACAAGGGGCAAAGATAAGAAGTTGAGGGCAGGCAAGTGGCTCTTAAGAAAATGATGTGAAAGTTGCCCACATCCTTCCAGGTACTTGTGTTCCATTGGCAAGGACTTGATCAAATGGCCAGGTTAAGAGTGTCATAGAGGAAGGGATTCCATTTAGAAGAGATATGCAGAGGGTGGTTACTGGGGGAAATTAGCAGTATCCACCATGATAGGGAAATACTTAAAAACACTTGAAAGGGTGCTGAAAGAAGCCAGAGGTCTTTAATAATAGAACAACTTAAAATTCCTATTTATATATAATATAGCAATTGATTTTTAATATATAAAAAACCAAACACAATCCTTGTGATATTTTTCAAACACTGAGTTGATAAAAATATATTTTACCTTTCACCTTCTGGAAGCAAATGAATTCCTTGGGGACCTAGTAAATAGACTTGCCCAAAGGAAGAATGTGTTCTTTTGGGAAGTCACCAGCTCCTGCATAATGTTAATAATTGGCATCTGACTGGTTTATGGAACTTATCTTTGGGATTCATTAAAATCCTGCATCTCTTACTAGAAAAAGGATGGAGAGACACTGACTTCCTGTCAAAACCAGCAAGGTCTGGATGAAGGCCCCTTGGAAGTCTCATTCCTGTGAGCTGGTAAACATTTATTGCTAATTTGAAATGAGATGCTTAGTTACATAATTTCATTCCAATGAAGCTGCTAATTAATTGACAGGGCATCTTCGAGTGCTTTACACAGTGTGAGTAAAACGCAGCAGCATCTTGAGCCTGTTACCTGTGACCCTTTGGGAGAGATCAGTAAATAACTATTTAAAAGGCTGGAAACAGAGTTTGTTATAAATGAAAAGAAGAGGCCAGCCTCAGGGAGATCCAGGCTCAGGACCACCTCTGGCTCAAAGTCTTACAGCTTTCTCATCAGGCTCTTTCTTGAGAGAGAGTAATGAAAAGAAAGAGAAGAAAGAAAAAAGAAAGAAAAAAAAAAGAAAAAAAACCCAACCTCTCAACCTCTTACTGAACATTTACCACATGCCCAATCATGTGCTAGGAAATTACAAAAGAAATGTAAGACATTAAAGCATCTGCCCAATTATTTTTTGTTTTTTTTGTGGGTTTTTTTGGCTGTGTTGGGTCTTTGTTGCTGCGCGCAGGCTTTCTCTAGTTGTGGTGAGTGGGGGCTACTCTTCGCTGCAGTGCGTGGGCTTCTCATTGCAGTGGCTTCTCTTATTGTGGAGCATGGGCTCTAGGCTCATGGGCTTCAGTAGTTGTGGCACATGGGCTCAGTAGTTGTGGTTCACGGGCTCAGTAGTTGTGGCGCACAGGCTTAGTTGCTCCGCGGCATGTGGGATCTTCCTGGACCAGGGCTCGAACCTACGTCTCTTGCATTGGCAGGCGGATTCTTAACCACTGCGCCACCAGGGAGGTTCCCCCAATTGTTGTTTTAAGGCATAGTGTTTTTTTGGAAGTTAGGGGTTTGGCTTTGCCTCCGCTAACCTTTAACTCACCCCGTTCTTCCCTGTCTTTCTGTCTCTGATCCTCCTCAAACCTTTCCCTGCAGATGGATCATCAGTGTCCAGTTAATCTCTAAAGAGCACAGTTAAGTTTGTGTTATTGGTCAAAAGAATTCTAAATTGAAATCAATTTTTCAAATAAAATGCATTATTTTACTCCCTGCATACTCCAGCCCATTGGACTGGGAATATGCTACACAGGAATAAACATTTATTTGCACACACATACATGATCTCCTTGTTACTTCACTAGCCTACACTGAAGAAGATATTACTGGAACGAGAGTTTCATCAGTTCATGCAGAAGCAAAAACGTGTGGGGCAGGCAAGCTGGCTGTCTAGGTATTCTACTAAATGTTAGCGTTGACTCAGGATCTTTCAAAATCAGTTCTGAAAAGGCTCAAAGGCTGCATTATCACATCTTTACATCTTATTATTGGTTGTATTTTAATAAAGAATAAAATAAGGTCAGGTATAGATTTATCACCCAATCCAAAGAGTTTCATCTAGTTTATGACCCTATATTACCCAGTCTCTAACTGGCATCATACGTCTTTATTTTTAAAATAGTCTTTTTTTTTTAAAATAGTCTATATTTTTAAAATAGTCTTTGAAAAGGTGTACTCACAGATGTATCAACTATTTTGCATATCTCTAGTTCTCTGTCACTGGGTAGCAGCAGAAACCTTATCACTTCATGTCTGAATGTCTCTATGGGCATGAAATTGTTAAGAAGCACCTTAGTGAATAACTGACTCAAGAATTCATTGCTTAAAAACAAGATAATGTCTCTTTAGCAGAAGCATGCAGAACCCCAGAGAGATTATAACTCATAGAGAATTGTTAAAGGACAGACACTATCTCATTTCTCTTTCTCACATGTCCGCACATACCTACTTAAATCCTCACCAATAAAAAGGCATGCAACACGAATCAGAGGAGAAGCATATTTGCTGTCCTCACTGAAGTGATGGTTAACTTTTCTTCAGTCATGCCCAGTGCCTGGAATCACCTTAAAAAGCTTCATCCTACAGGAGCTGGGCAACTATGAGCCAGTTCTGTCCACTGACAGAAGGAGTTAGTCTGTGACCCTCCGAGGCCCACTTCCACCAACACCTCAGAATTTTAACATGAACCCAACAAGTCTGCATGACATATGTGCACATGTCCATTATGTATTGCAACCGGAATGCAAGAGCAGAGTGGACGCACAGGCACGTGATTAATACCTGGTTGTGGTCATGATTCAGCCCTTTCTATTTTGGGGCTACTGTTGACCAGGTTACTTAGAAGTCACAGAGTGATCCATATTGGGGCAAACATTTATGGACTTATATATCTATGGATTATAATATATATCTTTGGATATATAGAGATATAATAATATCTATGGATATATATATGTTATATGAGATTATATATAGAAAAAATATATATATAAAATATATCTTTGTATATTGTAGACTTTCTGGACATTCAGGTCCCTTTTGTAGGAAATTCTGAGGCTTTAGAACATTGGCCTTCTGGCCTGTGAGATTGTTGTTTCTCTCCACATGGTAGATTCAGTTGAAACACAGGCAAACCCATTTATGAAGACACATAGGAGAAATGGTAATCGTTTTGCCAAGTCCCAGTTGCCCTCATGTCATGAGCATCATAAGTATTTTATCAGATCTTATTTCCAGTAGGTCAGGGTCCAATGTGGGCCCTCATTCCTACACCTGGAGACCTTTTTGTAGGTATGTACTATAATTCAGTTTATTTTCATGTATTTATTTTAGCTCAGTGCAAAATATAAATTAATAAAATAAAATGTTCAGGATGCGATATTTTTTTAGATCCCAGATGTTCAGCATTTCTTAGTATGCATGTGATGGAACTAGAAAACATATATATGGACTGACATGTTTCTAAGGCTGTGAGTAGATATGGTGAAATGACTTAAGACAAAAAATGACTTATTCCTAACGCTCTTATTTGCTGTCCTCTTGAGGTGAGACAGTTTTAATTGGCTTCTGACATGTCATGAAGACATCCTCACCTCTGGATATTTATATCATGACTATGAAAACTTTATTTACAGTAGTTATTAATTTTTAACAGTTATTTTAAATTTCTTGGTGAACACATTTAAAGGTATTTCCAGAATCCATGTTTTGCTACTAATCGCGTATGTCCTGAAACTGTATGGTGAGATAAAAGTTTTCAGCGTTTGCTGTGTGAGGAAACAGAAGTTTGACTGAGAATGAGAATAATAAGACCCAGGGTTTGTTACCATCATTTTCAAACCACAGCCTGTAGTGCTGGGTTTTTCTATGAGCGGGTTTTCTTTTCTTTCCTTTTCTTAAAATTTTGGCCGAGCTGTGCACCTTGTGGGATCTTAGTTCTCTGACCAGGGATCGAACCCAGGCCCCTGCAGTGAAAGGGCAGAGTCCTAACCACTGGACCTCCAGGGAATTCCCTTCCTTGCTGGTTTTCTTATATGTTTACTAGCATCAATATTGAGGCTGACCATATCTCTGAGGAAGCCCATTATGAAGGTGTCTGGGACACGGACTCTGGCATATACTTAAGTTTATTGAAAAGACATAGTCTGTCATTGACAGTCCTGTACTTAGGTGGCGTTTCTGAATGTACATTTTGAGAAATTATTTGGAAGATTGAACTTCATTTTAAAAAGCTACTTTAGGATATTGTGCTAAATTTCAAATTTCAAAAGTAGCGGAAAAATCAAGTAAACTAGATGTGCCCACAATGAAATGGCAAATTTTGAAAATGACTAAGTTTTATATAAATATAATAGTTTTGAATGGCCCTATTCATGAGAAAATATATAAGAAATGATTCAATAATAATAATAATCCTGACCTTTAAAAATGTCTTTTTTCTGAAGTTTTCTTAATAAATGTGATTGTGGGCTTCCCTGGTGGTGCAGTGGTTGAGAGTCTGCCTGCCGATGCAGGGGACACGGGTTCGTACCCCAGTCTGGGAGGATGCCATGTGCCGTGGAGCAGCTGGGCCCGTGAGCCATGGCCACAGAGCCTGCGCGTCCGGAGCCTGTGCTCCGCAACGGGAGAGGCCACAACAGTGAGAGGCCCGCGTACTGCAAAAAAAAAAAAATATATATATGATTGTATGTGTTAAGTATATACTTAAAAATTTTTTAAGGCAAGATAGAAAATTTTAAAATGGGGAACAATATAGCATGCAGTTCAGAGCAAGGACTTTGGAACAAAGGTGCTGACTGGTATTGCAGGATAAGTTCCTTGGACAAAACCGCTTTGCCCAATAACTTGTTAATAAAAGGAGATAATGATAATACCTACCTTATGATGTTGCTGAGAGGGTCACATTAGAGCATCTTCAAAGAGCTTAGCACATTGTCATGAAATAATATTAACGTACTTTCATATTATCATTTATAAATTTTTTGCTTCTCAAGCAGGAAAAAAAATCCAAATTTGGAATGTTCACGTAAGATTTTTAAAAATTTACAAATAAGGTAATGGTTACTAGTTTTTAATTAAAACAGATAAATTAAGCTCTTTCTTTTACAAATTTGGTAAAATGTATGGTGTTTTCCCATATGCAAGGTAGTTTATGGTTCTATTTAGTCCCCCAAAGTAGTCATATTTTGATAGAAATATAGGCAAAAAGATATGATTCTTGCTTCTATACATATCCAAACATCCCTTCCTCATTTTTTTCCCCCAGAAATTGAAGAAGTGGAAAGTTGGGGGTTATTGATTTCACTGTTCAGGGACAAGGTTTCCTACTTGCTCTGTGACCTTGAATGAATCAGTTTACCTCTCTGTGCCTCTGGACCAGTGAGGGAGCTTTCAGCTGCAAAGCAGAGAAAACGCTCCTGAAAATGCCTTTAACAATGGCACATAGAGGCAGAGTGGTTCTGGGCTGGTTAATTCAGTGGCTCCACGATAATACCTAAGATCTAGGTTTTCTTCCCAACCATCTGTCCTTCCATCCTCAGTATCTCAGTTTTGTTCTCACCTTTTCCCCCTCGTGCACACACATTGGCTCTACAGGACCAGGCATTACACACAGACATAATCAGCTCCAGTGGAGGGACAACAGACATGTCTTTTCTGCTGTATCCTTCCTAAGACTGAGAACTTCTTTCCCACAGCTCCTCACCCCCAGGATTTCCTTTCATGACGTTGGTCATATCTGGGTCACGTATCACCCCAGCGAGTCACTTGCAAGAGTAGTAACATTGCTCTGATTGATGCAAGCAGAGTGAGATCCTATGTTGGTTAGATGAATCCAGATTTACCCCTGAGCTGGAGCTGGTGGTCTCTTTGCAGAAGGTTGAGTACATGGGTGCAGCTTTGTTCAGGATTTAATGGACTTGGGTAACAATGTACAGTATCTGCTGAAACCTTAAATTTGTTGTCCTGTAAAATGCAGGAAATACCAATTCTATCTAAGTCACAGTATTTCTTAAATGAATTAATGTTAGCGCATCTACTTATAAGCAGGCCCATGGCTGTCAAATGAACAGCAATGGTTTTATGATGAGTCTAAGCCTCCTTTGTCAATTATGTGTAAGTATAATTCTAGTCTCTCCTTCACCTGCTCCTCCACTGTTCAGCCAGGACTCTGTAGAGTTCATCACCTACTCCTTGCCATAGCTATTCCATTGCTGACTATACTGATCTCCGTAATGGTCACGTTCCAAAGCCACGTGACGAAGAAAAGTACAAACTAGGTGACTTCTAATCCCCTTCCTTTCTCTGCCAGGAGCCATTAATAATGTACAGAAAATACAATATCAAATATACGTATACTACCAAGATTCATTTTATGAAGGTGACTCAACCAAAGACATGTTCATTGTATGTTGTAAAACTACTATCTGTTTCTTCTTTCTGAGTAAGAAAGGAGAACTCAAAGGGCTTATGGTTTGGCCTGCATGCTCTCTTGCCAAGCACTGTTCTCATCCCTTGTTCAGGCCACTCTGGTGTGAGATCGTTTATGCTAATGTGATCCACCAAGAAGGACTGATTTGCCCTCGGGCCTCAGCTGGTGCCCATTTTCTTACGCCCTGGGATTTGTTTCCTCCCTACCTCTGGTTCTGTGGTTGAGACTCGTTGCCAATTCAGTTCTGACGTGGGAACACTTTCCCTTTTTTTTCCCCTGGGTTTGATTTTTCTTTGCATTTATCTGTTTCCATCAATGCAAAATACTGAAAGGTTCAGATTGATTTTCCTTCTCAAAACATGAAAGGTCTGTTTTTCAAACTTCAGTATTTCAAGAGGGAATATCTGTGATCAATATGTCTAAGAATTAAAGAGGAACTCCAGACTCCCCCTTCTGATTGTCAGTGACTCAAAGCAACCTGTTTACCCACTTGGATTCTTCCCAGCAGAAAATGTTAACAATTGTAATTATCACCATTATGCAGTATGTTCAATTGTACAATCAATATAATTGCCAAATGGAAATTATACAATAAATATAATTACTGCTTTACTCCTGTGCGGTATTTCACTGGCACTTCACATTTACTTTGTCCTTTAATTAGTAACAGGTGTAATTACAGTACTGTGCTTAGAGCTGAAGCTTGAGTAATTGGCAGGAGTGGGCACAGGGTATGGCTGTTGAGAGGGGCCATTGTGACTCATTATCCGCTGGAATTGCCTGAGGACACCACACAGCTCACCTAGTGGCCCAAAGTCAAGCTGACCTGTGGACACTCTTGGTATAAACTCCAGGTCAAGGATGCCCTGAGTCCTTGAGACACACTACTTTGTCAACCCTCCCTCTTGACTTCCGGTACCACATTGTACCTACTCTTTGTCTTTCTAGACAAACGTATCCTTTCATTAATTTAACAAGTATTTATTGAACAGTGTTTATGTGCCAAGTACTGTTCTATGTGCATGAGATATTCAGAGAACAAGAGACGCATGAAGCTTATAATCTAGTGGATAAAAGCGGACTCCACAAGAAAACAAAGAGAGGTAAGAAATGTATGGTGCTAAGTGCTAAGAAGAAAAACTACTGTAAAGTAATACTGTGTTTTGGTTGGGTGGTTAGGGAGACCTTTCCAAGATGTGACATTTGACTTGAGATACTAATGATGAAGCATACTGTTCAGGCGGTGGCTGTGGCAACTGCAAAGGTCCTCAAGGGGAACGAGATTAGGAACAAGCCTATAGTATTGCAGGGGGCGAGGATGGGAGAGAGAGAAGGAGAGGGAGTGGGGAGAGGGAGAGAGAGATGGAGAGGGAGAATGTGTGGTGTACTGAAAGAGGTAGATAGAAAGGGGTTTCAATTTTAGAGGGTTTTTAAGGAAGGTAGAGGGTTTGGTGCAGGGTTGTAGCATAACTTGATTTACATCTTGAAAGCCCCTGCTACCTGATATATAAAAAATGAATTGTTAGAGGAACAAGAACTGAAGAATACTAGATGGGGGAAATTCCAGGTAGGAGTTGCTGGTTGCTGGGCCTATAATGGTGCCAATGGAGATGCAAAGAATGGAGGGATTTAAAAAAGTATTTGGAAGGTAGAGCCACCATTGCCTGCTGATAGAGTTGATGTGAACGTTGAGATGAAGACTGAAATCCCAATGGCTCCAGGCTTTAGACTTAGGACTTACTAAGGGGGAAGTCTGGGAAAAAGAAAACCAGTTTTAAAAGTAAGAAAACAAATCTTGTTCCATTTGAAATCTATTAGATATCCAGGTGGACAGTTGTATAAATATCCTAAAGGGAGCAGCCACTACTGTAGACATAAATGTGAGACTCAGCAGTATTGAGATAGAATGACTCATGGACCAGGGTGAGATAAGCATCAGAGACGGAAGATAGAAGAGGTCTCGGGATTGAACTGTGAGTTATTGCAGCATTAGGGGTCCAGTGCTGAAGAAGAGTCGGTAAAGAAAATTCAGAGAGAGCTGCCAGTGAGGTAGAAGGAGAGTTTGGACACTCTGGATGCCACACCACCCAAGAGAATGTATATAAGAAGAGAGGAGTTAGCAATATGAAATGTTGCTGAGAGACTAAGACGAAAGCAAAGACATGGTCTTTGGATTTGGCAAGGTGGAGGCTGCCGTTGACCTTGTCAGAAGAGTTTTAATGGAGTGATTGGGATGTAAGTGTATGTGTGTGTTGAAGATAAAATGTGAGTGGAGGAAATGCAGACAGTATGCACAGATGACTTTGGGGGAGTGCTGTGACAAAGAGTGAGGAGCCCAGCTGTAGGTGGAGGGACACAAGGGTCAAAGAAAGGCAACTCGATATTTTTGTGCGCAGAGAAGTATGGAGGATGAAGAATGGATGCTGCAAGGTGGGAGGTAGATTTCTGTGGGAACAATGTCCTTAAGTAGATGAGACATGGAATCCAGAATATAAGTGGAGGGACTGTCTCTGACAGCAGTAGAGCCTTGTCTTCCCTCGTGGCAGGAAGGAAAGCTAGAGTGTAGGCACGGATTCCGGAAGGTCAGTCCATGTAGTGGTGGGAGGACTGTTGCTGCCTCCCAGTAGTTCGTGATCTAAGGAAAGAGACACCTCGTGCACATCTCCCTATATGAGTCAGACAGCAGTCTGAGCAGAGAAGCAAGTGCGGGGTGGGAGGAATTCTTCTCCAAAGTTTGACAGAGTAGGTGGCATTTGACGTGGGCCTTTAATAATACATATCATTATGCCGTTGTGAGACTTACACATCAACAGGTTTTAGTGCATTTTCTCTAGGAGGCCCCCTGGTAAAAGTTATTTTATCAAAGAAGACACAGGTTGCTCTCTTGTTCCTAGAAATGTTAACTTTCCTCAGACATTCCACCCTTTCTCAGGCGTCACTGCCTTTTAAGATGCCCTGTTCACCTGTTGAAACTCCCTTTCTCCTTTTCCTTTGGCCAATCTTTACTTGTCTTTCAAGGCTAAGTTGAAGGGTCAACAGTTCCAGAAAGGCTTCCCGATTCATCCCGCAGCCCCCTTATCAATTTGGGTTGGATCCTTCGTGTATGTCGGTGGGGCAGGTATAAGGATTCTTATTTTGTGGGTGTGTTACGATGGGCACTGGTCCAAGCCACATGGCTGGAAGAGAAGTGCCCATGGTGGGAGCCATCCCAGAACTCAGACAAAAGAGAGCCTGCAAGCTCCGGAGGGCTGGATTGAAGGCTGCCCGAATAGGACAGTGTTGGCAGCCTTGGAAAAAGTCCTTGTTCATGTCTCCATGTACATGTGCAGTAGGTCTAGCCTTGCACTTGACTTTGGTCAAAGACCATCTTTCTACTTATGATGAGACAAGCAATTAAGAATATGGGTCTTCTTCTTTTCAGAGGTATTCTTTATCAAGGAACTAGATGAATTCAGTGGGTCAACTCAGTTCTCTGAGTTTTCATTTCTCCGACATGAGGGCTCCAGGATACTTTCTATGTAGACTATATGTCAGCGACACAAGCCACAGACCAAAAATTGTTCTGCAGAGTTTATAAAATTTGGTTATATATGTGAAGTGCTTGGAATAATGCATAATCAGTACAGTGTATTTGCTGTTTTTATTATTCTTTGGGATCTGGTGTGCGCTTATATTCTGGTTGATAACTTACTATAAACTCATTCTCTGGATGTTGTCCCATCTTTTTTCCCCCAAAAGATAATGCTGTGCCTGTAATCATAAGGAAAGCATGTTATCCTAGATAAACAGCACTCAAGGGCAAAAGGGTACCTGAAGTCCATGTACTTTTGATCTAAGGTAATACTAGAAAAATAAAGGTTGTTCTAGAATGTAAGCAATTCTGATAAACTTGAGAAACAAAGAAAGGTCTTGAGATCTTTAGGCTATTCATGTTTTCCTTTTTAGAAAAATTTGTCTTTAATTCTTTAGTCCCCAAACATGTAATTATAGTAAACAAAACAGAAGCAATAACTAAATTGTTCATTGACATATCTGCTTTGTCTAAATTCATGTGTTTCAGAATTCTTCATAATATTGCATTGACTAGTCGATCAAAAGAGAGGACATTTACTTACAAATACGTAAAAGCATCTAGAGTTTGAAAGTCAATGAATATTTGTCCAAAACTTACATACTTGTTCCACTAAAAGCCTCTGCTTCTAAGCATTTCGTTATCACTAATATATCACTTAGCTATCACTTCATAGTCATTGAAAATATGGGAAAGAAACATTGAAAATATTGCTTGAAGAAATACAGCTTATCTGGCTACTTTCATGATTTTTCAGATGCAATATGGAAGAAAAAGATACATAAACACTCTTTCCCTGGGTAGCAGATCAAACAAAGGGTAGATTTTTATCTTTGCAATAGCTCCTAGAGGAAGAAACAAAATAAAAGATGGTTTAGAAGGAAAGAAAAGCATTTATAATCCTTGGCTGTCTTATTAATAAGAAAATAGAGAAATTCTTGACATATGCGTAATAACATTACATGTGCTGACTGTCTGAGTCGGATATAATTCCAGTATGCAGTTCAGATCAGCACAGGAGATTTAAAATCCCCAAAACTTCTTACACAATCAGTCCTGATCAACTTACTTTAATCTGGGGAAAGGCTGTATTTCCATATGAGGTTTAAAAAAGTGTTGGATCATTTATTTATTCACTCATTCATTCATTCCCTTTTCTTTTCCAGTTTGAATTTATAGAATATAGGTTGGGTGTAAGGTCCTGACTCTAACTGTAATGTACTTACAATAACTCAAGAAAGGGTAAATAAAGGTATAATACTAATTATTTTACTAATTTATTAACTTATTCCCTAAAGCCTAGTAGAGTGTATAGTGCCAGGCTTCTCAAACCTAAACCAAGAATACGAAGCAAATTTGTGACATTTCCTGGAATCTTCTCTCCCTGGAGTTCTGGGATGTTAGTTGCAGCTTTGCTTAATTCATGGTAGGACATGTTCTGGAAGTTGATTCACTGAATATAGTTCATGGTCTAAGTACATAGGTTGGGAAATTCTTTCATATGAAAATTTAAGTCAACAGAGAAACCAGTCTGTCTTTTACTACAGCACTTTGTTTATGCAAATGTATATTTGAGCCCCTTTATCTAAAACCTTGATTTTCTCATTTATCTGCACTTATATAAACTTGTATAAGGACAGACAGCAAAGATAGTGATTTCTTACCTGCAGGGTCATATCTGTTGTGTAATATTAGGATGACTGCATAAAAAACTAGGATTTTAGATAGAGATCAAGGAAATAATCTATGCCTACTGTCTACAGCATTACAAGTTCTGCTGTATTAATCTAGTTTCCAAAATGCACTATTTTTTTCTTTCAAAAAGTTTACAGACAAGTGTCCAGAATCTTGGTTTCTGAATATGTGCGTGTGCATGTGTGTGTGTGGAGGTTGAATAATGAAAGAAGCATACTCCTGTTATGGCACTTAGGGAATTACTGTGGTGTACAGTTCCCTAAGCCTTAGTTTCCTTATCTGCAAAGTGGGGTTAGAAACTGTAAAAGGCAAGAAGACGGATGTGCCCTAAGAGCCTGCAGAAGGAACATAGGTCTGCTGACGCCTTGATTTCCTTATCTGCAGAAATGTCAGGGACTCTTGTAGGTGTTGGGAATACAATAATGAACAAGATAAGAGGTTGAATAAATGATGAATATGTGCATTCTTAGCTCTGTGCTTATACAGTGCTTGTTGTATTAAGACAGTTGGTGCTGTTGTTGTGGCTGGTATAGTAGTATATTACTAGTAGTGTGATGGTAGTAGCAGTAGTAGTGGTAGTAGTACTAGTAGTAGTGTAGCGTTAGTAGCAGCAGTGGCAGCAGTAGTTCAGTAATATTGACTCTTGTATCGGACTGGATATTTCCTGACACACTGATACCCACTTCTAATAACCAGTGCCTACCCAATCCGTAACACCGAGCAGATATTCACATACTTACTGAATGGAAACATTGAATAAATTTGTTTGTATATAATTTTATAATTAACAACTGGAAGAAAGACAGGCAGAAAGAGAATTTAGACAAACAACCATGGGATGGGATTACTCACCTTATTTCTCACAAGGAATGAAATGATAGGAAAGTAGGAGGAGAGGAGTGGGGTACATTTCCAACATTAGCTGGAAAAATATATCAACTGTGTGATCTAATCCTGTCTTCACAACAGTCCTATGAGGAAATAGGAATAGAGAGGCTAAGTCGCTTTCCCAAAGTCACAAAGCTAGTATGGTGATGGGTTTAGCCATGGAATCAGGCTTGTTTGTCTCCGAAGCCCCTTCTCTTTCCTTATCCCCCCGAGGTAAAGCCGAGAACTTCTTTTGGGGTCAACTAACACTCAAGAGTTTAGAGTTTTGAGCTTCAGGGAAAGGCTTTGCAATATGTATGTCCTATTGCCACTGAAGGAGCAAAAGAGACATCGTGTTTAACTGAGCCAAGTTCAGTTTCAATTAAGCAAAACAGACAGGCTGAACTATAGGGCTGTGGTTCAGGGTGGACAGCTTGAACTTGGCAATATCTAGATGTGGTTGCAGTTGCAACCCTCGGGGCCAGATGGCTTGCAGAAAGACCTAGACCCTGGGCAGGAAACCTAGCCTACTTTCTCTGGAGGGAAGTAGTTTAACGTATAGGATTTTGACAGTACTTTCACCAAAAGTTATTGGTGCTTTCACATTGTTTAGAATGATTTTGATTTCTTATAAGCAGTTAAATCATGAATTACCTGAAATCATTCCTGTCATGAACTGTCCATTCTCCCTTGTGGTGTTTCAATCAGCCCTCCAGGATTTCCAGGTCTATACTTAAGATTAAAAAGAAAAATCTTAGTGAAATTTATTTAAGGAGATCAACTAATTTCTTAAAGAGTAGTGGCCATTTTGATGGGAGACCTTTAAGCAGTGGTTATTGAGGAGAAAATCATCATTTAGGACTAAAAAAAGTTGGCTTTTTCAGCAAGGAACTGGTAAAGGAGGTGCTCTTAGAAGAAAGAGTAATGTAAGTAGGAAACATAAAAGTAATCAGGCAGGATACCTTTGAAAGGTAACTATTATGAAAGGGAAACTATAGAACCCCTTCAGTAGATTTTTCTGTGATATGTACTAAGTGTTTTTTCTTAAAAAGGTGCAAAGTACATTTCACTTCACATAAATTCAACATTAATCAATCAATTAATTAATTCAGTGTCTAGTATATAAGAAATTATATTCAGTTCTGCTAAAAATTTAGGGAAGAGTGAAATATAGGTCATGTTTCATAGGAACATAAAGCTTACAGAGCAAGATAAGAGTAAGTCATCCATATAGCAGTAATGAAAGGTGAAGGACCAAATATTTCCTGAAGACCCTCTATGTTACCCATCAGGAATGTTTAATTGTTTCCATTTTAAAGAGGAAGAAACAGAGGTTTAGATGGGTTGTACAGTTTCCTCAAGGTCACAGAGGTATAGATTCAGAGAGAAGACTGAATTTAGTGCTGTATCCAGTAAACCACTTGACTCACATAAGACGGTTGTTTGGAGGTGTAGGCTGAGGTGTCAGAACTTTAAGGAAGAGGTGGCATTTGATGTATGCATTGGAGATAGAATTGTGACAAATGGAATTTTAGAGTGTGGTCATTCTAGACTGGCAGCTTGCAGGGTTGAGGAGCAAACAAAGGGGTATGTGGCTCTTCATCAGTTTTCCCTGAGTGATTAGCATTTGAGAAACTGAAGGAAAACAAATCCAAATATCTAAGTTAGCACTGGCTTCACTGACCACTTTTGAGAGGACAATTCCATATACAGCTCTTTACCTCCTTCAGTCAATAAACAATTGTTACTGAGTGAATTCATATTCTTTTATATTGTACAAATCATATCATAATTACTTGGAAATCATATTATCTACACATATGTAGATGGAGCTGAGCCTTTCCTCTGGTCAGGATGCCCTGATTGAATCCATATGCCTCATTTGTTGAATCAAGATCAGTGGTTTAAATGTCAAGGTCTATACCAAAAGGGATGAGACTCCTGTCTTTTACTGAAGCCCCCTTGATAGATGAAAAAGGCATAGTCTTACAAGAGGGGTGGACATGGATTGAGCTGACTAGAAGAAAAACATATGTCAGAAAAATTACTGAATGCTGTCAGACGATATAAAAACATCCCTAAATGTCCTTTAGCCCAAAGCACATTTGTGGACAACAAACTGTTCATTTTGATTGATATGTGATATGCACATAGGGTGATGTTTTAGATTAGAGGAAGGCAGCCTGGGGAGGACATGAATATCAGGGTGAAGAAGTTGGATTAATAGGGGATGATTTGATTATTTGGGGCAGAGAAAATAATATTTGCAGCTGTGCTTTAGAAGGACCATCTGTGAGTCATATGTAGGATGGATTATAAAGAGAAGAGTAAAGACAGAGACACCAGCCAGAAGGCTGTTGGAAAAGTTCAAGCAAGACTTCAGATTAAGTCAGTGGTAATGGAAAAGAAGAGCTGGACTTGGACTCTAATGAGAATTCTGTTTCCACGGTAGGGGTCAGCAGATTGGAAGTAGATGGTAAGGCAGCAAAAAACATCAGAAATGCCTTTCAGTATTTGAGGTTGAGAAATTCAGCTTGGTTTCAGTTTGGATATAGTAATTAACATTTTTATTTATTTATTTTTGTTTGTTATTGAAGTATAGATGATGTATAATATTATATGAGTTACAGGTGTACAATATAGTGATTCACAATTTTTAAATGTTATATTCCATTTATAGTTATTATAAAATATTGGCTATATTCCCTGTGTTGAATAATATATCTTTGTAGTTTATTTTATACATAATAGTTTGTACCTCTTAATCCCCCAGTTCCTCTCCCCACTGGTTTGTTGTCTGTATCTGTGAGTCTGTTTCTTTTCTCTTATATTCACCAGTTTGTTGTATCTTTTAGATTCCAAGTATAAGTGATATTACACAGTATTTGTCCTTCTCTCTTTGGCTTTTTTCACCTAGCATAATACTCTCCAGGTCCATCCGTATTGTTGCAAATGGCAAAATTTTATTTTTTTTATGGCTGAGTAGTATTCCAGTGTGTGTGTGTGTGTGTGTGTGTGTGTGTGTGTGTGTGTGTGACACCTTTTTAACCATTCTTCTGTTGATGGACATGTAGGTTCAAAGATGAAAGTGGCCTACTCTCTTCCACGTAGTAATGGAAAGATACAGTCACTCTGGAAGGTCAGGTCGCTGTCTTTGGAGATACTTTACATGGTAACATTGCTTAAAACTATGACCTTGTCTGCAAATCAAGAACATAGCCATCTTTCACGGGTGGTCTAACATTAACAAAGATCGTAAAAGAGATATAAAATCAGTAGGCAAAATTAATAAATTATAATACAAAATAAAATAAAGACTGTATTAATATGGTTATGTTTAGCCCCTTTTCTCCCTGGAGGTTATACCACCATGGAAAATCAAATCATAAGAATCAAAAGCAGAAGGCTCCTTGGCGGACAAGGAATTAGAACAATGCAAGTTGAATGGATCAAACATTTAACAACAGTGTGGTGCATTCATTTGCTCACAGAAATGGCTCTGCTGGTATGACAAGCAATTGAAATATCTCTGTCAAGTCTCCATCTCCCTATGGTCAAGATAGGCTGGGTTATGCCATGGTAACAAGTGAATCCAAAAATCTTTTGTTTTGAATTTAATTTTATTTATCTTTTTATACAGCAGGTTCTTACTAGTCATCCATTTTATACACATCAATGTATACATGTCAGTCCCAATCTCCCAATTCATCAAACACCACCCACACACACCCCATCCACCACTGCTTTCCCCCCTTGGTGTCCATACGTTTGTTCTCTACGTCTGTGTCTCAATTTCTGTCCTGCAAACCAGTTCATCTGTACCATTTTTCTAGGCTCCACATATGTGCGTTAATATACGATATTTTTCTCTTTCTGACTTACTTCACTCTGTATGACAGTCTCTATATACATCCACATCTCTACAAATGACTCAATTTCGTTCCTTTTTATGGCTGAGTAATATTCCATTGTATATACGTACCACATCTTCTTTATCCATTTGTCTGTCGATGGGCATTTAGGTTGCTTCCATGACGTGGCTGTTGTAAATAGTGCTGCAATGAGCATTGGGGTGCATGTGTCTTTTTGAATTATGGTTTTCTCTGGGTATATGCCCAGGAGTGGGATGGCTGGGTCATATCTTAGTGGTTTAAAATGCTAAAGGTTCTTTGTTGCTCAACCTATGTGTCCATTTCACATTGGCTGTCTGTCTGGCCCATGTTATGTTTACTTCATGATTAGAGTGGTGGGATGGCTTCTATCTAGATCACTGCTGGTTGTCATGGCAGAGAGAAAAGAGACACGTTGAACCACATACCACCAGCTCTTCAAGTTGTTGCAAATGACACATCTCACTTCAGCCCGTATTCCATTAGACAAAGCAGATATTATATACTCCCCGAGTTCAGGCAGGCAGGGATGAGTGAGAATGATCCTCTTATAGGGCATTGGGAATATTTAGCATTCTGGAATGCAGTCTGTTGCACTAGTTCAGGTTCGGATGATGACCGACATTTTATCTCTGACTTTTTTTTTTCTTCCTTATTTAACTAAACCTTTGATTGATTATTTTAATATGTTAAATAAAAATGCATCAATCAGGTTACAAGAAACTCTTTTTAGAGTGAGAAATTTTCTAACTCTTTAAGGTAACATTGTGTGTCTCTACCTTGATTCACTGAAGTAGACTGTACCATACAATTCAGGACAGTGCTCTTATATTTTGGAATCCACCTCACTGTATAACCCATGCATTAACAGGAACTTTATAGAATCAGAGGTGCTGACAGTCTATACAAGCTATGTATTAGTCAAGATAACTATTGTTATTTTGTAGTTATAGTAAACATCTCGGTGTCTTAATACAACAAAAGTTTCTTTCTTGTTGACATCATAGTCTGATGAGGGTCTGGTAGTTCTCTTTGATGGCTGTGCTCTGTGCCAGATATCTTCTCTTTGATACTCTATTCACACCCATCCTCCACCTTGGTGTGTGCCTCAGAGGCTGTCCTAATTAGACTTCATCAGGGGCTCCGTTGCTATCTATTTCTGGTTGGGTTTAGCCAATGGAGGACAATAACAGAAAATTACTGAAGAACAGAAGGGAATAGATTGAAGTTTTTATTTCTGCAGTGGTCTCTCTCCTGGCAGTGTGCTTCTTTTAAAGAGAAATTCTCCAGTCAAGTGGCGTTCTTCATGCAACTCTCCCTCTGGGTTCTGGAATCTATATCCTTCATTTACGTCTTCAGGCCTAGGAGTAAGAATGTCTCCCCATTGTTGGTAAACACCTGGGGCACTGCATCATTCTTCGTTGCTGTCAGTAAAGCTTGCCCTTGCCTATGTAATTTGTTCCTCTGCATCCACCTCAGTTTTTCAATCTGTGTGAGCCACATGGTTACCTACTAGGACTCTGACATATATTCTCAAAGCTGTCTGGTAATTCAAGCTCGTTCCACCTTGTGATGCTACCATCTTAAACACGTGAACTCTGTGGTTGCTGTGGAAGTAAAGGCAGACTGTGGACACTTGAACAGGGTCTTGTGGTCAGTCCTGTATGTGCAGATACTACCGCCCACATCTCATTGACCGGAACCTAGTCACATGGCCCCAGCATAACTGAAATGCAGTCTTCTCGTGGACCCAAAAGGTGGGAAAGAAATGGGATTTGCTGAGCACAGCATTATATGTGCCACAGGCGGAGGTGGACAGTAGGTAGATGGAATGTGGGCATTAACTCAGAAAGATGATATTAAAGACATATACAAGAAGTTTGGAGGATACTAAACATTGTGCCAAAGTCAACCAGGTGCATCCTCCCATCTCTCGACCAGATGTCCTTACATTTACAGATAACATCATCATTCTCCAATTTACTCAGGCTCTCTGACCTTCAGTCTCTTCCTCTATTTATATATTAAGTTAGGACTAAACTTGCAGATTTCAGTTCTGTGGTTCTTCTGCATCCCACCTGTTCCTTTTCATTTTCACTAACGGCGACCTGGCTTAATGTGCTAGGCGAAGCTGCACAAGTAAATGAGAATTGTTGGAGAAATGGTCTATAGAAAAAAAGACAACAAATGGCAGGCTCTCAGGTATGTCCACAAACATGGAAGCAAAAGGAGAAGTCATAAAGATAGACCAAGAAGGCTCAGTAAGAGGCGTAAGAATTAGCACAGTATCATCAAAGACAGTTCAGGAATGAAGTTTGTGAAGGGGGCATGATCAAAGGTGACAGATTTGGGCAGGTATGAGAGGACATGCAAAGGAAGTTTAGGCATTCATGCTTACGTCTCGACCAATATTGGATTGGACTGAGCAATCAGGAGGCACTGAATGCTGCATAGTGACGATGGAGAGGAGGATGTTTCAGAGCAATGAGTGCCTGCATTCCCATCACTATCATGCTTGCTTCCTTTCCATCCTCAGCACAACAGTTTACCTGGTACCTTCCCCAAAGATCTTACTTTCTTTACCTTCTACCACATCTATTTTTCAACTCCAGATATCACTATTTTCTCTACTCTTCCTGTCTTTGAAGCACACCTTATTTGTGTTATTTAATCACAGTTGGTTCTCAATCATTACTCAATAATACTTTGATTCTTACTGATTCTCTATTCCAATGTTCTGTTCTAAATCAAACTTATTAAGCCTCTCTTAACCACACACATACCCTTCAATGAAGCTCTGCTTTTCTTCCTTCTACCTAAAATTTCTTTGTTCCTTTGACTCCTTAGTATGTTTAAGAAAGTAGAGACTTTCCTTTCTAAGGAATATGTTGCTGTTTTGCTTTTCTCACTCCCCAGAACACCTTAATTCCTCTGGTTTAATTAGCATCTTCAAATACTCAGTTTCTCCACTACTGCTTACTCCTTTGCTTCAGAGATTAAGAATAGATTGAGAAAAAATCATTGAAATCTCCATGACCACCTTTAGATGATATGTGTGGCCTCTTCCCCACCAGACCCTGACAATTTGCTAAACAAATGATTATCATTGGCGTAATAGCCAGTTCTTTTCATTTTCCCCAGCTAACCCTCTGCTGAAATTGCTAATAAGCTTCAGAAATGGACAATGGCAGGCAGGCGATATGGCTAGAGTGGGAGGCCTTGCTAACCCACAGGCAGCAAATCTAGAAATGAGCACGCTGCAGGAATAGTAGTCCCATCTCCAGAGGTAGAGTCTCTTCTAATCTAGTCTTCTAGTCTTCTCTAATCTCTTCTAATCTCCCCAGTACTAGGGTTATTATGTACAGACTGAACCACGCTTGAGGACTATTCACTGCTTTTCATTTGGCTTTCCCTTTGGGCTGGCTGAAGTAATGGTTTGCTTTCCAACGTTCAGATGCGTTGAGTGTGTGCTCTGTATTGTAGCTATCGCAGTGACCTTTACACCGAGCTACATATTAAAATATTGTTGTCTATTTTTTATGTATTCTAAATTTCTTCTTTATCTGTAAATTCATCCTCATCTTTATGCCCAAAATAGGAGAAATAGTACATTTGAAAACTAATCACGTAGCACATTTGCAAGGTATGTTCCCATACTTCGTCTACTTTAGCCTCAAACCAAACTATAAGGTTGATATTGTTAATTCCATGTTACAAAGAAGGAAATTGTGGCTGGGACAGGCTCAGGCTCTTGACTAGCTGGCTCTTGTTCTTTGTAGTTCCTGTTCCTGGATGCTAAGTCCTTTTATCTGCATTTCTGCTTTCCTAATTGCTTTTGACAAAAGGAAACAGGAACATGCTTGAGAAGCAGTAGACTTTCCAGATGAGTTGCCAGACTAAATGACCTTTAAGGTTTGTTCCAATCTGGATGTCTCTGATTCCCTCCTGATTATAGTGTGATAGTATTAGGCAATCATTGTAATTGTCCTAGCTGAATGAGAGAGTAGCTGACTGAGTGAATTATTATTTTCAGCAATAATTTTTAATACCTTCTATTTTTATTAATTAGGAAAGAAATCCCAAGGTCTCCAAGGGAAAATGTATATTCACTTGCACTTAGAGTTCAGTAGTAAGGAGCATGGGCCACTTACTAGTAGATGATTTGGGGTAAGTTAACATTTCCTTTCTGCCCCTTAGCCCCTTATTCATAATATGGGGTGAATAACATACCTACCTGTAGAGTTTTTGTGAGGTTCAAATTACTGTGCACGTGTAAAGTGCTTAGAATGGTGCCTGGCACATAGTAAGTTCTCAATAAACAGCAGCTGACCTTATTTTTTGTAAAAATAGAAAAGATGTATAAGGAAACTGTCATTTTAAGAATAGTTAGCATCAATTGATTCACAGCTTAAAGTTGCTTATAGTATTTGACCATTGAATTTTTGCAAAACACCTTATATGCATTATCTCATTTAACCCAAACTATCAGAGACTAACAATTATTATTACCATTTAATAGATGAGGAAACGGAGGCATAAGAAAGTTATTTAACTTACTTCAGTCTCATAGATATGAATTACGTAAGAACGAATCAGACAGGTTTGTCTGGAGAAAGGCCATAGCTCTAACTAATGTGCTAAGCCTTTCTGGTATGTTTTAGATTAAACAATGATTAAATAAAATTGAAAGTCTTTTAAATGCAATTGGGAACGGTATCGTAGAATTATACCTGTATTCCATTTCTACTATAATCAGACATTTAAAATTGTATACCTTGATAAGTCACTGGCGTGACCCGCAAAATTGTAAATAATGAAAGTAGATCCTTGCGATGAGTGTTTATTATGAAGCGCTTTACTTTCATTCTCTCACCTAAAACTCTCAGAAGAGGCTGGAGCACAGAAGGGTATGTGCCACGCCCTTAACCATAGTGCTTCCCACCTTGCTCTTCATCTTGTCAATTAGATAAAAGAACAGTCAAAAATATGTTTGAGGATCTTTGTTTTTTGTTCTTTCCTGAATGCATATCAATAATAGGAGGAAAAATATCTAAAATACATATGAGGGGAAAAAAAGATTATTTTCAAAAACAAAACCCTCTAGCTTTTAAGTAATTCATCACAGAGATAAAGCAGTACAGTTTCATGCCTCATAACAATTTAATAAATATTACTAAAATATGGCACCTGCTACCATGACTCATTAGCAAGCTGTTTGTGTAATATAAAGTTATCCAGAATTGTTTGGGGGAGTTGGTATGTTAATGTAATACACAAAGTAATCTCTGAAGAAAGTCAGGAACATATGGTCTCTGCTCATCAGCTAACCCCCAGGGATTGCGCCAGAATCTCTTTTCTTATAGCTCCATGACATTGAGAGGAGAGATGGGAAGAAGACAGGGGGAAAAAGAGCAGTGGGAAGAGAAACATTGATTACTCAAACCATCAAATTGGACTTGGAAGGATAAATCAAGAATCACAAAGTTAACATCTTCAAGGAATCTGTTAAAATACAAGTGGAACATTGCAGCATTGGAAGTTTTCAGAATATATGTTCTGAATCTTGGCACACGGTTAATCCTTTCAGCAACCACGATAAAATGCTGCATATAGCATGCCACTGGCCCACATAAATGAGTTGGACGCCATCTATCAAAATCAACATTCCTTTGAACATATTTTCAATGTTTTAAATTCCAAAGTTTACGCACATGTTAGACCATCTCTCTCTTAAAAGGAATATGATATATTTTCTAATTTAAAGAGGCCTATCTTGTCCCAATTAAATGTGTTTGAATAGAAAACTGTAGTGTTAACAACATCTGTCAGCGATCATTTACGTATAAGTAGAAGTATGTACTTTAAGGATTATGTTTACTTAATAATCATCCCTGCTCCCTGGAATTGGGAGATCAGAAACTTTTTTCTTTTACCCAATGATATGATATAACCACTAAATTTTGAATAACTCTATCATTGCAGGATAAGGCCTGGCTATTAGTTGGAACAATAAAATGATTGGTCAGTACTTTACATTCTGCAGCATCTTTTTAATGGAAGAATTATCTCAAGAGTGCATTTTTAAGACAGTTCAGTAGGGCTCTTGTGAATGCGTTGTTTTTGTTTAGTTGGAAAACTTTTAAATGAGGTATTATTTTATCACTTTTACATTTGTGTTCTTTTGTCTTAATTTGCTAATCCTTTCAGTTTCACATTTTATCCTAAGTCTAGGTAAGATGCAGCCCCAAACCTTCCCCCAGGCAAAGTCAACCTTGGGTTATTTAAAGAGTGGCTTTATGACAATTTCATAAGTAAATGTAGTTAATGAAAAAAAGCAAGGATATATACTTAAAATAAATAAATATAATAAGTAATTCTTTCACTTAAGATTTGGATTACTTCAAGAAGGAGTGGGATTAGGATATAACTATATTAATATTGATATTGGTACATATTTTATATACATATAAAGAAGATTTTCCTGAGAAAATAGAGAAGTAACAGAGAGAAAACTGAAATATGACTATAACATATCCAGACAAGAGGCTTTGTATAGAGGAAAAGAGAGCACTAAAGTTGCCAAATATAAAGATTTTATAGATAGAGTTAATATTTCTTTTATTTAGGCATCTGAGGCTTGGTCAGACTCTTCTCAATGAGTCTATTTTAAGGTGAAGTTATAAAAGGGTGGCTCCCATTTCACGGAAATTATCTGAAGTTGTTTTGTGTGGAAGCAGCCTGCCTCATGTGATTGTACTCTGAAGCACTCCAGCTAGAAGGCGGCTCTGTGACTTGAAATTTAAATATACAACAAATTCAATCAGGTGCCAGGGTGCCTGCCTGCCGGCCGGCCATATTGAAAGAGGGGAGAAGTGAGGGGCAGGGGGTTGAATGGAGATTGGGATGTGTGAAAGGGAAGACTTAAACTTTGGGGCTGGAAGAGCGCAGGGTGCTGCAAGAAGCAATGTGTCAAGCTGAATAATTCATGGTGCAGTACTAATTTTGACTCTGGAGAAAATTGCCTTCTCGCTGTGCCAACAGCTAGGCAGTGAGACCAAAAATCAAAGAGGAAGCTAAATGGAAGGGGAGAAAACACCCCGAATCAACACAATATCAAATTGACAACCTGTTTAAGGTTGCAAGTATTGTCAAAACACATGAATACACGTTTTAAACCTTACCTACAATTGAGCATTCAGATTTATGCACATACTGATTTCTATGCAATAATAGGTAAATATTTTATAATTATCTTCCAAAATAACTCCTTGATATTAATGCAGAGACTTCCAGTAAGGAAATAAGCATTTGTGTTGTTCATTGGTACTTGGTAAAAACAAACTGCATGTCTTGGTATAGTGTAACGGATCCATCATCATTTTCTACTTACACAGTCATATGAGTGCCAGAAATGACCTTTTGAGTTAATTAACAAAGCTGCCATAAATATGGAACTTGATAAATGTTAATATTTATTGGATTTCTAAAATCCAGATGGTCTTCCTTCCAGTTTCCTGAGTAGATGGAATTAAATAAGAGTACTTCTAAAATACTACCTTAGGCTTCCTATCTATCACCTGTTCACTTAATTCTTTTCTTTAATGATTAGAATGAATTACGAATATTTCTAAAAGCAAACCACTGATTCAAGTTTAAGCCATTAACCAGGGTTTAAACTATAGGACTTTTTGCTCAAATACAGCAGCATTTAGAAATTTGGTCCTTCATTTCCTTTTCTTTAAAGAGTTCTTTAAGGAGTTCAAATAGCTTCTCAGAGGTAAATGCAGGATTAGATAATGAAGATATTTGAGGTGAAGTCTTTCCCATTTTGTTTGTTTTGTTTTCTAAGGAAAAGCCAGATTTGACTCCGGGTCGTAGAAAGGCATCCTTGGCAGAAAAATGCCATCCCATGAGTGGCTGAATAAGAGTGTGCATCCTGCCTGCTCACAGGTAGCCAAGCGAGTCTTCTGGGACAGAGCAGGGTTTCTAAAAATCACCTCGGGCAAAGATGAGGGCTTTTCCTTAGTGGTTTGCACTGTTGTATAGGGCTGATGAGACACCGTTCTTTAGGACTGGCTGGAAATAATAGTTACTTAAAACTAGGAGACCTGGAGTTTCCCTGGTGGCACAGTGGTTGAGAGTCCACCTGCCTATGCTGGGGACACGGGTTCCTGCCCCGGTCGGGGAAGATCACACATGCTGCGGAGCGGCTGGGCCCGTGAGCCATGGCCGCTGAGCCTGCGCGTCTGGAGCCTGTGCTCTGCAGCGGGAGAGGCCATAACAGTGAGAGGCCTGCGTACCACAAAAAAAGAAAAAAAACAAAAAAAAAAAACCTAGGAGACCATCAGCAAGCCAGTGTAAAATTCAGTTGAGTGTGCATAGCCTTCCAGAACGCGTTTAGCTATTGCTGTGGCACCTAGTATGACATAGTATTTAGTTTGTCTTAATATAGATTTTGGGGACAGGACGGCAGGCTGGCAGCACAGAGCGTATTTTGGAGGTGCCGTTAACATACCTGTTCCTCTGAAATGCAGTGCCCTGTGCCCCTTTAGCAAGGACCTAAGGTGCCAAAGAGTGCTGAGTTTGTCAGGATGCTTGCTGTCTACTTTTTAGGTCCCTGCAATGGCAAGATCACCGTGTGGGTCATCGTGCAGGAGGGGGCTGTGGAGACAGAAGACATGGGTTCTCTTTCTAGGTCCTCCACTTACTGGTTCTTCACTCTTGGGCAAGTCCCTTCAATTTGCTTGGTTTTCATTTCCTCATATGTAAAATGATCATTTTCCTATTAGTTGGAACCATATGAAATTGCTGATATTTAACTGACCTAGGAAAACAGCAGTTTCTTAGGGTTCAAACTAATAAGTCCTTCCGAGACTTGTTCTAAGGATCAAATGCAAAGCACCTTGTACATAAGCACACAAATGCAAATTGCATACTTGTCCTGCTGGAGTCAACATTTTGTGGAGACTCAGTGAGATAGTATCTGAAAAGCAATAATAGCATTCAGTAAGAATCAGTTCCCTTCATTGTGATTCCAAGCACTTTAATTCAAGCACTTTTTAAATTTCAGCGACTGTCTTAAACTTAACACTTTTATAGTGTTTTACAACTTAGAAACTGCTTTCACATAAATTAGCTTATTTGCTTTTTATAACAACTCAATGATAAGGAGATGAATTTTCTAGAGAAGTTGTGAGGTGAGCTGGGTTATCCAGGAAGGTAGAGGAATCTTGCACATTGCTGTTTACAGTATATGGTCATAGCCACATACTCATGTCCCAGAATTAGTAAAACATTCAGCCCGGGAAACAAACAAAACATGTCAGTGAAAGGCATGTCACTTTCCAATCTGCAGTCAGAAACAATTAGATCGGTGATCTTAAAATATTTTGATCAGAAACTAACACAACATTGTAAAGCAACTATACTCCAATAAAAGTTAAAGAAAAATTTTGATCACACAACCTAAATGTAACAATGTTAGGAGTAGGAAACATTCATTCATGTGTGATTATCTATGAATTGTCTGTGCATGACAGAAGTAACACCTTGTGAACATTATAAAGTATACATAAACATCAAAATTTTTAAAGAAAAGATTTAGAAATGAATGTATTACAAAGTTCTAATATTTTCTCCCTGTATCCCAAAGGACTGCACAATTACAGCTGCTTAAATAGCAATACTGGTGGATTTCTATGAGTTCCATGACTCCCAGGCCCTGCTGAAGGCCCCAAAGACAGGGAAAGCTTTGGGATTTGTACTCAGGTCAGAATGGTTTCTGAACTTAGTGCAGCTAGAACCCGAACATGTGACTCACAAGCGAGGGAGCAGGTATGGGGGTGCTGGCAGCCTTACTTGGAATCAAAGGTCTTATCACCCAACACTCTAATTTTGGGCAAGGTGCAAGCTCCCTCAGCCTCAGTTTCCTAAACATGGGTTTATTTTGGGAAAAGAAAATAATGAAATATTGTGGGGAAAGTACTTTCCAGTCTATATTATAAAATATAAGGAATTATCAGTGTGCTTATTTTTGTTTTCTATACCAGCATTTTGGGTAATGTAGGCAACACGGTAGAGATTTGTTGAATGAATGAATGAGAAAAGAAATTAGTTAATTGGAAGAACACATTATCTTGCTATGTCACTAAAGATGTTTCCAGAAACAGAAAACATATGAAAATACATTGTCAGAGCAAGGTTTCTTGGGTTTTGTTTGTTGGGTTAATTTCAAATAATGAGAATAATGGAGATAAATGACTCCAGAATTGGTTAATTTAATAGCTCAAAGACATTGGTAAGGACCCACTGAGTTTTTTGAACAGTGACTCTCTTTGGCTGGATCTACTCAATTTCCAAGATGCTGCCACGGTTCTAAGCAGCTAGGAAGATGGCAGTGTCCATAGGCTCAGTGGCTGTTTTTATGCCACAGGCTCATTCTTTCAGGACAAGAGAAATGATACTGATAGGACTTCCTTGGCTTAATAGAGGTTCAACCTTAGGGTTGGAGAAAGGTTCAAGCTTCCCTTAAACCAAAGGACTTTTATGACCAAGAAGGAGAAGCAGCTCTGGCCATCGATTGGGTCATCAGCCAACAACATTGCTCCACTAGCCTGTCCATGGCTTGTTGCTCACCCTTGCAGGCAGCCCACTGTCTCTCCTGGGGTGTGCGACCACCCAATGTGTGAGTAAGGCAGGTATCTGATTGTATTCTATCATGCTTTTTTATTTTCATTTTTGACAAAGACCTTTATTTCACAGTGACTTCTTCACAAGTTTCTTCAGATACTAATAGAAATAGGGAAGTAAACATGCACAGTTTCTGTTTCCTCCAGCTAGGGTGTCGCTCTGTTTCTCATTCATCTTACTAAAGTTCGTGGATTCTTGCTCATGACCCCCCCTTCCATGGCAAATATCAGTTAAGCACTTATATCTAGGGAAGCCCTCCTTTATTAATGTGAAGTTAATTAAGAATGTGTGCGTCTCCGACACTTATCATTATAGTGAGAAGAAATTAATTTTTTCAAGTCCAGTGAAATTTCATTAAGTGAAAAGCTTTTAACTCTTATAATAATACATGTGAAGAATTATGAGAAATAATTGGCTGTATTTCTGGAACAGATGCATTTAATAATAGGTCAGCTGAGCAAAATGACTGTAAATCAAATTTGAATGCAGGATTTCTCAGGTGATGACAAATGGGAAAATATGGCTTATTGGTAATATTTTGACTTCAGATCATTTAAAATACTCAGGACTCCTTCTTCTAGTTTCATTTCACCTCTTGCTTTTTTTTTTTTTCATCATTCTTTTAAACTTAATGTGTTAGAGGTCTCGCTTCCAGCTATTCTTTGTTCATCTCCAATTCAAAATCTATTTCTATTTTATCAGTAATCATCAGTGCTACTACCATGATTAATATGAGTATGTCTGTGTGTATGGATTGGTGTGTGTCATGTGAACTTTAAGACAATTTTATGCAGAATCATCTTCTGTTACTACTTTTCAAGTCATTAGCATGACCAGCCAAAGTGTTCTGAATAAATTACGTAGTTCATGGCTGAAGCAAGCATTTGTTTTTCAACAATTTGTGTTCATACACCTCAACTTATGCCAGACAGACAGACATCTAGTTACGCCATCTGACATATATGGTACTTTGAAGCTTTGTACTTAAACATTTAAAAAAGTGTGGTATTTCTGATATTCTGTGGACCTAATTTTTTCAGGCAGTATGTCTTTTTTTTTTTTTTTTTTTTTTTTTTTTGCGGTATGCGGGCCTCTCACTGCTGTGGCCTCTCCCATTACGGAGCCTGTCCGGATGCGCAGGCTCAGCGGCCATGGCTCATGGACCCAGCCGCTCCGCGGCCTGTGGGATCCTCCCGGACCGGGGCACGAACCCGTATCCCCTGCATCGGCAGGCGGACTCTCAACCACTGCGCCACCAGGGAAGCCCCAGGCAGTATGTCTTTGTAGTTTTAAGAACTTTGGTAATTATCTAGATTTGGTGCTTTGTAAACAATTAAAATAATACTTAATCACTTATAGAAAATATGCCAATTCCTTACTGCAAACCATCTGACTTCGTGTATGGTTTGTAAGGAAAATCCTTGGGTATTTCTGTGTATTTTATGTTTCCTTCACAAGGCCAGATGATTTCCTTCAGAACCAAGGAAAAGGAGCACTTAGAAAGTGTTGAAAATCAATTATCTTATAATTTGATATCTACTCTGGTGCACGGTCTGAAATATCAGCGGTGGTTTACAGAAAAGTCTTTCACATATTTTTAACACTGTATCTTTCTAAATGTTTTAACCAGTTTATTGCTCTTTTGTACTCAAAAGTTGTGTTTCAGCTTAATGATTACAGGTACAGAGAGTGACGTGCTTTTCTTCTCTAGAAAATTACTGAAAAACTAGACGTCAGAAATCAGATTTTCTAATCTTCGTCCAGTCTACCGTTTAGCATAAAAAGGATTCTCATATTGTGTTTCTGCAGATCACGTACACTGAGCAAACCCAGACAAAGCAGTTCTGCTGCTGATCTTGAATTAAGATAGTCTTTCCATAATTCAAAGAAAGAAATTAATAGACATGATTTTTTCAATTAAAGTTATTCTTTATTCAATTTATTTCCTGAAATTGTTCATCTTCCAGGAAGGCCTAGGATGAGCTAAAAATAGAACTTGGAAACAGCAGCTTCCACTCCATATGACAGGGTTTTGGTGAGAGTGTCTGCAGGGGTGGTGAGCTTTGTCACATGTGTCATGTGGCCACGTTTCTGGTGGCTCCTAATGGTTAAGACCATGGACTCTGCATCCTGACTATTTGGGCTCCATCACTCTTAGCCAAATCCTAGCTCAGATGTTCTAAAGTGTCATTCCGGGACCAGCAGCATCAGGATCACCTGGGAACTTGTTACAAATGCAAATTCTCAGGCCGCACTCCAGACCTACTAAATTAAATCCTCTATGGGTGGGGCCCAGAATCTACAGTTTCACATGCCCTCCAGGTGATTCTGATGTTGCCTAAAGCCTAAGAACCACTGTCCTAGATCCAGCAGTGGACAAATTGCTTAATATCTTCGTGCTTCACTTTTCCCAGTTGTAAGTGTGGATAATAATAATGTTTATCTCATAGGGTTATTGTGATGATTAAAGAAAATCGTGTAGCGATTTCTGCAAAAGTGCCTGGCATATAGTGAGTAATCTCTAAACACACAGATACGTGGCTTCTACGTGCTCCAACATTTGAGCACATTTGAAAACCAGTGTCTAATATGACATTTCTTTCTTCAGTCAGTCACTGCAGAACTAGGGTTGCAAATTCTTGACACTAATGCATATTTTAGAAAGTGAAAGGTTATTAAAATTTCATTTCATAATGTCTTTCATTAGCTTTATATTCCTTAAAGTGCCTATCTTATTTTACCTTCTAAATGAAATTCATTTTTCTTTCAGTACAAATTCATTTTTTTCCCTTGGCTCTCATCCTCATTTCTTACTTTTTTCATTTTCTTTTTGGTATTCACTTCTTTTCAGTATTCTAATAATGTATATCAAATACTCAAGGAAAATATACTTTTGGAAAAATTGATCAGCTAAAATTAATGAATATGAATGAGTATCCTGTGTTTAACATATAAGTAGGATACCACCTTTTCTCTGTCACGCAAATGGGAAGGTAAATATAATGTGGTCATTAATAATAATGAAATAATGCCATTTTGTATAAGCATTTAGCTTATGTCATACATGTTAAGGAGGTAAAATTATATTAGGAGTCTTGCTGGTATACACATTTTCCTAATTTATTCTTTTTACCAACTGCGTGAAAATTCACTGAAAAAATTCAGTCTAGAGTTGGAATAGGGAGCTAATGTTTAAGTTGGTTTGTTATCCATGAAGCAAAATTTTATTATGTTAGATATATTGGCAGGGAGATTTGGGATCCAGTTCAGTTCAGTCATTGAGGACACACTCTGCTTCACACTGTGGAAAATATGGCATCTCCAGCGTCCTCCGTTCCTAAGGAGGCTTTCATCTGTGGACTCGGCACCATCCTGTGCTATCCTCATTCAAGTCACTCCATAATCTGGCACACCTAGCCTCTGTATGTGGCTCTCACGTTTTCTCTGCCTGACTTCTTTGCTGTGATTGCTGTTTTCCTGATTTCCTCATGTGTCTTTCTTCTTGTGCATCTTTACTTAGGCTCTCTTCTTTACCTAGAAAGCCATCTTCTAGTTTTTTATGTCACTCCCATAGTCTCGTCTATTTTTGGATTTTAATCTGAGTTTAATAAAAATGTTTCCTGAAGCTTTGTCTTGTGGACACTAGGATTAGAAATAAAGGGCTAGAAATGGGGGTCTACGTGATTTATGGGTTGATTGCATCTAGGGAAGTGAGGATTTAGACTTGCATTGCAAAGAATGCCCAAAAAAAGAACCCAGACTATAAAGCACTTACGAAACAAAACAAAACAAAAAACTATTCAGCTTGAATATCTGAGTTCTCCCATTGTTAAGATTCTTTCTCTAAGGGCTTCTTGAAATGATGATAGAAGTATTTGACATTGTGAGAAAAACTTATAAATTGTCCTGCACACATATTAATGAAATGTGCTACATCAAAGGACATCTAATCTTGAGCAATCAGTAACAAGTATGTCCTTAGTAGAATTATAGTGATATAGACACAGGTTTCTTAACCTCAACACTATTAAAATTTGGGGTTGGATAATTCTTTGTTGGAGCATGGGGCCACCCTGCATATGGTAGGCAGCATCCCTGGCCTCTACATACTAGATGCCAGTAGCAACATGCCCCTCCTCTCCATCAAACGGTGACAATCAAAAATGTCTGCAGTGTCACATGTCTCCTGGGAGGCAAAATCATCCTGACTTGAGATTCACTTCTCCAGACTGTAAACAATTTTTGGTAAAGAAATTAAATTCTTGAACTATTATTCTACATCTTTCCTTATACAACTGTGAAAGATGGATCCATTTTAATATGTTCTTGCAAACTGACTCTACACAAACATCCATTAAACGTCAGCAACTTTGACCTTTTTTTTTTTTTTTTGCGGTACGCGGGCCTCTCACTGTTGTGACTTCTCCCGTTGCGGAGCACAGGCTCCGGATGCGCAGGCTCAGCGGCCATGGCTCACAGGCCCAGCCGCTCCGCGGCATGTGGGATCTTCCCGGAACAGGGCACGAACCCGTGTCCCCTGCATCGGCAGGCGGACTCTCAACCACTGCGCCACCAGGGAAGCCCCTGACCCAATTTTGTATTCTGTTCCAAATGATTACTTCTTGGGCTCTCTGTATATAAATTTATTAATTCTGTTTCCTTAAATTTTCTAGATGCTTTTATCTAGCATAAATAGTTTACCATAGGAAATTAGTTCTAGAACCTCAATTGTTTTGATATTAGTGGGTACACAAGATTCTAATGAATTAAAATGACTTACTTTTAATGGTATCACACGAATAAAAATATCTTCCTTACCAAATTTCACCTCAATGCTGTGGATTTAAAGAAAGAAGGGAACAATATTGTATCACGATACTGGGAGGAAAAATTAGAAATACAACAATAAGATACGCACACACAAACACATACACAAGTTTAACTCAAAAGGATTATAAATTAAATAGAATAATATATAAATGCATAAAGATCATAACAAAAAATTCACAATGAACAAAGACAACAGAACACATGCAGAGAAAAAAATAGAAAAACAACAAAGAAGACATACAAGTTGAAATGAGATAATCATTTTACTGTTAAAATAGGAGAAAAAGACAAGAGTGGGAAGACCTTATGATTCTTCATTCACATGGGCGTGCACATGTTTTCTGGTATTATTGAATATATGTACCCAAACCTGCTGAACACCTTTGAATAGTCTTTGCTTGCTTAGGATATAGTGACATATACTTTATAATTCCCTGAACTATACAGATTATATTTTCAGGGATAAAGTAGGTGGAAAGGTTTTAAGAAGGTGAGTTTAAATCCAAGCTGCGGAATTCCAGCTGGGGCTAGAAGTGGATTTCTTATAAATGCAGATGTAGATTGAATAACAGCTTCAAGAAACCTTCAAGGTCATATTTATGGTAAATAGTTAAAATCAAGGGTGTTACGTTAAGGATCTTCTGAAGGAAGAAGATTCAGAAGATCTTCCTTGAGTTTGGGGGAATAGCTGAGGGTGGGAGTTGAGGAGAGTATGTAGGGCTTTTATTAGAAATATGCTTCCTTATCTTAAAAAGAAAAAAAACTGGGCTTCCCTGGTGGCGCAGTGGTTGAGAGTCCGCCTGCCGATGCAGGGGACACGGGTTCGTGCCCCGGTCCGGGAAGATCCCACATGCCGTGGAGCGGCTGGGCCCATGAGCCATGGCCGCTGAGCCTGCGCGTCCGGAGCCTGTGCTCCGCAACGGGAGAGGCCACAACAGTGAGAGGCCCATGTACGGCAAAAAAAAAAAAAAAAGAAAAAAAGAAAAAAACTCCTAAATATCACACCTGTTTCTCAATATCACATGCTTGATATATGCCATATAACCATATGTAATATTACATTTTATTTTTTAAAATTTATTTATTTTTGGCTGCGTTGGGTCTTCGTTGCTGCACTTGGGCTTTCTCTAGTTGTGGCAAGTAGGTGTTACTCTTCGTTGCGGTGCAAGGGCTTCTTGTTGCAGTGGCTTCTCTTGTTGCGGAGCACGGGCTCTAGTCGCATGGGCTTCAGTAGTTGTGGCACATGGGCTCAGTAGTTGTGGCTCATGGGCTCTAGAGCACAGGCTCAGTAGTTGTGGCGCACAGGCTTAGTTGCTCTGCGGCACATGGGATCTTCCTGGACCAGGGCTCGAACCCGTGTACCCTGAATTGGCGGGCAGATTCTTTACCACTGTGCCACCAGCGAAGCCCTTTATTTTGTTTTAATGCTATTTTTTTTATTAGTTTCTGCTTTATAGCAAAGTGAATCAGCTATACATGTACATATATCCCCATGTCTCCTCCCTCTTGCATCTCCCTCCTGTCCTCTCTATCCCACCCCTCTAGGTGGTCACAAAGCACCGAGCTGATCTCCCTGTGCTATGTGGCTGCTTCCCACTAGCTAGCTATTTTACATTTGGTAGTGTATATATGTCCATGCCACTCTCTCACTTCGTCCCAGTTTACCCGTCCCCCTCCCCATGTCCTCAAGTCCATTCTCTTTGTCTGCGTCTTTTTAATACTATTTTTAAATTATAACTTTTCAAGATCTTTAGGAACACATTTAATCCATGTCTTTTCATAAATTGTAGTTTAAAAATATTTAAAACTCACATAGGGAAAAAGCCCAAAGTAGAATTTTTGCTCTGGTGCTTCTGCTTCCTTCTCTGTCCTGCACACATGGTGGGGGTGATGAAATACTGGAACAGTACCAAGGGAAGACATTTTCACTTTGCAACATCTTTAATAGTTATAAAATGATTAGAGCTCTTGATTATGGAATAGACTTGATTTGGAACTCAGGGTTTTTTCTAGGCATATATTTTAACTTGAAATCTACTTATTTCCAAAAAAAAAAAAAAAAAATATTCGGAAGACCGAGGAAGAAAAAAATTAGGTCACGAAACATAAAAGTCGAAAGCATTCCTTCCAACCTTGTGTTTTATATATTCTCTCAAATTTTGCTTTCTTCTTCTTTATATCTCAACATCTTTCAAATAGTGTCAACAACATACAGCTTTCCAGTCCCCCTAAAATGCAAATTTTTGATACCAGAATCTGAATGCCTTCAACCGGTTCTTCTACCCATGCAAATTAGGACTCTCCAAAACCTGCCAGGACCCAATTTCTTAATTTTAGATACAAACAGATAGGAATTGGGACATAATTCTGCATGAGGCTCATCAGGGCAGAAGAAACTCAAACTAACCAACAGGGGTGAAGACACAGAAAAATTTAAGCAGGGTTTATACTGAAAACAAGAGTATGTAACAAATACAGAAGAAACAAAAGTAGTTGAAAATAAAGGAAATGAATCAATGTATATGCTAGGAAATCTCTGATTAACCAAACTCTGGGCTTCTGATGGATGACCTTAAAATTAGATTGTCAGATTAATGAGTTAACATTGAATGTCATGCCATTTAGCCTAATACGTTTTATGGCAAGTGATACGTTTTATTTTGATCAATATATGACTAATCTCTTTCCTTTGTCTTAAATTTTTGTCTATACTTTGAAAATATCTGAAGAGATAGTGGAAAACGGACAGGGTCCTCCTTCATGGAGCTTATAACATAGTTTGAGTGACAGAATGGAACAATTTCTTAAATCAGTAATTAATATTAATTATGATAAGAACTGAGAAGTGGAAGTTACTTTGGAAGCAGAGAGCATAACTTGGGTGAGGGATTTAGGCAAGCATTCCATGCGGTATAGACACTTCAGCCATCTTCAAGGAAGGGTTGGGTTATTCCAAAGGTTGTCCCAAGGTTGGGTTTCCAGAACTGACAGGACTGTTGGAGATGTGGCAGAGTATCTGGGTTTGGTGGTTTTTCCAAGGAGATGCCTAAAATTTGAGTAAGACCTTTTTTTTTTTTAATATTTATTTATTTGGTTGTGCCGGGTCTTAGTTGCGTCAGGCAGGCTCCTTAGTTGTGGCTCCAGGGCTCCTTAGTTGCAGCTTGCTGGCTCCTTAGTTGCGGCATGTGAGCTCTTAGTTGCGGCATGCATGTAGGATCTAGTTCCCTGACCAGGGATGGAAACCAGGCCCCCTGCATTGGGAGCGCAGAGTCTTATCCACTGCGTCACCAGGGAACTCCCGAGTAAGACCTTTTGACCAAGAAAGTCTTCTCTTATAACTCTTCTTGAATTGTTTGGGTTCTTCTTTAAGAATAATGAGAAGTTGGATATAGTAAGCTTTCCATTTTCTGTCCTCCATATGCACCATTTTTTCTCTTATTTTTACTTCTTGGTTCTTTTCTTCTACATTGTAGGCGAGCTTTTAAACCTCATCTTCCATATCCTTAGCATTAATCCTGCTCTTCAGTGCCTCCAGTGTGGATTTTTAGTATGGTTTTTCCATTGTAATTGTCTTTATATTCCATGTTCCCTTTCATAACCTATTGTGTAGCTTTTTTGTTGTTTCCTGATCTTTCCAGTTTGCTTTTGGCTAAGTTATATGAAAATCATGCTCTTTTTGCACATGTATAGAAGCCAGGTTGTTTTTGAATTGTAGTAAGATGGAAATTTTCTTCTCTAATAGATCATTTCCACAGAGACAATCTTTCTCCACAAATCATTGATATAAAGTATTCATTTTTGAGAATCTCAAGTATTTCCTCTCAGGATTTGTTTTGTTAAGAGTTCACTGGAAAACAGAACCCACAACAATACTTAGTGCTGATACTTTATTGGAAGGTGCCTCCCAGGACAGCCAGAGGGCAGGATCCCCAGATCCACCAAGTGTCAGTCAGAGCAGCTGCAGCTGACATGGGCGGAGGTGTCAAGGGTCTGGAGCCTAGATGAAATTCAGAGGATCTCAGTGAGTGAGTGAGTGAGTGAGTGAGTGAGTGAGTGTGTGTGTGTGTGTGTGTGTTTTACTCTTAATTGATTAGAGAACAAAATTTCTCAAATGGTAGGTCAAAAGTCAGTCTGTCTGTCCATATATGTAATGTTCAACACCCTAGACCTATAGTTAGAAGAAACTTTTTCAGAACTCCAGGCCCATTTCTATTTCTAGCGGCGTTTACTAATTCATATTTGTTCCACTTCGGCAGCATATGTCCCTGCCCTACCACCTAATTCTCAGGTAATCAGAGCAGGAGCTCTTGAACTGTGGAGAAATTTTACCTGTTAAATATACTGCCAGGATTTTTTGCTGCCTTTGCCTACTCAGAATGCAATGAAATGGTATAGTGACCACCCCCTCACACATGCTTGGGCGCACACACACACCCCACCAGCACTTCACACACGTGCCCCCATCACACATGCCACTCATGTTTCTATACATGCTCCCTTCCAACACATAATTCACACACATACATTCCACATATTCTGACTTATTTTCTTGTTTGTTCTTTCAGAAATTAGTCAGCTAGAGGGGGGCAAGAATGGCAAGGCAAAAGGACCAGAGTCCCAGGTCTCAGAGAAAACAGGACCCTAAGGCTGTCGGCACAACTGTAGTTTTCAGACGGAAGCACGCCCTGTAAGAGCTACAAATCCACTCCCTTTCCTTTTCTAATGGCCTCTGTTTCATGTCGACAGTTATCAAAGTGCTCCAGGATGCTGGTATTAGGTTGATGATCCAGCTGAGTTTTTTTTTTTTTTGCGGTACGTGAGCCTCTCACTGTCGTGGCCTCTCCCGTTGCGGAGCATAGGCTCTGGACGCGCAGGCTCAGCGGCCGTGTCTCACGGGCCCAGCCGCTGCACGGCACGTGGGATCTTCCTGGACCGGGGCACGAACCCGCGTTCCCTGCACCAGCAGGCGGACTCTCAAGCACTGCACCACCAGGGAAGCCCTCCAGCTGAGTTTTAATACTTGTGAGTTTTCATCTTTTGTCTTGTGTTGCCGTGGGACTGGTAGGCAAGTACAGATTTATTTTGTTTATTTGTTTTTTCTTTTGCCTTGTTTTTCTCCCAAAGTCCCTGTACAGGCATACCTCGTTTTGTTGCACTTCACTTTGCTGAGCTTCTCAGACACTGCATTTTTCACAAATTGAAGGTTTGTGGCAACCCTGCTTCCAGAAAGTCTGTTGGCATCATTTTTCCAACAGTCTTTACTCATTTTATGTCTCAGTATCCCGTTTTGGTAATTCTCACAATATTCACACCTTTTCATTATTATTATATTTGTTATGGTGATTTCTGATCAGTGATCTCTGATGTTACTTTGTAAGTGTTTGGGGCAAACTTTGCCCGTATAAGACGGAAGACTTAATTGATAAATGTTGTGTGTGTTCTGACTGCTCCACCAACTGGCCGTTCCCCATATCTCTCCCTCTTCTCAGGCCTCCCTATTCCCGGAGACACAACAATATTTAAACTAGGCTACTTAGTAACCCTACAATGGCCTCTGAGCATTCAAGCCAAAGGAAGAGTTGTGTGTCTCTTACCTTAAATCAAAAGCTAGAAATGATTAAGCTTAGTGAGGAAGGAATATTAAAAGCTGAGATAGTCTGAAAGCTAGGCTTCTTATGCCAAATGGTTAGCCTAGTTGTAAGTGCAATGGAGAAATTCTTAAAGGAAATTAAAAGTGCTAGTCCACTGAACACATGAATGATGAGAAAGTGAAGTAGGCTTATTGCTGAGACGGAGAAACCTTCAGTGGTCTGGATAGAAGATCAAATCAGCTACAACATTCCCTTAAGCCAAAACCCAATCCAGAGCAAGGCTCTAACACTCTTCAACTCTATGAAGGTTGAGAGGTGAGGAAGCTGCAGAAGAAAAGGCTGAAGCTAGCAGAAGTTTGATCATGACATTGAAGGAAAGAAGCCATTTCCAAAATGTAAAAGTTCAAGATGAAGCAGCAAGTGCTGATGTAGAAGCTGCAGCAAGTTATCCAGCAGATCCAGCTAAGGTTATTAATGAAGGTGGCTACATTAAGCAACAAGTTTTTGATGTAGATGAAACAGCCCTGTGTTAGAAGAAGATGCCATCTAGGACTTTCATAGCTAGAGAAGAGAAGTCAATGCCTGGCTTCAAAGCTTCTAAGGACAGGCCGACTCTCTTGCTAGGGGTTAATGCAGCTGGTGACTTTCAGTTGAAGCCAATGTTAATTTACCATTCTGAAAATCCTAGGGCCTTTAAGAACTATGCTAAATCTACTCTGCTTGTGCTCTATAAATGGAAAAACAAAGCCTGGATGACAGCACATCTGTTTACAACATGGCTTACTGAATATTTTAAGGCAACTGTTGAGACCTATTGCTCAGAAATTTGTTTTTTCAAAATATTACTGCTCACTGACAATGCATCTGGTCACTTAAGACCTCCGATAGAGATGTACAAGGAGATTAATCTTGTTTTCATGCCTGCTGATACCACTTCCATTCTGCAGCCCATGGATCAAGTAGTTATTTATACTTTCAAGACTTATTATTTAAGAAATATATTTCTTAAGGTTATAACTGCCATAGATAGTGATTCCACTGATGGTTCTGGGCAAAGTAAATTAAAAGCCTCCTGGAAGATTCAGTATTTTAGATGCCATTAAGAAAATTAGTGATCCATGGGAAGAGGTCAAAATGTTAACATTAACAGGAGTTTGGAAGAAGTTAATTCCAACCCTCATGGATGACTTTGAGGGGTTGAAGACTGCAATGGAGGAAATAACTACAGATGTGGTGGAAATAGCAAGAGAACTAGAACTAAAAGTGGAGCCTGAAGATGTGATTGAATTGCTGCAATGTCATAATAAAGCTTTCATGGATGTGGTTGGCTTCTTATGGCTGAATAGAGAGAGTGGTTGCTTGAGATGGAATCTTCTCCTGGTGAAGATGCTGTGAAGATTGATGAAACGACAACAAAGGATTTAGAATATTACATAAACTTAGTTGATAAAGCAGGGGCAGGGTGTGAGAGGCTGGACTCTAATTTTGAAAGGAGTTCTGCTGTGTGTAAAATACTACCAAACAACATTGCATGCTACAGAGAAACTGAAAGGAAGAAAACAAGAGTCAATAGATGTGGCAGACTTCACTGTTGTCTTATTTAAAGAAATTGCCACAGTCACGCCAACGCTCAGCAACCAACACCCTCATCAGTCAGCAGCCATCAACATCGAGGCAAAACGTCCACCAACAAAAGGATTATGACTCGCCGAAGGCTCAGATAATGGTTAACATATTTTAGCAATAAAGTCATTTAAAATTCAAGTATGTACATTGTTTTTTAGACATAATGTTATTGCACACTTAGTAGACTATTGTATAGTGTAAACTGAACTTTTATATGCTCTGGAAAACCAGAAAATTTGTGTGACTGGCTTTATTGATATATTTGCCTTCTTGCAGTGGTCTCGAACCAAACCAGCAATAGCTCCGACGTATGCTAGTAGCTGTACTGATATTTATTTGCTCTACTTTACCAATGTTAATATCTAAAAGGAGAAAGTACATTCTTTTTTTTTAAATTTTATTTTATTTACTATTTTATACAGCAGGTTCTTATTAGTCATCAATTTTGTACACATCAGTGTATGTACGTCAATCCCAATCTCCCAATTCATCACACCGCCATCCCCATCCCCTGCCGCTTTCCCCCGCTTGGTGTCCATACGTTTGTTCTCAACATCTGTGTCTCCATTTCTGCCCTACAAACCGGTTCATCTGTACCATTTTTCTAGGTTCCACATATATGCATTAATATACGACATTTGCTTTTTTCTTTCTGACTTACTTGACTCTGTATGACAGTCTCTAGATCCATTCACATCTCTACAAATGACTCAATTTCGTTCCGTTTTATGGCTGAGTAATATTCCATTGTATATATGTACCACATCTTCTTTAACCGTTCGTCTGTCGATGGGCATTTAGTTTGCTTCCATGACTTGGCTATTGTAAATAGTGCTGCAGTGAACATTGGGGTGCATGTGTCTTTTTGAATTATGGTTTTCTCTGGGTATATGCCCAGTAGTGGGATTGCTGGGTCATATGGTAATTCTATTTTTGGTTTTTAAGGAACCTCCATACTGTTCTCCACAGTGGCTGTATCAATTTACATTCCCACCAACAGTGCAAGAGGGTTCCCTTTTCTCCACACCCTCTCCAGCATTTGTTGTTTGTAGATTTTCTGATGATGACCATTCTAAGTGGTGTGAGGTGATACCTCATTGTAGTTTTGATTTGCATTTCTCTAATAATTAGTGATGTTGAGCAGCTTTTCATGTGCCTCTTGGCCATCTGTCTGCCTTCTTTGGAGAAATGTCTATTTAGGTCTTCTGCCCATTTTTGGATTGGGCTGTTTGTTTTTTTAATATTGAGCTGCATGAGCAGTTCATATATTTTGGAGATTAATCCTTTGTCCATTGATTCGTTTGCAAATATTTTCTGCCATTCTGAGAGTTGTCTTTTTGTTTTGTTTGTAGTTTCCTTTGCAGTGCAGAAGCTTTGAAGTTTCATTAGGTTCCATTTGTTTATTTTTGTTTTTATTTCCATTACTCTAGGAGGTGGATCAAAAAAGATCTTGCTATGATTTATGTCAAAGAGTGTTCTTCCTGTGGTTTCCTCTAAGAGTTTTATAGTGTCTGGCCTTATATTTAGATCTCTAATCCATTTTGAGCTTATTTTTGTGTATGGTGTTAGGGAGTGTTCTAATTTCATTCTTTTACATGTAGCTGTCCTGTTTTCCCAGCACCACTCATTGAAGAGACTGTCTTTTCTCCATTGTATATCCTTGCCTCCTTTGTCATAGATTAACTGATCATAGGTGTGTGGGTTTATCTCTGGACTTTCTATCCTGTTCCATTGATCTACATTTCTGTTTTTGTGCCAGAACCATATTGTCTTGATTACTGTAGCTTTGTAGTATAGTCTGAAGTCAGGGAATCTGATTCCTCCAGCTCCGTTTTTTTCCCTCAAGACCGCTTTGGCTATTCGGGGTCTTTTGTGTCACCATACAAATTTTAAGATTTTTTTGTTCTAGTTCTATAAAAAATGCTATTGGTAATTTGATGGGGATTTCATTGAATCTGTAGCTTGCTTTGGGTAGTATAGTCATTTTCACAATATTGATTCTTCCAATCCAAGAACATGGTATATCTCCATCTGTTGGTATCATCTTTAATTTCTTTCATCAGTGTCTTATAGTTTTATGCATACAGGTCTTTTGTCTCTCTAGGTAGGTTTATTCCTAGGTATTTTATTGTTTTTGTTGCAGTGGTAAATGGGAGTGTTTCCTTAATTTCCCTTTCAAATTTTTCATCATTAGTGTATAGGAATGCAAGAGATTTCTGTGCATTAATTTTGTATCCTGCAACTTTACCAGATTCATTGATTAGCTCTAGTAGTTTTCTGTTGGCATCTTGTAGGATTCTCTACGTATAGTATCATGTCATCTGCAAATGCTGACAGTTTTACTTCTTGTTTTCCAATTTGAATTCCTTTTATTTCTTTTTCTTCTGTGATTGCTGTGGCTAGGACTTCCAAAACTATGTTGAATAATAGTGGTGAGAGTGGACATCCTTGTCTTGTTCCTGATCTTACAGGAAATGCTTTCAGTTTTTCACCATTGAGAATGATGTTTGCTATGGGTTTGTCATATATGGCCTTTATTATGTTGAGGTAGGTTCCCTCTCTGCCCACTTTCTGGAGAGTTTTTATCATAAATAGGTGTTGAATTTTGTCAAAAGCTTTTTCTGCACTACTAAGATGATCATATGGTTTTTCTTCTTCAGTTTTTTTAATATAGTGTATCACATTGATTGATTTGTTTATATTGAAGAATCCTTGCATCCCTGGGATAAATCCCACTTGACCATGGTGTATGATCCTTTTAACGTGTTGTTGAATTCTGTCTGCTAGTATTTTGTTGAGGATTTTTGCATCAATATTCATGAGTGATATTGGTCTCTTATTTTCTTTTTTTGTAGTATCTTTGTCTGTTTTTGGTATCAGGGTGATGGTGGCCTCACAGAATGTGTTTAGGAGTGTTCCTTCCTCTGCAATTTTTGGGAAGAGTTTGAGAAGGGTGGGTGCTAACTGTTCTCTAAATGTTTGATAGAATTCACCTGTGAAGCCATCCGGTCCTGGACTTTTGTTTGTTGGAAGATTTTTAATCACAGTTTCAATTTCATTACTTGTGATTGGCCTGTTCATATTTTCTATTTCTTCCTGGTTCAGTCTTGGAAGGTTATACCTTTCTAATCATTAGTTCATTACTTCCAGGTTGTCCATTTTATTGACATAGAGTTGCTTGTAGTAGTCTCTTATTATGCTTTGTGCTTTCGCGGTGTCTGCTGTAACTTCTCCTTTTTCATTTCTAATTTTATTGATTTGAGTCCTCTCCCTCTTTTTCTTGATGAGTCTGGCTAATGGTTTATCAATTTTGTTTATCTTCTCAAAGAACCAGCCTTTAGTTTTATTGATCTTTGCTATTGTTTTCTTTGTTTCTGTTTATTGCTGCTCTGATCATTATGATTGCTTTCCTTCTACTAACTTTTTGTTTTGTTTGTTCTTCTTTGTCTAGTTCCTTTAGGTGTAAGGTTAGATGGTTTATTTGAGATGTTTGTACTTTCTTGAGGTATTATTGTATTGCTGTAAACTTCCCTCTTAGAACTGTTTTGCTGCATCCCAAAGGTTTTGGATCATCGTGTTTTCCTTGTCATTTGTCTCTAGGTATTTTTTGATTTCCTCTTTGATTTCTTCAGTGATCTCTTGGTTATTTAGTAAAGTATTGCTTAGCCTCCATGTGTTTGTGCTTTTTACGTTTTTTTCCCTGTAATTGATTTCTAATCTCATAGTGTCGTGGTCAGAAAAGATACTTGATATGATTTCAATTTTCTTAAATTTACTGTGACTTGATTTGTGACCCAAGATATGATCTATCCTGGAGAATGTTCCGTGTTCACTTGAGAAGAAAGTGTAATCTGTGCTTTTCGGATGGAATGTCCTATAAACATCAATTAAATCTATCTGGTCTACTGTGTCATTTAAAGCTTGTGCTTCCTTATTAATTTTCTGTTTGGACGATCTGTCCATTGCTGTAAGTGAGGTGTTAAAGTCCCCCACTATTACTGTGTTACTGTCAATTTCCTCTTTTAGAGCTATTAACAGTTGCCTTATGTATTGAGATGCTCCTATATTGGGTGCATATATATTTATAATTGTTATATCTTCTTCTTGGATTGATCCCTTGATCATTATGTAGTGTCCTTCCTTGTCTCTTGTAACATTCTTTATTTTAGAGTCTCTTTTATCTGATATGAGTATTGCTACTCCAGCTTTCTTTTGATTTCCATTTGCATGGAACATCTTTTTCCACCCCCTCATGTTCAGTCTGAATGTGTCCCTAGGTCTGAAGTGGGTCTCTTGTAGACAGCATATAGATGGGTCTTGTTTTTGTATCCATTTAGCAAGCCTGTGTCTTTTGGTTGGAGCATTTAATCCATTCACGTTGAAGGTAATTATTGATATGTATGTTCCTATTACCATTTTCTTAATTGTTCTGGGTTTGTTTTTGTAGGTCCTTTTCTTCTCTTGTGTTTCCCACTTAGAGAAGTTCCTTCAACATTTGTTATAGAGCTGGTTTGGTGGTGCTGAATTCTCTTGGCTTTTGCTTGTCTGTAAAGCTTTTGATTTCTCCATTGAATCTGAGTGAGATCCTTGCCCAGGAGAATAATCTTGGTTGTAGGTTCTTCCCTTTCATCACTTTAAGGATTTCATGCCAATCCCTTCTGGCTTGTAGAGTTTCTGCTGAGAAATCAGCTGTTAACCTTATGGGAGTTCCCTTGTATGTTATTTGTCGTTTTTCCCTGCTGCCTTTTTCTTTGTCTTTAATTTTTGCCAGTTTGATTACTATGTGTCTCAGTATGTGTCTCCTTGGGTTTTTCCTGCATGGGACTTTCTGCACTTCCTGGATTTGGGTCGCTATTTCCTTTCCCATGTTAGGGAAGTTTTCGAGTATAATCTCTTCAAATATTTTCTCAGTTCCTTTCTCTCTCTTTTCTCCTTCTGGGACCCCTATAATGTGAATATTGTTGCGTTTAATGTTGTCCCAGAGGTCTCTAAAGCTGTCTTCATTTCTTTTCATTCTTTTTTCTTTATTCTGTTCCACAGCAGTGAATTCCACCATTCTATCTTCCAGGTCACTTATCTGTTCTTTTGCCTCAGTTATTCTGCTATTGATTCCTTCTAGTGTATTTTTCATTTCAGTTATTGTGTTGTTCATCTCTTTTCTTCTTCTTTAATTCTTCTAGATCGTTGTTAAACATTTCTTGCATCTTCTCAATCTTTGCCTTCATTCTTTTTCTGAGGTCCTGGATCATCTTCACTATCATTATTCTGAATTCTTTATCTAGAAGGTTGCCTATCTTCACTTCATTTAGTTGTTTTTCTGGGGTTTTGTCATATTCCTTCATCTGGTACATAGCCCTCTGCCTTTTCATCTTGTCTATCTTTCTGTGAATGTGGTTTTTGTTCCACAGGCTTCAGGATTGTAGTTCTTCTTGCTTTTGCTGTCTGCCTTCTGGTGGATGAGGCTATCTAAGAGGCTTGTGCAAGTTTCCTGATGGGAGGGACTGGTGGTGCGTAGAGCTGGCTATTCATCTGGTGGGCAGAGCTCAGTAAAACTTCAATCCACTTGTCTGTTGATGGGTGGGGCTGGTTCCCTCCCTGTTGGTTGTTTGACCTGAGGTGACCCAACAGTGGAGCCTAACTAGGCTCTTTTGTGGGGCTAATGGCGGACTCTGGGAGGGCTCACGCCAAGGAGTACTTCCCAGAATTTCTTCTGCCAGTGTCCTTGTCCTCATGGTGAGACACAGCCACCCCCGCCTTTGCAGGAGACCCTCCAACCCTAGCAGGTAGGTCTGGTTCAGTCTCCTGTGGTGTCACTGCTCCTCTCCTTGGGTCCTGATGCACACACTACTTCGTGTGTGCCTTCCAAGAGTGGAGTCTCTGTTTACCCGAGTCCTGTCTAAGTTCTGCAATCAAATCCTGTTAACCTCCAAAGTTTGATTCTCTAGGAATTCCTCTTCCCGTTGCCAGACCCCCAGGTTGGGAAGCCTGACATGGGGCTCAGAACCTTCACTCCAGCGGGTTGACTTCTGTGGTATAAGTGTTCTCCAGTTGGTGAGTTATCCACCCAGCAGTTATGGGATTTGTTTTCATTGTGCTTGAGCCCTTCCTACTGTCTCATTGTGGCTTCTCCTTTGTCTTTGGATGTGAGATATCTTTTTTGGAGAGTTCAAGTGTCTTCCTGTTGATGATTGCTCAGCAGTTAGTTGTGATTCTGGTGGTCTTGCAAGAGGGAGTGAGAGCTTGTCCTTCTACTCCATCATCTTGAACCAATCTCAGAAACTACATTCTTATGGAATTATAAAATGCTAGACTATGACTGTATTACTAATAGAGTTTTAAAATTATTCCTTTGACTTTTTATACAAAAAAATACATTCTCTTACTGAGGAACAATGACGGACTGACTACTGACTCTATGACTAACTTTGTGACAGTCCTGATTTCACCGTGGAAAAAAGATCCCAAAGCCATTTTAAGAACTGATTCATGATTGGTTGCTCAGCAAACCAGGTGGAAACCACTTAGAGTGGCATATGTGCACAGGAAACAGAGAATCACGCAGCCCACACCCGCAAAACTGCACCCATATGATGAAACTGTTTCCTGATATTCCAAAACACATGAAGAAATGTAATGCTAAGACATTCAATAAATAAACTCTCTCCAAATGGAAAATTTTATAGAACATTCTGATAATTTAGGCTACGTGTGCCTAGGATATCCAAAGAGATGAATGAAGAGATTTACTATTAAAAGAATAGCTACCAATTATGGAACAAAGGCATGCAGAATTGATATTAGAAAACATAATTATTAAGTAAATCAATTTGGGATCTTGAATATGAAACGTACAACAACAGTTAAGGAAGAAATTAGTGACCTGGAAGAAAATACTATTTATACCCACATCTGATTATTTTACTCCACACATTTAATGAATTTTTTCCTGTAGTTCCCTTTGCTTTAAGATAAAAATTAAAAGTTCTCAGCTTGCATTGTCTATACACCCCTTCAAATCCCAGCTGTACTTTCTGCATCTCTATCTCAGACCCCTCTTCTCCCTGTTCTCTGGGCTCCAGTTTTTCAGCTGTCCTCTTTTCTGGAGTTCTTTCAGTTTGCCATATTTTGGCCTTACACTTAATATTCTTTGAAATACTAGATGTTTCATCTTCCCAGGCAAGATTTCCAAGTGAGGTCAAGGGTTCCTATCATTTATACTGTTCTGGCTTCAGTGCAGGAGTATGTATACACTTACTTACATGCCATGAGAATGTGAGCACCAAAATGGCAGAGTTTAAGCTGCTCTGTTCACTGCCACAGCCTCAGCACTTGAGATAAAGCCTAGTTTCTAGGAGGCAGGTAGTATACGTTTTGTCAGATATTTGATTAGCGTGGCTGTATGATTATTGGCTGTCTTCACTTAGACTAGGAGTTCCCCGAAGGCAGTGCCATGCTGTTTTCTTTGTCAGGTTATCCTCTGTTTTGAGTACCGTGTCTAGCACATAAAAGTTCAGTAAATATTTGTCCATGAATAAAATTATATTTTTAAGATGCATAAAGCAGGATGCCTAGTAGTATGGCTGTGTTTATGCCTGCCCTTTCTAGTAGACTGAGTTTCTAGACATTCTTCTCTTTTATTCATTTTTGAACCTCCACAGAGCCCAGCAGAATCCTTTTCAGTAAGTGCTTGCTTACTAATTATTTGGTTGGATAAGCAAATGGATGAAAACATCCACAATAATATTAGCAAATAGGATGTAAGATATGAAAAGGCTTTTTTTATTGAAACCACAGGACTTAACCCTAGAATGCTGAGCTGATATCACACCAGGAAAATTAACAGAACACATCAAAAGAAAACATTGTTAAAATCTATGTAATTATCTCAAATGCCAAGAAAGTATCTGATAAAAATTCAACAGCTATTTGACATAAACATACCAAAAAAGAAAAAATAAATAAAAGGAAGGAGAGCTGCTTTTTTCACAAGGCAAAAGTGCAAGTTTCAATGAGCATTACCTTTAATGTAGAAATACAAGAGACTTCCTAAAACAAACAGGAATAAAGCAGACATGCCTCACCTCATTGTTGCTGATAACATTATTTAAGTTTTAAATAATCATGAAAAATAATGTTGAAAATATAATTACTAGATCTCAAAATCTTTAGTGTGCTCCTAGGATGATCTTAGGGATAAATTAGCAGGTAAAACATTGCTTTAAATGTGTGTACTAGAAAAAGAAAAAGAAATACAATTGTTTCTTTTGGGTCATGACTAAGAGACCTAAAACACAAGTAAAAATAATACACTAAATGCTAATGGGGGAAATAGACAAAAAAGTAGCAAGTGAAAAAAATGACAAGTTATAACTACAGTATTAAAACCTAAAAGCAGTTGACTATAATTTGCAAAGAAAGAACATGGATAACCTAAAAAAAAAAGCTACTGTTTGTTATTACCACTAGAAATTGCATTAGTTAGACACCGATACATGATATGATGGACTCTAAGCTTAAATTATTTCTCATGCACATAACACCTTGAATTGTAGGTATTATTGTCTCTTTTTCACCAATCAGAATCAAGGTGGGAGCATGGCTCAGCAGCTAAACACACTAAGCCAGGTTTGGTCCCTAACTAAGGGCTTTTTAATATTACAGCAGCAAGGCCAAGAAAACACAAGTAGCAATAAAACACTAGATGAGCATATACACGAGCTGGAAGCTCACACACACACATTTTAATCCAAATAATTAAGATCAAAGCCATTATCAATATGATGGTCTTAAGAAAGGAGTGAAACATATTCCAAAATGTAACAGCAAAAATGACAATGGACAGTCGTTAGTGACACAGGAAGAATTAGGGAAAACTATCCCTTATGATGATAACCTGCCTAAATGTGATCCCTGGGGAATTTCTTCCATGTCTAGCTATGGATACTCCCTAACCAAAACATTTTTTAAAAAATAAATTGGGCCTAGGGATGGTAATCAGTTCTTGTCCAAGTTACTATATCTTGATTGCAATAACTGAAAGTGACAGACACAAAAAACACCAAACTTGTAAATCAATATCATTCTGAGTGTTTTCAATTCTTAATGCACCATACATATACATATGATTATATGTGATATGACTAAATGATTTTATATATATAAATACTTTATATATAAAGTATTTATATATATATAAAATACTAACTGTGCAAAACTTTGAGTAAGGTTCTTAGGATACTCCTTAGAATTGAAATCTCCTCCCATCCACATTCCCACTTGTATGATCAACGTGTAATGTTTGAGAGAGAGTTTGTGTATATTTCTTTAGTGTTGGTCATTGAAGTCTATTTTAGTATTTATTTCTCTTTTGTTGAAGTATGTTGAGAGCATGTGGCATGTCCCTGTCACATGTCATTTTGTGAGCTCTCTCCGTACCTCTGCTACTTACACGTTATTGTTTTGTTGAGATTTGTAATTTTATTTTTGTTGATTATTTAACTTGAGGTGTTTTGGTGGAGTCTTGTTTGTATCTCCAGGTACAATAATATTTCTAATTTTCTTACATTTTTATCGCAATAATCTATCCATGTATGACCCAAATAATTAAAAAAGGTGAAAACTTTCAGGCTTAATAGGATCAAGGAAGTAAACACTTTAGCATCCAGTTTTCCCAGGAAGAGAAACAATTACTCCCAGGATACTAACAGATCCTGTGTCTCCTCTTTGAACCCAGTTTTCCTCCCCAGGGACCACTTATTCATTTGTACGGCAAGGAGTTCTTAGTTTTATTACCACTTCTAGAAGCTGGGAACATATAGTCATGTGTAGGACTTCTCTCTGTTCTGAACTGCATCTCAGAAAAACAGGTAGAGCCAAAGCCATCTTCAGAATTGCAGAAAAGCTTTGTCCAGCGGCACATTCTACAGTGCTGTTTTTAGGGTCATTGTAGGTTTTTTATTTGAATCCTACTTTCTTACTTACTAGCTATGTGACCATTGGCAAGGTCCTAAATCGCTATGAACCCCAGGTTTCTATTTTTCTAAAAAAGTGATCATCTTAGTGCTTACTTCCTAGACTTCTCATGAGGATAATTAGCAAGTCATAATGACAGCAAACATTCACTGGGTTTTTGACACACTTGAAATATTTTGAGTACTGTATTTTTGAGTCATTTTAAAAAATGTAATGCTAACCGTTCTATAGCGTAGTTATTTTATCTCCATTTATACGTAGGAAACCACGGCTCAAAATGCTCACCTAATTTGTCCAAAGTCCTACAGTTAGTTGATCCAGATTTCAAACCCTCATCTCTTGGGCCCTCAGTGTCTATATTTCCAGACTGGGCCTCACATATTATTCAGTGATCAATAATTTTTAGCTTTTATTAGGAAAACTTTGAAACACATTTTTCCAGAAGCTCTCAATTGACAAACATGGCGACACATCTCTTTCACACATAAATAACTCTTCTTTTCTTTTCAGTAAATGTTATAACCTATTGCTTGCATTCCCATGAATCCATTGAGTGCCAGATGTTGGAGGTACATATGATACTTTCTTATCTGTCACCTTTGTCACCTGTCTCCTGGTTCAGACATGAGAATGGGTTCTTTCCTTTATCTTCTCCTTCAGTTCTGCCATCTGTAACCTCTACCTGGACTTTTGGTTTCTCAGCAAGTGCAAGAGTGCCCCAGTCTGTCATCACTGTTGCTTTTTCTTTTCTCCAACTGCTGGATCTTGAGTTAATACCTTTAAATTTGGAACCATCCATTCTTCCATAGCTGTTCTGTGCTTTTCCCATCTTTATGGAGACACACTGCAGGAATAATTCTTGCCACTGACTCACCCTTGTATTTGGTGACAGGGTCATTTTTTTTTATTGCATCACTTATTGATTTTGAACTTGATGCTTTCTTATTGAATCTAGTCATTCTTTGTTTCTCACATTTCTTTTTTTGACTGCTAGATCTGATCAGGAGGTGGTGACCTGAAATTCTGTTTATTCTGCCATTTTCCTGGATGTTCTGTGACTACACCAGTCTAGGAATGAATGTTAAAATTGTTATACCTTTGAAATCTTGAAATCACTCATAAATGACAGTGATAATTGAGAGTGCAGTGAACACTAAGTGAAGTTCCTATAAGGCTTCTGAGGAATGAATGCTTCAGTATTGGATTTGATTAAGGAGAAAAAGATTAAAGCATTTTCCTTTCTCATCCTGATTATTCTTTTACCATATATCTAATTTTATCCCCTGACAAAGAAGAGATTTGAAATTGTGTTTGAGATAGTACACTAATGTTTTCTTCTGAATATTGCTTTTTCACTGTTTTGACTAGAAGTACTCAATAAATGATCTTGATGGACGCTAGGAATAACTTTTATAATGAAAGGGGATGTTGAAGTGGAGAAGATTCAATGAAAGGTTCCTAAATAGAAACTCCCCTTGAATATAAAGAACATGGCATTGGCAGATGACCTTGTAAGAAATGTTACTCCAGAAGATACTATTGGACCTTTTATTCTTTCCACCTCTCTGTAACTTCTTGTCTTTCTTGTCTTGTCAACATCTCACTATGTTCCTTTATTAATCCCTACCCTTGAGCCCTAGTATTGAGGGCAGCCTTCATTTTCACTTCAGTTCAAGGGTCTTGCGTCTTAATTAAGTTGTCCTTGAGTCTGACTGTCAGCCCCCAAATTCAGCTCATTATTTCTCTTTTTGGACCAGAGACCACCTGTAAAATAGGATACCTAATGATGTTCCCTGATGTTCCAGAGGCCCCCAGCTGGGTGTGCATATGAGACTTGCTAGTAGGACCTTCCTAATGTAACTCTAGAGCAAAGGCAGACCCAGACTCCACAGAGTTCCAGAGAGAACTGGAACATTTTAAATTTATGAGTGCATTTAAAAAAGGCTTTAAAAATTATTTTTGACACAAAATACAATACAATGTGCCTGAGTGATAAACAAGATAGTAAAACATTTCTAAATATATAAATTCAGTATGCATTGTATAATTGTGAGGCACAGATTACATTGATATTGTGTTGTACCCTTAGCCCAACACTGTGAGGAATTTCCAGGGGGAAAATGACTAAATAAAGTATGTTCTTAATGGAAAGAAAAATTAATCTAGAAGCAAAAGCACATGATTTTTCATTCAAATATGATATTAGTTTGCTGTGTGGCCATAGATAAATCACAGCACTTTCCTGAACTTCGTTTTCCTTATTTTTTCTTCTTTTTGTGGATAATATTGGTTACCAGATTACATATAACTGGATAAGGTTAAAGTGCAAATTAATTTATAAAGTTTTTTTGTTGTTGTTTTTTTGCGGTACGCGGGCCTCTCACTGTTGTGGCCTCTCCCGTTGTGGAGCACAGGCTCCGGACGCGCAGGCTCAGCGGCCATGGCTCACGGGCCCAGCTGCTCCGCGGCATGTAGGATCCTCCCGGGCCAGGGCATGAACCCGTCTCCCCTGCATCGGCAGGTGGACTCTCAACCACTGCGCCACCAGGGAAGCCCTGTAAAGTATTTTTGAAATGTAGGAGACTTTGGCCTTTAAAATGGCAGAGTAAAGACAATACAGCCCCTTCTCCTTGTGAAAATTAAAACAAGCAGAAAAAGACACCTTTAGTGAAACTAACCCTCAGTGAAATATATGAGGAAGGGCTCCAGATTCTAGTGTGCAGTTTCAAAAGTAGTTGGTATACCCTTCTGAGCAAACAGTCTCTTATTTGGTACAGTAAAAGCTAGTTGGATTGTCCCTGTAACCCACTGAACATGATGGGACAACAGGGGGACCTGAGGCTGAAACAGGACGCATTGAAACCCTCTGCTGTATCGGAAGCAGTCAGGTGTTGGGCCAGGCTGGAGGAGAAACTCCCATCTGAGCAGTCCTGAGTGGCTGATCTCTCTTGGCTGGGGAGAAGTAAAGGCTACACAAACCTAAACACAGAAGCTCATTGTAATGCATTTCAAGGTCAACCAGGAACAATTGCTTTTGTACTGGATCCCAGGGTGGGGATCCAGTGAATTCCAGATACCATATTCAAAGAAACTTCCTGCATATAGTTTAAGAAGACTCACCCTATTTCAAGGTGGTGAAAAGGAGGGAAATGTTATAGGATAAATACAAAGGTACTGAAAGAAGAATAAGTGGAATGGAATAGAAAACAAATGAAAAACATTCACCAGGAAAAATTTGCCATGAAGAAGATGAAACTAATGGCCAAATATATTACCATAAGTAAACAACATACCTTATTAAAGCAATGACCTTTCTAAAGTGTTGAAGCAGAGATCCAGAACACAAGAAATTAAGGAAAAGCATAGCAATAAAAACAAAAGATCACATCAAAGTACTCATTCACACCCATCATTATCTGTCCTAGGTCAGATAAACAAAAAAACCCAACAAAACAAATCCAACCCAACCCAACCCAAACCAAAACAAAACCAAAAAACAGAAGGAGATGGCATATAAGCAGATAAAACAAGGAAAATAGAAAAGAATGTTAAAACTAACAAAGAAATGAAAGTATATTGGAAGTAACACAAAGGAGAATAGAAATTGCTGAAATATATCATGAAAGGCGTGGAAATTGAATAAAGTGAAACAGAAATTTTCAATAAACAATGAGTTAAAATGATCATAAGATTAGATGAAAATAACTAATCTGGAAGACAACAATAAATTAAAAAGTTTCAACATATCTAAATGGTGTTCCTGAAAAGGAGAAATGAACAACATGTAGAGAAGAAAAAAATATTGAAAGTTATTTTACCAGATACGAAGACATTTTGAGAAAAAACATTTTTGACTTGAACCTGTGGTATGAAAGCCAACACTCTGGAAAAATTGGCACACAGTAATCAGCATCAATGTCCTAATTGGCTTGACTTCTGAAATAAAAGGGAATCCTTTGGGAAGCTTGGAATAAGATCAAGTGACCTCAGAATTCCCCTCAGCAATATTCTGCATTAGGGGAGAGCAGATCAATGACTCCTGTGTCTTTGGGGAAGACCATGTGACCTAGCTTCCTAAACTTAGCTAATATATTGTTCAAAGTAAAGGCAACTGACAAACATTTTCTCACATGTAATGATTCTGGGAATCTAGTTTTCAGATTCCTTTAAATGTATTCTTCCTACAAAAATGAATGGAGGAACTATGGCAAAAAGACTTGTGTATTTCTGTAGTAATGATTGATAATTATTCTAATAAACATTGTAATGGTAATACTTCTCTCAGTTATGTAAAGAATTAGATGCTCAATTTGTTGGACTTAGAAAGGGACAATAGAATCCTCTCTTGCAAAACCTTCAGTCCCGTGGAGAAAATACACATTTTATATTATAATAAAATGAATACTTAAGGTAAGTCCCAGTGTGTATAGGGGAGAGGAACTTTGGTGGCAGCAGCAATGGCCAACAGAATCTTATAAAAACATAAATCCAGTCTTATGATGCAATATGGTTTGGGTAACTTATCAGAGACCTAGGACGGATAATGATGGGTGTGAATGAGTACTTTTCTGTGATCTTTTGAACAAAGTTGTGATGAAAGTCTATATCCTCTCCTTGGCACACCCTCTTGATGTCTTTATTGTTCGCTGTCTGTTGCCTGTGTTTATAGTAGAGATGGATCTTCTCCTGAGGGACATTTGCTTACATTCCAGACTTTGCTCAGGAGCCTCTGCATTTTGACCCTCTTTCTAGTTACTGATATACAGACGTTTGTTGGTTTTTCTCTTTCAATAAATTTATGGACATGATTTCTCGGAAACTTGTTCTGGACCTTCTTTTTGTCTATACTTCCTCCCTAGGATGTCATTCAGTCCAATGGCTTAATACCATCTATATTCTGATGAGTCTCCTGAGATTCAGGTTTGTGTATTTCTGTATTTGTCTCTGTGTCTACCAGATGATTTTCAGATACTTCCAGCACATAGCATTTTGGTCTCCTCCCCACACTCACTCCTCCCCCATTCTTCCTATTCATGATAAATGGCACCATTATACAATCAGGTGGTCACACCAGAAACCTTGTGGTTCCTCTTGATGCCTCTATGTCCCTTCCTTGTCTGTGCCACCACCACCTACTCACTCTCACCTATGAACCTTTAACTCATCCACCAGAAAACGTGTTTGTTCTTCCTCCAACATAAATCTCAACTTCAGCAACTCCTCTTCATTTCCACGACCACCAGCTATACCAGGCAAACCACCATTGTTTTACCTCTTGTCTGTTTCAGTGATCCCTACACTTTCCCCTTCCATAAACCCTTCTTCAAGGGCAATTTGAGTGACCTTCATGAACCGAAACACATCACTTCCTCGTGCAAAACCATCTTCACTGGCTTTTAGCTGCATGCAAGAGGACACGAGGAAACACCCAAACCTTACAAAGGTCCGAAGGTCCTCTCAACGTAATGTGGTCTCTTCTTTGGTTTTTCCAATCTAATTTTTCACTCTTCTTCTTCCTCCTCCCGCCATTACCCCACTATACTCTAACTTAATGGTGTTTTTGAAATAATTTCTAGAAGTGTTCCTGGTCTCAATTTAAAGGAAATTTAATTACATAAAGGTCTCTGTAGAAAAACTTTCTCTGTACTCTGTCTAAATGAATGCCTCCCCAAGGGATTCTCCATCTCAGCAGCTTGTTCATTTCCTCCAGAGTAGCTGACCACAGGCTGTGGTTACGTTTTTTTGTGACCTTGTTTGTGTCCCCCTCATCTGGACTATAAGTTCCAGGAGGGTAGGGATGATGTGATTGGCTTCCTTACTGTCTGAGCTTCAGTTTCCACTACAGTGTAGTAACATAGTAGGCCCTCAAGAGTAGGCACAGAGTAGGTCCCCAATACATAATTGTTGAATGAATGATTTAAGTTCAGTTTGGTTAAAACTTTTGTTAAAAAATCAAACATTATTAGCAGCACAAAAAAAAAAGAAAAATGGGGAAAGAGAGAGGAGCCAGAGCATGGAAGGCATTGTAAAATTCACTGAGATTTGGGATTCAATTAGTGGTTTCAACTGACCAAGTTCTTTCCACTGAGGCAAGTCAAGAGAGGCCAGAGAGAGAACGCTGAGGAGACTGATGCTGACAACGTAGCCCACGCTGCACTCGTCGCCACCTCACCCATGGTGGTTATTACTACACAATGTACTGGGTCTCCACACGCAAGTTTCTTCCTGTGGCTTTGCCTGCCATGTTGCTCTGTAATTGGAACTGTTTATATTTCCTTTCCTGGCAAAAACCCTCGAGAGAAAGGACTTTACTTCAGTCTTACCTTATATTCATCCTTTCCAAGATTTTATTTTATTTTTCTAAAGTGCCCTAATTAGACTCAGTTTCTTCCTTGCGTTCTCAGGAACTTGAGTGACAGTAATTCTGTTAAATTTGGGGAGCCATATGAGACCGGAGCAGGGGTTAGCAAACACTGGTCTGCAGGCCAAATCTAGCCTGTTTTTCTAAATAAAATTTCGTTGGAACACAGCCACACCCATTCATTTATGTGTTGCCTTCTAGCTATAACTGCAGTGCGGAGTAGGTGCTGCTGAGATTTTGTGGTCCAGAGCCAGAAATATTTACTCTCTTCTAGGAAAAGATTGCTAATATCTGAACAAGGATATAATCTCCTTTATTCTAAGCCTTCGATGTAGTGTTAGAAGAGTTTAACTGCTTTTTTGATATCTCCATTTATATATTAATAATTAATTTGAGGGGAAATCAGATTTTGTTTATACCTCCCAATATCACCTAGTCCAGACCCTATGATGTTCCAGGCATTTGCTTAATCGATACATAAAGCTTTCTGTGACCTTTCCATCCCAAGGAGTCTCTTGCTGCTTTCAGCTTCCGTGGTGTTTTGCCTCACATAGCACTTTATCTCCCATAGTGCTGGAGCTCACCTGGTGCTTTATCTCCTGTGGCACTCACCATTTTGACCTTGCATGTGAATCATGTGTGTGCATGGCTACAGGCCTACTGGTGTGGCACTGTGTAAAGAAAATTGTAGTTTGAGTATGACAGATTGTTAGGCTCTGAGCTGCATAATGTTAGTTTGGCCAAAAAGTTCGTTTGGATTTTTCCATCCTGTGTGATGGAAAACCCGAACGAACTTTTTGGCCAACCAATAGCAAGGATTGTGCCTCTTTTGCTGACCTGGAAACTTGCCCAGTGCCTGCCACGTGGTAGACATTGGCATGAATACGCCTGAACCACACCTTTATACGAATAAGGACTTGCCTCCTTGTTTTCTATTGATGCGGATAGAAGTGGATTAAACCAAGCATTATTCAGCATACCCCACCCCAGGATATACATCCCCACGCCCCCAACACACACACACTTCAAGAACTTGAAGGTAACTTTGGGGCACTGTACTTTTATAGTCATTGGTTTGAATTCCAGCTCTATCATTTATCAAGGCACTTTGGACAAGATATAAAATATGATGTTTGATTTCATCATCTTTCACATGCAGCTGATTGTAGCCACCTCTCAGACCTGTAGGAGGAAGTAAATGAGGTATCGTCTGGAAGGAACCTGCAAGCCTCTAGGTCATGGTAGATGGTCAGTAAAGGTCAGTTGTGTCCCAAAGACCTGTGACTTCTATACCAAGCCACCTAGGGAAGTCCTGCTTCCCAGCCGTGTTCTCCCACTGACTCATAGTCTCCTGGGATGTGGGAGCCACTCTTCTTGACGGCAGGTGACTTTCCTGCTCCCTGTGATTCCTGATCCCCTCATTCAATCTTTCCCACATAGCATTACAAGCTGCCACATTGCTGAAGCTAAAACTCTGAGTCATTATTGCTGTTTCTTCCATCTAGTCCATCAGCAAACCTCCCTAGATATATCTTTAATCTATCCATTTCTCAGTCATCTGCTTAGCCCAAACCACTAGTTTCTTCTCCCTGGTCTGATAGGATAAAACCTTCTTACGGGTCTTCTACCTCCATCTCCAAAGGAAGTTGGATGATCTTTTAAACACACATATCAGGCAGCGTCTTCTCAAAACTCCGAATGATTTCCCATGATGATTGTCATGAAATCAAATTCCCCTACCATGGTCTGCAGAGCCCTCATGACGATACTCCAACTAATTTTATATCCTGGAGATTTTTTGACAGTGTACCAGGCTTGAGGCCCCATGGACTGATGTCAGTGACTTCAAAAACCAAACTTTTTCCTGCCCCAGAATCTTTGCGCCTGCTGTTCGTTCTGCCTTTACACCTTTCTGCCTCTTTTTGCGTGGGTCTCTCTTTATATCTATCAGGAGACAGTTACAGTTCTACTGTCAGAAACCTCTAAGTACCCTGTGCTTCCTATCACTTTTCTTAGAATCCTGTTTTTCTACTTATTCTTATCACGATTTGTAATTCTATATGTAGCAAGTATTTACTTCTGTGTTTGTGTGGTGAGATCCTACTTCTTTATATATGTCTGCTTGGGTCATTAGTATATGTCCAGCCCCAGTGGATTATTTTACTATATAGCAGTGCTGAATAAATTATTTTTGAGTGAATGAGTGAACGAATGAACCATGACTTTAGGTAGTTTTACCTCTCCACCATATGTTTTCCTTTGAATGTAAATGGCTGGCTGAAATTCTGCCCTGTGTATTGAAATGTATCTTTTCTGAGAAGGTTGTGAATATACCAGTGATTTAAAAAAATGAATGGAAGTCCTTACATGACTTTTACTCTAAGTCCCTTTCAAGATGTTGCTTTTCTCAAATCTTGGAATAAGAAAAAAATAAATGCATTTTGTTGGTTTGCTCTTCAGCATTTTAATTTTCCAAGAGCTTGGAGAATTCTCTTTGAAGTTTAGTGCACCAAAAAGTGTAATAAAATGTAGTATTTCTTCCAGGTTTCAGTTGATAAGGAACATTTTAAAATATCTTTCGGCAATCTCACAATGTATTCTCTGTAACCTTAAATGTGAAGATATTGATTTTAAAATATTGGAAGTAGTCATAAAGCTAAGATTCTGCATTAGCTGCATATCTCAGAATGATTTTAAAAAAGACAAGGGTCTTGATTTTAAGTGGAATTATGAAATGTTTTATGAGATGTTTTTTTACAAAGCCTGCATTTTCTATAACTCATGAATATTCTCGTAGTGTTCTTTCACCATTTTAGACTCGAGCAAAACGAACTTGAATTCAGTCTGTGTTCTAAGTATCACTGATGACATTAACTCTCCTATAAAATAAGCATATATGAATGCCTGTTTTAAAAAGCTTAAAAAATATTTTTGGGTTATGTAATATATTAATTATTGTACCATGAAGTGACAATTGTTATCCCAATTTTGCCAGCAAGGAAAGAATCTTACAGGAAAAGACCTTGCTAGAAGTCCCACTGAGAGTATAGGGCTGTTAGCATTTGGACTCAAGCTCTTTACACTGCACAGCAATATTCTTTCCATTGCTGATTGCCTTCTGGCTTTTTTATCGTCCAGTCTTGTCTTTTTTCTTTCTCCACCCCCACTACTTGATCCCAATTGCCATTCCCTTTCGCCTGTCTCCTGGAGGCCACCATTCTAATTTACATGATGTGTATATTTTGATTTCTATGTATTCTTGCAGAATGTGTATTATTTTGTATGCATGCATTTTTACTTAATGCTATTTCATGTTTTGTTTGAGTAAATACTCTACTTTTAAAGATTCCTCCATATGAGCATTCCTGTATGTGAGCATCTAAGCTTTTGCATCTCACTGTTGCGAGATACCTTCTTGGTGTGCATCTACCACATTTTCTTATCCTTTATCTCAGTGATGGAGAGCTAATTTTCTTCCAACTCCCTTCCATTTAAATGACTATGTAAATAACATACATACTTTCATACAGTATGCAACTTTTTCTTTGGGGATGTATATCTAGGAATAAATTTCCTCTGACGTAATGCATATGTCACTTAATTTGGGTCATTAGGCCTGAGTTACATTATCTTACCTAGTGGTTTTCCTGTGTCTCACACCAATATTTTCCAATTTAATTGGTGTACAGTGATACTTTATTATTGTTTTAATTTTCCTGATTACTAATAAATTTAAGCTTCTCTTTGTTTACTTATCAGCATCAGGGTTCCCTCTTCTGTAAATTCTCTATTCATATCATTGCCTAGTTTTCTGTTTTGGCTCTTTCTCTACTTGTTGATTTGTAAGAGTTTCTTGTCATCAGTCTTAAATATTACAAATATTGTCTCTCATTCTGTCGTCTACTAAAATTTTTAGCTTATATTTTTTGGTGCTTTCCCCATGTCACAAAAATATTCTCCTATAGTTTTTCCTAAAAACTATAGTTTTACTTCTTATACTTAGATTTTTAATTCATGTTTGTATGTGGTGCTAGCTTATTTCTAGCTTTATTTTTGCTATAGAATGAACCAGTGTTTTTAATACCATCTATTAAGCAATAGAATATCTACCATATTTTCAGATTTATTTATGAAGAGAACTTATTTTTACATCTGGAGAAAGGAAAATAACTCTTTAATATCAAAATGCCTTTCCCACAATAGAAATTCAATGAACATTTTTTTCCTTATGGATACAAATAACATTTTATGTCTGTTGTGGATCTAATCAAAAATGCTTTTGGTATGTTTGTGAGTCCGTAAAGGCGCATTTCCTTTTGTTCTTCCTGCTTTAGGCTAGAGTTCTGAGTGGAACTGTCATGGGATTTTAAGTTGAGTATTTCAAACAACTCTTCTTTGTTCCTGGCAATTAACATACCATTATTGATACAGTTTTACATGATTATGTCAGTTTAAATGAGAAACTAAAATTGAAAGGAAATTCTCATTGATTAAGGATAATTTATTTGAATTTGTAAATTATATGCATTTGAGACAAATGGTCATCATTTGCAGGCCTTTATTTCATCTCCAAACACAAAGATGGAAATGCAGATTTATGATTAGTTGAAAATAAAAGTTTGATAATAGCACTGCATGAATTTTATAGATTCCTTTTTCTCTAAATGATGACTGCTTAAGTTGGAATTTTTGAACTAGAACTGAAGGGGAAGATGAAAAGTTAGAAATGTGTTCCTAATTCCATTTAGGGAAACAGACTTTCAGTCCACAGAGATCTCTGACACTATTTCAGGGAATAATCTAGTGGAGGAAGATGGACCAGAGTGAAGCATTTAGCTGATTATGTAGTTCATTCAAGAATAAATAGGCTATTTACTTTGTCTGAAAGTTCAATAGATTTGGATTTCAGTCAAATGGAATGACATTAGATCTTCCTTTATTAATGTTGATACAAGTGTGTTTAGAGAGGGCTTCTGTGAATTACTGCTAATAATTTCTTTATTGGTTGAGTTTTCTTGTATCTCATTTGCTCAGTGCTTCAATTTTGTAGAGATCATCTGATTTTTGACAACATTATGAGGTGGGGAAGTGTATTCATCCAACTTCATAATGCCAGTGTTTCACTCCTGTAACTTTGTAACTCTCTTAAGCGAATGCTGGAGAAGGAGGTTGCAAGAGGAAAGGTTTTGTTAAGGATGCACACACTTTTGGAGATGACATACTTTGAATTTGTGGTAGAATATATGAGATCTGCTGATTTTCTGAGCTAGAAAAATTCATACTTTCTATATATATTACAGCAGTGTCAGAAATGATCTCTAAGAAGTAGGTGTAAAAAACTTGTAAAAAAGACAATGTTGCATTCGAATTATGGATGAAATCCAAATTATAAAAAACATTTAAATATATCGCTTGAAAATATAAATTCTTTGTCATAATTTGAGATTTAGTGGGAGCACTAATATATAGGAGAGTGTGGCACATAGATCAGATCTCAGCTCTGACATTCCTATTTTGAGACCTTAGGCAAGTTACAACTCTAAGCTTATGCCCTTATCAGTAAAATGTCCATTTTTGATATCAAGCAAGGGGATATCTTTTGTACCTTGGGTCTCAATTTGCCTTTCTTTTTCTTCCCCAACCCCTGTTCCCAGATTCTTACATTAAACAGCTAAACTGAGCTTTATCCATCGGAAGACACATTGTTTATTTCAGCTGGTCTAGCACTTAATACGTTTTTCATTGTCTGCCTTTGACTAATGGCAAAGGGGAAAGCCCATATTTCTTTAGAGAAGTGAAATAATTTGCCTTTATTTGCATGAATCTTGTAATCTTTGTTCTTTTATGCTGGTTGCTAATTATATGTGTCGAACCAGTTATCTTAAGTAATGGAAGTTAAATTCCCCTAGTGATTTAAAATAGAAGAATGGAACTTTTGTAAGCATTACAAGATGGTTGTTCTTTTGGAAATATGTCATGAAGTCTCCAGGATATATATATATATATATATATATATATATATATATATATATATATATGTATATATATACACACACACACACACACACACACACACACACACACACACATGTGTGCATACACACACACACACACACACACATATATTTGTGAATTACCTACTGTGTAGAAAAACAGACAGCCCCACTATAGCACTTTGCTGAGTAGTATGGAAGGATCTCTCTCCCCATGCTGCTTTCAAACAAGTTAGAGAATCAGAAAACTGAAGTTTACTTATATAAATTCATAGTACAGATCTGGTTGATAAAGTTTTTATCAGCATGTTTCTTCAAAGAAACAAAAAAAGAAGTTTTGTTTGTTTGTTTTCAATTAGGAAAAGTAGTTTTAGCTGTTAAAAAAAAAAGTACAACGTTTACATCATAAATGATGTTCTCTTAAACAATTGTTCCAAGTCATTCCTAACAATGGGATAGGAAAAATTAGAACCCGTGAAATGCAGGTGATATTTTAGGAAAGACACAAGGAGGTAAGAAACCTGTGGATTCCAGAAATATTTAAGTTCTAGCCACAGACCAGAAATAGTAGTAAATGCTAAGAACATTTCCATGAACAGAATAGAGAAGAATATTTGCCCCATGTAGGTCTTTTATTTTTCTTTTGAGCAATTTCTAAGTGCTAAGTGAAACAATGAGAATTAAACATGATTTACTTATGAAATAAAATTAAAAGAAAAACGTTATTTATAGGAGTGTGGATCTGGAAGGTCTCATTCTGCTGAGAACATGGACATATATTCCACATGAACATGTGGAACGTGGACATATATTCCACATTTGGGAACAGAACTGGAAAGAACTGATTATTTGTGTAATAGAAGATGCCTTTGGAGTTCTTGTGGAGGAAATTAGGTATAAAGAAAGGATGGGACTGTGAGTGAGAGCAAGAGTGAGGGTGAGAACAAGGAAGTGAAGCAAATGTGTTCTCCAGATATTGAGTTTCTACACATCTCAGGTAAGGGACCATTCCCCACCCATCTAGCCATTTCTACCTTATTTATAATGTCTGATTTTACTGGAAAGGGGCTCTATTGACAAATGCACAGTCTACTCCTCACTGATACTTCTTCCCTGAGTTTTTATCTGTGCTTGAGCTTTTTGAGCAAGAAATGTTAAAGGTCTTTCATTAGCCTTGTGCTTAAACCTTTGGCTAAATGTGCTTGATCCTCAAGAAAAAACAGACAATAAAGAACAAAACTCACCATGATAGAGGGTTTTTATGGAGTGTTAACATGTATTCTTTGTTCAGCTTTTGCTTCACATTAGAGCAGCCCTTTTCAAAGTTAAAGTGATATGTTGGCAGAACATAAAATCAAACCAGATTTAAAACTACAATATGTGAAAAATAAAGCAGACTTCTAGAAAAATCAATATATTGGTCACAGGTGATCATCAACAATGACTCTAGAAACATCTCTAAAATAGCAGAAAAGAGAGAAAGAGAAAATGGAGGAGACTTAATCAAAGAAATAATAAAAGAAAGTTTCCCCCACATTTACAACTAAGTGTTCCAGCACAATTTTAAAAAAAGCCATATCCGAGATACATTGTGATGAAAATTCACAATACTAGGGTTAAAAGAAAGCCATAAAATCTTCTCAGAAGAAAAATAGAGTCACATCCTAATGATCAGCACTCAGAATGACTTTAGACTTTTCTACACAGTTCTGGAAATTCAAAGAAATTGTAGCAGTGCATTCAAATTCTGAAGGAAAATAACTCAGTTTGAATTGTCACGTTAGGGTTAAAGTGGATAAACTACTCTTATTTTCCTGAAGTTGATTTTTTTAAAGTTTAGATCTTTAAAGTTTTGATTCAGTCTAAGTTTTTGACTTTGAAGAAGCTACAAACTGAACTGTAATTGTGAGTAAAATTTATATTTTTTTATTGTACATATAATAGTTGTGTTGTTTATGGACAAGGAGAGAAATTGTTATGAGAGGCTGAATAATATTTTCAAAGATAACATTTAATAGGAGAAATTTCGATTTCAATAAAGATTTGCCTGAAAAGTCACATTAAGCTGTGGTTTTTTAATGTTAATTATGCTGCTGTATTTTTTCTGAATTTGTTGAATGAAATTAATAGATAAGAAAGAAGGTGTGCAAATACTTTCTTAATCAGGTCTTAGGAAGCAAACTTAGACTCTCATGGTCTTTTCATCATCAACAGGCTTTTTACATAAAAGCGTAGAAAGACCCCCATTGTGAATTTTTTCTTTTGTCCTATAATACTTTCTCACTTCTTGGACATTGACAATTGCATTCATGCTGTTAAACTGGCAGGGAACCTAATTATGACTTTTTATTTGAAGCTCACATAATCTCAAAGCTCTTTAAGAAGATTATTACCTTAATCTATCTGCTAAATTCTTCAATGCACTTATGAGATCTATGGTATCAACTCTGTAGATTATAAGAGAGATTTAGAGTTTAGAAAGATGGTGCAATGAGTAAAGTGAGCACTAGAATAGAAATCTGAGGACCCAGGTTGTAGCACTATCTTTGCATATATCCCTTTGGGGTGGCTGTTACCTAATTGGAAAAACAAAGGCAGATTTTTTTTTTTTTTTTTTTTTTTTTGCGGTACGCGGGCCTCTCACTGTTGTGGCCTCTCCTGCTGCGGAGCACAGGCTCTGGACGCGCAGGCTCAGCAGCCATGCCTCACGGGCCCAGCCGCTCCGCGGCATGTGGGATCTTCCCGGACCGGGGCATGAACCCGTGTCCTCTGCATCAGCAGGCAGACTCTCAACCACTGCGCCACCAGGGAAGTCCATGGCAGATGGTTTTTAATGTGTAAACTCAATCTAAATTTCTTTGATTCTACTACTCTTCTTCCATACTTCGAATTCCCATGTATTTTGCTTTGGTGGGGCTCTATATATGTATAATGATATAAAAGGCTTATAGTTTTATAAGCGTGGTAAAGAGGAGCGTATTCTCATGGAAAGTTAGAATATTTTTATCTACTCTGATTCACATTTTTAAGACTGTGCAAATACCAGTGATCATAATATTAGCCTGATTTTGCCTATCTTCCTGCTATTCAACATACCCTGTGAATCACTTAGGGATTTATTCCTGAGGAAAGCATGACATATGAATGAGAACTATAGGATAGACCTTGTGATAGTGAATTTTTTTTTTTTTTTTTTGGTTGGTGGCTTTATATCCTTGCAGTTTTTACATATGACCACTTAATTCTGTGGAGTCTGCAGTTGAAATTTGAAAGGCAGTCCCTGTGCTTAATTGGTTTATTTTGAAAGGAAAGAACTTGGTCCAGTGACTGCCTTCCTTTTCTGAAGACAGTGATTTCAGCCCATTCCCAGACTCTGCCCTATTTTGCTCTCACATACTACAGAGCTTCTCATATGCCCCGCTTGTGTGCCTTAGCAATCGTTCAGGCTTTGACATGCATTTCTTGAGGGTGTTACAACACGTTTTTGGATTTATTTTCTCCAGGAAGCACTCTGTGATGAATAATTTAGCTGGATAACTATTTATTAAAGAGAAAACATAAGGGATGAAAAGTCTAAATAAACTTTTTTCCTAGAGATGGATGACAAGGGCACCTACTCTTGGCAAACAGTATAGTTATTGCTTCCCTGGTTACCAAGCTGGGGTATGCTAATGCTTTGGCATGAAAAATTGAAAATTAATCTCAATAATTGATGTCTGACTAAAAGAGGTCAAACACAGTTATAGCAGGAAAAAAAAAATGAAAGGAAAATTATCTTAGTCCAAATCATGACATGCCATGTTTTTCTTTTACTGAAAAAAGAGGGCATTGATATTAACAAGGATTTTGTACAATAGCGAAGGGTTCAGAGTTATCTAGACATGAATGACGACCCTACCTACTAACTACCTTGAGCAAGGTACATCACACAGCCTTGTTGTCCTTATCTCCCGCACAGGATCACATCCTTAGCCTTGGCTACCTCAGAAAACTGCTAGAAGGCATACTAAAATGACATCCAGGGAAGTCTGTTGTAAACTGCAGTGTATCAGGAGCTGTGATAACGCTGTTTGCCATTCAGCTGCAGTGCCAGCTGCTGGGGATTAAGAAAAGGCTTAGGAAGGTCTGATGTTGCCTTCAAGAGGTGAAGGGGAACATCCTTGATAACATTGTTATTTCCCAGAGAATCTGCTCTTCCACATCTGCTCAATTCAGCGAACGTTTTTAGCATCTGCCTTGTGTATTGTACCCAATGAAGTGCTGTTCATATGTACTTTAGGGTCTAAGTTGCTTCGTGAGCCCCAAGCTTCCAAAATCTCATATTTGATACACCTACAACCAGAGAAATGTTAGAATCCCAGGCATCTGTCTTACCCAAAAAGGGAACATATAGAAAAGTATTATACCTGAACCAAACCTTCAGATGAATTCTGGGATATTCAGACCAGAATATAAATGCTGGACTCTATTAATACTTGGATACTTATAATGATTCAATTTGAAACTATTTATTCAGGTATAGCCTGATACTTAAACTGAATTTGAATATTTCAATGTGTTTTCTTTTTCATCACCAATTACTGTTGATTTTCTCTCTGCCAACCTCCCCCAAAGATTTTTTCGCCTTAAATAATAACAAGAACAATAGTAACAATAGTGATAGTAACAATTGCAAAGCTATCATTTATTTAGCTCCTTCATTGTTCCACACACTATTATTTCTGATTTTGTGATTTATTTTACCGTGCAATTGTTAGCAGCAGCATCTCTATATAGTGGTTCTTCCTTATTACTCATTTACTCTTAGCCCCTTGCAATCTACTCTTTTACCTGGCATTAAAACTGCTGCCCTGAAAAGCACCCCAGGGTAACTAAATTCACTAGCTTTCTCAGAATCCTAATCTGCTTTGGCTATATTATACCATTTGACTCTCTACAACAGCTCCTCTTTTTGACACCCTCCATGTCCTGGCATCTGTAACCTCTGCTGTCTTCCTGAGAGTTACTTTGTGGTCTCCTGTGTCTACTCCTCCCGTCCTGCATGTCAATTCTCTCCCTTCATCCCCACTGCAACTCCTTAGTTTTAGATTCTCATGGATTCTCATGAAGATGGTGAGCTGGCATCTCTGCAAGGGAGTGGAGTGCAGAGGTTAAGGGAGAGTCTGGTGCCTGCCTTCCTGGCTCAAAACCTCTCTCTGTCCTTTCAAGCTGAGTGACCATGTGTACATAAAGTCAGTTTCAGCTCTCTTAGTGGTAAAGTGGGGATAATAATTGTAACTACTTTATGGGGTGGTTGGGAGGGATGAATATGTCACTATGTGCAAAAGGCTTAAAATAACTTCTGGCCCATGGTAAGTGGTTAAGTGTTGCAATTATTGTTATTGCTTTCATATTAGCTATTACTGTCATCATTTTAAATAGTTTTTTTTTTTTTGGCGGTACGCGGGCCTCTCACTGTTGTGGCCTCTCCCGTTGCGGAGCACAGGCTCTGGACGTGCAGGCCCAGCGGCCATGGCTCACGGGCCCAGCCGCTCTGCGGCATGTGGGATCTTCGCAGACCGGGGCACGAACCCGTGTCCCCTGCATCGGCAGGCGGACTCTCAACCACTGTGCCACCAGGGAAGCCCTTAAATAGTTTTTCCTGCCATTGGATCCATTGCCTTTGGTAGGTTCTGTGCAGGGAAACCAAATTACCCTAAAACAAAACTTAGTTAACATTATTAAGCTATGTTATATTTATGTTTAATATTTATATTCTATAGTGTCTAAAAGGTTTAATAAGCTCCAGTCTGTTATTCAGAGCCTCTCAGTGGCGCTGGTTTGTCTTTGTAGCCTTATCTGCCAAAACTCACAGTATAAAATTCACTCTTGGCATCTCCCTTCCCTACTGTGTCTTCCTTACTTTGCTTCTACCTCCACGCATTTAAAATCCTACTTGCCATTCACAAGATTCAGAACAAAGGCTACCAGTCCCTTGATGCCTTTTGTGATCCTCTAGATCAAGAATAAGTCTATCCTCTCTGAAGCCCTTAAGCAAAGCTCTTTATTTTTAGGCTTCTTTCGGCCCTGTATCTTTCTATCTGATTCATGTACATGGTGTTATCTTTCCTCTTAGATTATAAACTCCTTGGTAAAGAGCTTTTGCCTTTATGCAGCCTTCCAGCTCCCAGCACAGGACATTACACCCAGTAACGTTCAATGAAGGACTATTGAATTCATGTTGATTTCAACATCAGACTAGAGTGGATATTCACTTCCCATCTTGCCGTGTTTGCATAGGCCACTGGCCATTTTGGCTTTGATGAATGGAGGAGACTTACGGAGGTTCTTTCTTTTTTTTCTCCTCATCTTTTGGGTTTTAGAGTTGTGTAATAAACTGAACAGTACAGTGCTTGGCTCACTGTAGTAAATATCTGTTGAATGATGAAGAAAGTAAATAGTAAACATTGCTGAATGAGAAAGAAAAAGTAAATAGTGAGTGACCCACACCCTATCCCAGAAATGGAAAAAATGGTAGGGAGATGTTTTTTGTATGCAAAGCACACACCCACACTTGCTTCTGAATGGTGTAGAAAACACAGATGGAGTCTCAAGTTTGAGAGGCATGCTTACGTTTACTAAGTACACTGGACAAACCTATCAAAATACTGGCTTTTGCAGTACATTCTTTGATCTTTTTAAAATCAACCTTGTTTCTATATTGCGGTAAACTTTGGTTAAGATTCAAATTAATATACCCTTCACTTTGTTTGTGTCATTGGGGTAACCATATGAACAGTGTAATTGCACCAAAAAAAAAAAAAAAATTGCTGCAGGAGTGAATGAGGACCCACAAGCTCAGTATAAATGTGAGCTGGTGCAGAAACTCCTCAGGGATGAGCGTGGAAGGTGCTTTCAGGTGACCGGCCAGAATAGGACAGCTGATTCCTCTTCTTCAGAGGTCCAGGGCTGTGTGCTCATCTCCTGAGCACCGCCCTGGGGCCACAGAGCGACAAAAGCAAAACCCCTGTCCAAGGGGTGGAGTCATCTTGTGACTTCTGCTCCTTTGCAGAGGCAACTCCAGAAATACAAATTTGGGAGTTGAAAAGATTATTAACAAAAGAGGGGGAGTTAAAATATGTCACAAGAATTGTAGATTACTGTATTCATATCACAGCTTTTCTTTTTCTTTACTCATCTCTCTTTTTTGCTTGCACTTATTTGTGGTGTGTTTAGGAGTATGGGGAAATCATAATGATTTTCAGCCTTCAGTGTGTTAATCTGAGATAACTGGTAGCCCTACGAGGCGGGATGGAGTGAGGCCAAGAATACTAAGTTAGGTAGCCTCTGTGTATCCAGCTAAACATTTAAGCAAGTGTTGACATACCAATCAGAAGTCAGAGTAAAAATAAGAAGTACAGTTTTGCTGAGAGGTCAAGACCGCGTTTGTCTTGGCTCCTGTTTCCAGGAAGCCTTGCCTGACTGTCCATGACTGAATTTAATATTATCCCATAAGACCTTGTATTTGTCTGCGTTGTACATGTCACACAGCAGTGATTGCTTATTTCATAATCCATACTTGCCATTTACAAGACACACTGAAGGCAGATCACACCTCTCCAGCAACTTGCCCGACGTCTGTCGCAAAATATTTATTGGATGCTGTATTGAAAGGGATGAAACTAAGGCGTGGCCATTATTCACTCCAGGTATGATGCTGTAGCTCAGAAGCAATTGGACAGCTTACAGGCTGCATTTGACCCACAGTCTTGTATATTTGACTGAAGAAGTTTTGGTGCACAAGTTTTTAGGAACAACCAAATTTTAGTCACTAACATTTACACGCTGAGAGGTTTTACACACATACCCATCACCAGTCCAGATTTCCTGCTTCTCTTGAAATAACTGAAGATCTGACAACACTGAGCCCCCATTGCTACACAAACCTGGAGCAGAAGTTAATGGCAGTTGCTGGTGGAAGGATTCTGTAGTCTACCCCAGCCCTTCCACTTAAAGCTGGCTGGTTCCCACTTCTCTCTGACCCAGTTGGCCTGCAAGCATTTGAATTTGTTCCACTGAGCTGCAAATAAATACCTTCCTTTACGTTTATCCCTGGAGAGGGACGATCCCAAGCTTTTCCTTTCCCTCCTCCTACTGACTCCGTAAAAGGGAAAGTAGCACCCATGGTACTTCCCAAGAAGGCTGCTCTTCCAGGCCTCCATCCTGCAGAACGACAGGTGGCTCCACGTCTGCAGAAGCCCTGCAGACCCCAGAAGGGAATGGTCATGGTCGGGATTTCCTCACAGATCCACAGGGCTTCAGCCCTGCATGCCGGCTTGTCTTGGAGCTGCCCCTCGTCCCTGACTGCAGTCTTGCCACCTGCTGTGGCCTGAGCAGAACGAAGGTTGGCAGATCCTGGTTCTGCTTCTGACCACCCAGCAGAGAAGAGTTTGATTTTTCCTAAGTAGAAATTGATCAGTGTGGGATTTAGAGATTTTCAAAGGTGCCTTTGTTTAAACTGAGAATCGGGAAGTGAGGATCTTCATTAAAAAGCACCATACGGTCACCAGGGTTAACGAGGCATATCACAGCAGCCCTGACACTAAATAAAGGCCAATTAACTCCCATCACTGTGGCCTGGGTGCCTTCTGGCAGTTCAGTCTCCTTGTGAGGCAGGGTTTTCGAGGCATCCTTCTGGCATCCTTCCCCTAAATGGCTCCTGAGCCATGGGGCAATGGGGAGGTGGGTCCTGCCTCTACCTTCTGTGCTACCCTCACTGGCTACAGCTCCTCCCTGGAGCGCACTGCCCAGCAGGCACTGTGGACAGAGAAGCAGGACTGACAGACTGGGGTTTCCTCTGGTCCACAGCTGGCTGAGGGGCCAAAACAGAGATTCATCCTCTTAAGGCCCTGTTTTACCATCCATATAACAAACAGATTAGAAGAGAAAATAATTGACTCCTTCTTGTAGAAAAGTTATATAAATAAATCAATGAATGAAGACAAATGATGTCAGCACAAACATTGCTCACTTGGGGTCCAGGTGTCTTACCTTGTGCTTCTAGTAATGAAAAATAGCCAGTGCTTCTGTAACCTCCAACATGTGCCAGACACTTCTAAGAACCTTACTTACATGGACCCAGTTAATCTTTACAAAATCTCTATGAGGTGAGTACTATGATGAGAAAACAGAGGCAGTCGAAGTGCTGTGCTGTGTGCCAGGTATTTTTCATGCATGCTTCTGTGTGGTTCTCCTAAAAATCCTCTGTGCAATGGATATTTTAGCTCTGCGCAACAAATGAGGACCCTGAGATTCAGAACATTTGCAGGACATGTCTGAGATGATACTGCTGGTAAGTGATGAAGAAGGAGGATTTGGATTCACTTATTTCTGTTTCCAAAGTTTTATGGTTTAGAAGAGTTGACTGCCCAGGGTGAGGGATTTAAAATTCCTCCTTGAGATTTATTTATGATCCCTCAGGTATTCTGTCGAAGGTTCCTGGAATGGAGAGAATAATAAGTACCAAATACTGACAGTGATCTTGAAATAGTGGGTACAGAAGAACGTATCCCTTGTTCTGCTGAGCTTTAGACTTGGCTGTACCACTTCCTTCCTCCTGATTTCTCCCAACAGCCAACCCTTGAACGCTCCCCCTCATTCATTAAAGACTGGAACTCAGCCCAGCGCCTTCTCTAATACGGCTATCACTATTAGCATAAGGGGCTTCAGCGTCCCCAGGGTCACTTCATCCAGCACTCTGATCTCTCAATCCCTTTGTCTCATCTCCTGTTCATCTGAGCCACTCATTTCCTCATTCATCATCACATCTGGGCACTTGCCATCACCAAGAACTACATCCCATCTAACATTATGTGTTAAAATGCTCCATTTATGTGTCAAACCCTGTCTCTCACAAGCTGGCTAGTTCAAATGCCTCCACAATTCTTTCACTCCACCAAACTCTCCATTTCGCCCTCGACTTGGCCTCCTATGAACACCACCTTTCTCTCTCCCCTGCTCGGATCCCATGATTCCACTGTCAATGACTCTCTTCCCTCTCCATGCCTACACTCAATTCTGAATGAGACTCGCTGTCAACCTCCTCCATGTTGACAACCAGAGAGGTGGAGGTAATCACCCAATTGGGGATATAGGTTGTATTGTTTATGATATTTATATACAGGGTATCATCATTAACTCCTAGCACAGCCCATCAATCTCACTACATTTTTCTATCCATTTTAAAAAATTACTCTATCACACAAATTACTCTCTAATCTTATCATTTCTTTTAATTCTCACTTCAAACATTCCAGACTGAGGTACCCCCATCCTTCTTAAATGCCGAAATATTTTCCTAATTGGTCTCCCTGATTTTGGCCTTGCCTCCTTTCCTCTTTATCTCGACACAGAATCAAAGTAATTAGATCCTATATTTTATCATTTCCTTCCCTTGCTTTAGAATATTTTTGTGACATTCCATTGTTCGTGGAATAAAATATTTAAAAAATTCTTACCTTACTTAGCCTGCAAGCCTTGCGTGGTTTTTGATGTGTCTAAATCTGTTCATTTGTACAGGTAGGAATTCGGCCTTACTTATGACACTACTTTCACGATCTCATTTTAGCTTTGTGAACATGCCTGGCTTCTTTCCAGGTCAGGACATTTTGCACATTTTGCTTACCCTTTTTCCTCTCTCTGGGAACCACCCCCAACCACTCATTACCTGACTATCACTCTTTCAAGAGCTCAGCTTAAATATCACATTCTCAATGCGTCATGAGGCTTCCTCCTTCCCTCTTCATTGTGGCTAAGGGCTGTTGTTATTCACTCTCACGGTACCCGTATCATGTACTTTTCCTTTAAAGGATCAATTGTTGTCGGATTAAATATTTATGTACTTACCTATTTAAAGCGTATCTGAAATTACACTGTAAGATTCAGAAAGGAAAGTTCCAGATCTGCTCACTCACTACTGTCATCCAGGTCTTAGGCGATGCCTGAAATGCGGGATATTTGATAAACATTCTACCGTAAACTAGAGTTGAGGCCTTGAACTTGGTGCCTCAGCCTCTCAAGAGACTTACTTTCCTTAGTGACACAATAGGAGCACAGTACTCCTTAGAGGACCATCATGAGGTTTGAATGTGATTATGGGTAGAAAACACACTTTGACAATTCTAAAATGTTATGTGGAAAACATAGCTGATGACCCGGTAGTCACAAACACATATATAAGTGGAGAGGAGGAGACAGATCTTCCATGCAGAAGAATTACAGGTCATTTATGTAAATTACAGGTATTTATGTAAATATTTTACCCTCAAGGAGGGGGAGCATAACTTCGTAGATAAGGGCTTATATAGTGACCTCCTTGCAAAGAGTACATATGAATGGGGCAGGGGTTGGTTTTCAGTAGAAAAAGGACTGAATTTACAGTAGAAAAACCTGACAGACGCTATCTTAGCCAGGTGACAAAGGTCAACACGAACAGTCATAAGTCACGTTGATATTTTGTACGCTAGATGTGATGTGACGAAAATGGCATTTACCTCTTTGGTCTTCCTCCCCCAAATGCATAAGCCCAGTCTAATCTTGAGAAAAACATGAGCCAAATTCCAACAGTAGGACATTCTAGAAACTACCTGAGCAGAGTCCTGGATAGGATCCTGGCACAGAAAATGGACATTAGTCAAAGCTAAGGATGTCTGAATAAACTAAGGACTTGAGTTACTAATAATGTGTCAGTATCGGATCATTAATTGTGGCTAGTATACCATATAATATAAGATGTAATATAAATACATACTATAGAGGAAATAATAGAGGAAACTGGATATGAAGTATAAGGGAACCTTCTGTACCAACTTCTCAATTCTTCTTTAAATCTAAAACAACAACAAAAAAAATATATATAGTCTCTTAAAAATTACTGTACATTGTCATCATCATCATCTTGACCATCACATACTTGCTGAAGTCTTAAGACTATTCAGATGCATCTGCTTTCTTTTCCCCAATCAATGTGGTTTTTTTGTTTTGTTTTTTTGTACTGCTAAAACATCTGAAGGTTCTAAAATTCTTATCCATTGTATTATGCATGGCGAGCTGAGATTTGCTTCTTGGCATGTAGTGGAGATCTCTTCTCTGGACTTCCCATCATAGCACAAATGTGTGAAGGTTTAATGAAATCACGCTACATTGAACGCTTTGCGTTTTGCAAAATGTTCCACAGATTGAGGACAGTCTTCTACAACTTGCCTTTCCCTTAAGGTGTCATGCTGGATGTTCTCAAGCATCTATGACTTTTCTTAGGCTTTCTTCTCCCTTCAAGTCCTGAGGCACTTTTCCATGCTCCCTCTCTCTGAGTCTGTCTTCACTCCCTTGCTCTCACTCCCCTCTGACTCTTCTTGTAGGATGAATATGAGAATTAAGTTCTGATTTCCTTTTCTAATACTCTGTGTAGCATCTTGCGCCAGTAAATATCAACTTCCTACATTTCTGTTTTCTGACTTTTCAAAATAAATATAGTCTCTTGGATTTATTAGGAATGTGTAAGGTCAAGTAAGGAAGTGGTGTTTGGAACCCTTTCAGCAGTGGAAGAGGAAGGACCCCAAAACTCAGCAGGATCAGTAGCTGAACTCTTACAGAGAAGAGAAGCAGGCAGCATTACATCTCTATCTCCAATGAAAGGCATGTTTTTCTACTCTCTAGGAAATGACTTTCTGCAAATGATGGCCAGATAAATCAGAAGTTGTGGTCTTTGGAATTGCTATTTCTCCCAGTTGACAATGTGTAGACGACATGGTTTATAACCAGTACTACTTCTCGTGCCATTTTCTCTTGTTCTGTAACAGAATTTAGCTCCAACAGTGGGCCCAATTGCAAGATAATCTTAAATTCTCAAAAGGAGCTAGAACTCTGGATTCCATGTGAAAATTTCTGATTTTTAAAACACTCTGAATGCCAAAAAGTGGTGTTTGAGAGACCAATTCAGTCTAAAGGCAACCACCTCCCTCTCTGGCAGATTAGGATTATGGGGAGAGGAAGATAGCAGGGAAGTGGGAGAAGGGAGAATGGAGAAAAATGTCTTTTCTTTCTTTCAAGAATCCAGCTGCAGTGAGTCCAGACTGCATTAATGTACCAATGCTTTATTACATCTTTCATAAAAGACCTTCCATTTTTGTTAATTGATTGAACGAAGGGACATATTTTAAACAATTTTATGCCTTTTTTGGAATGATTCGCAAACATTTATAAATATTGAGAAAAAAGTCAATAAGAATTCTGATTTTTCCTAGGAAGTCTATCAAACAAAATGAAATCACTATATTTTCTGTACCTCATCATGAAAAGCAGGGTATTCATATAGAGTGAACATTTTGGAATTTGGTAAATCTAAATTAAAACTCCAGTCTGTTACCTGCTGACTACATAACCTTACCTAAATGGTTAACTCCCAAGAAGTTTCCACATCCTGCATAAGTCCGTGGCTAAAACCAGTGCTAACTCAGTATTTAGATCATCCCTGTTTCCCAGCTCGTACCTAAGACACAGCCTTCAAGAGACAGCAAACTTGAGTAACCATCTCTCTTCTTAATAGCTTTGTTACTTAATAGTTGTCCAGGTGTGGCAGTGCTCTAGGTGCAGTACCAGAAGAAAACGCAGCAGTTTAAAATGATTCCAACCCGGTTTATTTTATAATGTCAATTATACTGGTCATGGATGGAAAATGGAATGCTCCTAGGGAATAGCTGATGAGAATAGGTAAGCTCAATTATGGCTTATCATTTTAAAGTGTCCTCTGTTTTTTGTGTGACTCGTAATTGGGATTCAACTTTTCTATATTTGATAATTTTATTTTTCATATTAGAGTCCATTATTTTACTGTGAGAGCTTGAGAGAGATATGACATATAAATTGAATTTGTGTATGTGATATGCTAAGTATGTATTTGAGGAATTGGAAATACGAATTCACAAATTAAGTAGGCATCCTTATTATATCTATCACATGGACTTTCATTATATAGACTAAATAATAATCATTACTAAAAAGGCCAGTGCAGCAGGGTAAATGGTGAACTTACTTGCTATTAATTAAGTGCTTTGCCGAATGATGTGAAGTTTTTCTAATGTTACATTAGAGGAAAAGGATCCATTGAGTGCCTGCTTTCAGCTGGACTGTGTATTAGGCCATACATTTATCTATTGCCTCATCTCACAGTTACAAGAGAAGAGTGGTCCTCATTTTAGATGAGGACGTTGAAGCTTGGAAGTGTGAAATGCCATTCTCAAGGCCACAAAGTTCCTTTGTGATAGACCCAGGATTTATAGCTGGGTAGATTCCCACCAATGACAATATCAATCATCTACTCTAAGCATACTATATACTTTACTTGGAACTTGGGAAAATAGAAACAAAAGCAGCTGTGGATTAGAGGATGAGAACTGTGAAGGTTGTGCCTGAAAATGGTACTCCCAGGAAACTAATTAAAAATGGAAGATAAAAGCTGGGGAGCCTATATAGCACCATGAGCTAATTTCAGACAAAGGAAATCATCTGCTGATGAACAAAAACCCCAATGTTTGACATTATAGAACAATTACTCTTCCTTTTCACTTAATTTTACTTTCCATATAAAACTGAAAATCAATCCATCTCAGGGTCTTTGTGTGTTCTTGGAGTTATACATTACATTTTGCTGCCCAAATCGTTGTCTAACGTTAGAGAAATCAGTAGTGTTTGTGGCAGGGTCCTTAACGGAAAGAATTCCTGGTTTACCTAATCTAAGAAAACCCAGGAGCACCTGACTCTCAGTCTCCGCATGGTAACCTTAGATTCAGAATGCCTATAAAAAGAATGAGGCTGTTCTTTGTTAATTATAAGATAGGCATTGTTGTGAACCACGGTAATGAACAAACATAGAAAAAGGAATAAGTACAAAACTCAGCATAAGATGGCAGCAGAATAGCTAGAGAGACTGTGACTACCAGTGCTGAGCTCACTATGAAGTCAATCAGGCTGCACCAAAGTACTTCCTGTTGCTATGCCACACTTTCTTTCTTGTCTCAGAACTTATACACATGCATTCCCAAGACTGAGAAGGCGGCTACTTGGTGTTGATTCATATACTCCTTTCTCTTCCTTTTGGTTATAGCAGAAAGATATATACCTTTTCAAGCCATACTCTACATATCTAATCCGCCCTCCCCCGTACCCCCAAACAATGCTGTCTTGGGACAGAGGGCTTGTAATTCACTCTAGGTGTGTATCTCTTAAACAATCTAGGAAAGTCACTGAGCTTGGAACTTGCACCCAGTGCCCTGGCTTTGGTGGAACATATGGTAATAGAACAGTTAACACATGGAAAACACAATTCTAAGAGCACCTGTAGATGTAAGCAAACCATTATGAGAATAGAGTTGGGATGAATTCAAGTGTTTCTTGGAGTATCAGGAAGGGATTCTTACAAGTGACATGTCCACTGGATCGAGCAGAGGCCTGAGATATCAAACATCAAATTCTTCCCCCTGTTCAGGAAATCTCAAGTGGGCAGCACAGTTACATTTTGAAATAGATGTTGGGAAATAACATTGCAAAGATAGATTAGGTGAACACGATGAATGTGCATCCCAGAGGTTTGACATTTATCTTCTAAGCAATTGCATCTTCAGTGGGAATATGTCAGAATCCAATTTCTGGTTTCGAGATTACTGTGAAAGCAGAGTGAGGATGGACTGGAAAGGTAGTGAGTGTTGGAAAGGTAGTGTTTGGTTCTCTCCATTTCACCAAATGACATTAGAAAGATAGTAGATATAAAAGAAATAGCCTCAGCAGAGTTGGGGAAATAGGAAATGACTGTTATAAACAGTATATATTCAGGTGTTGTGTGATGTTGTACACTCCTCATGGGCTAATGGAGTTCTGAGAAGTAGGTAAGAAGTGAGGGCTGGAGACATCAAAGTCAAGGTGAGATTGGAGTTGGCTATTAAAATGGGGGTAGGGAACAGCATGCTTTGTATCATAGATAAGGATTGCCTAGTGGGTCACAGGAGAGAGATGATTCTGATTTGCTCTGGGTTTCTGCTTTGGTTCTGAACCTTACAGTATTCAGCCCCATGCTAACAACAATGGCTGCATCCAGTAAAAAGAATCCATTCTGTCTGACATTTGTTATATAGAGAGTTCTAGTTCTAGCTCTTTTTTTTTTCCTGGGTGAAAAAGTGTTAATTTTGTTTTAATTTTTAAATTTTTTAAACATCTTTATTGGAGTATAATTGCTTTACAATGGTGTGTTAGTTTCTGCTTTATAACAAAGTGAATCAGCTATTTATATACACATACCCCATATCTCCTCCCTCTTGCGTCTCCCTCCCACCTTCCCTATCCCACCCCTCTAGGTGGTCACAAAGCACCGAGCTGGTCTCCCTGTGCTATGTGGCTGCTTCCCACTGGCTATCTATTTTACAGACGTAGAGAATGGTCCTTTTTTTTTTTTTAAATCCACATGTAGCTACTTTTATTTTGTTCTCACCTTCTCCTCTCAATTCCTACATTCAGGAGCTAATTCCATCTGAGTTAGTGCAAAATTCAGTCACTGCCAACAACCAGCTCCCAGGGCTCGGGGTTGTGCTCAAACGACATATTAGGCAATACATTTTTCCCTCAGTATCAGAGGGCGATTGGGTCCTGGACTCCCAAGGATACCAAAATATGCAGATGCTTAAGTCCCTTATATTAAATGTCATAGTATTTGCATATAACCTATGCAATCCTCCCTTATACTTTCAATTATCTCTAGATGACTACCTAATGCATTGTAAATACTATGGAAATAGTCCTAAATACCATGCAAATGCTCTGTAAAAAAGTTGCTGGCTTGGAGCCAATTCAGGTTTTGCTTTTTGGAAATTTCTGGAATATATTTTTCTAAAACATTTTTGATCCACGGCTGGTTGAATCAACGAGGAACCCATAGATGTGGAGAGCCGACAGTACTCCTGTCAGCCACATGTAGCCTCTGTGAACTTACTTGGCACTGCCTCGCCAATAGAGCTTCTACTAGACCATCTGCTCTCTCAGTTGGGACCAGGACATAGGAGCTATTTGTAGTGGGAAATGAGTTTGGAAAGGAATGAAGGATATACTTCATGTTAGAGAAAGGTGATGGCGGAATCATTAAACACATATCTAAAATACAGATAGAAGCTGTTATATTTGTTTTTAAGAAACATGGAATCATGAATCATGGGTTGGGGGTATTTTGATGAAAGTGACACTAGAGCAAGATTCGTCTCACTGAAGTGCATGTAAGATGGTTTCTAGAAGGGTAAGTTTGGGGATTTATCAAAGCAACTAAGAAGCTTCTGCAATAGCAGTAACAGGAAGTGGGTGTAAATCAGTGGAAGGTATTGGGAAGGGAAAGACAGGGATGGCTAAGAGAAGAAAAATTAGGAGGAAAAAAATGGGCATATACGATAGACATGATCGCAAAGCAACATTGAAGCTTGAATCCCTTATGGGATGGGAAGGAGAATATTGACCAGTTTGGGATTTTTGTCTCTGAACCCACAAAGTCTCTGCACTCTGAATGAAATTCTGGGCATTTTAAAACCTTTTATTTCAAGTTCTGTGTTGAACATTTTTATCCTCCAAATCATTTTCTTCCAATGTGCTAAGATTATAGCCTTTAGCTAATGGTTTTCTCTCTCAGTTATGCTCCCAGCATTTACAAGCATTAATTTTGCTGAACTGATACAGTAAAAATGTTCAAAATAACATCTGGCAGAGCATTTTAGTCTGACTACTCAAGTGTAACCTATAATCTTTCCTTCTTATACTGCATACACACACTCATACACACACATACACACTGATACCAATTTTCCAGACTTTACCTCGGTACCTGAAATTGTAGAAATTTCTTCCATGACTAGCCAAGGTGTATAATTTTACCTTTCCTCCCCGAAGAGAAGACGTGTGATCCATCTATTCCAATAAGGAATTTAAAGATCAATGTTATCCACAAGCCAAATACAGGTAACACTAAACAGTTTGCTGAATAACGGTGACCCAACTATTGTAACTGTTGTAGTTTTCAAAGAGTTTTTATTTGAAATCTAGCTTGAAGTTAAAGTTGATAGGATATGCTGATGACTTGCATGTAAGGAGTAAGAGAATAAAAAAATCAAAGTTGACTTAAAGGGTTTTTTTTCCTGGGCAACTGGGTGAATCATTTTCCCAGATGTGATGGCTTTAGATGCCTGCTGGTTGGCCGTGTAGAAATATTTTATAAAGCAAGGGAACTGGATGAAGGGAGTTTGTATATGTGGAGAAAAGCAAAGGAAGGACTGGACTTTGTGGTATGCCAGCTTTGGAAATCAAAAAGAAGAGGATGCAGCAATGGCGACAGTGAAGGGACAGCCAGTGAGCTGGGAGAGAAATCAGGAACTGATGATGTCCTAATGGCCAGGGAGTGGCGGTTGACCGAAGGAGTGATTAATCGTGACAAGTGCTACTGAGAGGTCAGATAGAAAGAGAACTGAGAATTACCAGCCGGACAACTGACAAGAATACCATCCAGAACTGTGAAAATAAAAGCCTGATTGGAACGGGTATAAGAGAGAGGAGGTGGGGAAGTGAGCCAGCCGAGACAGAGAAGTCTTGCAAGGAATTTTGCATCAGCCCTCCACTGGATCAGGAGGGAAGATAGAGAATTCCGTTACAGATGAATTTAAGTTAAGTTGGGTTGTAGGTGGCAGGTTAAGGAAATTCCCTCAGCAAGTTAACTGAGACTGAGGTGCGTTAGAGATGTGAGAAGAGAAGAAAAGGTGTGAAACAATAATCCTTGAAAGTGAGAGAGTGAATTCACCAGGAAAATATGCTGGAGCTGCCAGTGCTGAGAACTCACTTGAGGGCTGTGGATATAAACTTAAAGTAAGACTCTTCAACACAGTTGTTTACTTTTATCCACATCACGTTTAATCTTATGGTTCCTGTATGGAAGTGACAGATTGGTTTCAAACCAATTTGGGGTTTTTGACAGTGGAAGGAGGTGGGGGCAGGGATATTGAAGTGGATTCATGTAAGGTATGATGATGCTGGACAATGAAATGTAAATCAGATAAGGAGGGTGAGAGCATAAGGAAGATGGTGGGCGATGGAAATGGGATATGGTCCTAAAATATCAAAGTATGAGTAAAGTAGAAATAGAGATACTAGAGTGAGAGTGCAATTTACAAGGTAGTCACTAAACTGCCAAGTCTGTAATGTGGTTTTGGAAGTGAAATACTAATCGGTAATGATGCAGTCGTACCTCAGTACGAATAATTAAATATAGAACGTGAATGTTAGAGAGCAGTTGGTTAACAAACCAAGCAACCATTATGGCAATTGGATGATCTATATGCATGCTGACATCACCAACGTTAACGGCAATAACCTTACTTATAAAATCAATGTCAGGTACCAGTGTCACTGATGAATGGGAGGAGGCTATCAGAAGACTATAAATAACAAAAAGAAGGAGGGTTCATTGATGGTGAAGATTTTAGTTTTACAGTGTAGGGGAGAAGAGAAAAAGTACTCTGGAAAGTGGCAGTAAGGTGTGTGAAGGACTAGACTATTGGTATATGACATATGAGAGGAATAGAAAAAAAATGATCATTCGATAGGGCTTCAGAGAATAGTTTCCAGGGGTCAGTGGATTTTCTCTTTCAGGAAGGGAAGGGCATATTCAGAGTGCCAGAGTGTTTGGGAAATCTAGAAGATGTAGGAGCTTGAGTCCCTTGGGCTCAGAACGGTGTCTGTATGTGAATCCTGGTGAATAAAGTTGACCTAGGACACTTGGGCTCCCTGCCAGGACGGAGGAAAACAGATATAGGGTCTAACGGGATTGGGACTGTTGCTCTCTTAGTTTTGGTGGTACAAGGACAGGAGGGGGATGATATCTCCTAAATATAACCCTACTGGGGTAACTGTCTCATAGTCATTTCTTAAAGGTGAGACAGAGAGCGTTGGAGGATGGGGTGGGCAGTAACCGTCTTACCGGGAGCTCCATGGGGCCTGGAGCATTTGGAGTACAGTAGGCGTACCACTGACCTCCAGCTGACCTACATTTGACTCATTTGAGCAGTGTCGAAAACTGTGGAGGGCCAGCCTGAATAAATTGTCAGGGTCAGGACTGAGATTCTGAGCTCTAATTAGCTGAGAGCTATTGCTCTGCTGTCAGTGGAGGTGCCTTCATTTATAAGGTTGATCTAGTATGTCCCAACCAACCATAGTAAACGGGATCATTTGGGAGAATCTAGGATTCGGTACAATTTCCCCCGAGATGGGCAGGGGAGGGGGTTCCAGCTGAGTGATGCAAGCAAGAACCTGGTTACCTGCCAAGATCTTCAGCTGTGGAGGCAGTGGGTCACACAAAAGCAAAGCTCACGTGATGCAGTGTCCCCACAGAGAGAGAGGAAGAGTGTTGGGTAGGTGGGTGTCTTGTTTCCCAGCGGCCATAAAGGTAATTATGCTAAGCCATGGAATAGCAGGGCCTGAAACCCTGTATTTCCTCTTAGTTTGAGATCCTGATTTGATCCTATGAACTTACTACTTACGATGCCCTTGTTCTAGAGTCTAGAGGAATGATTCTTAAACTTGGCTTCAGAGACAATCACCTGGAACATCAATAATAAATACCCAGATTCTATCTCAGAACAATTAAATTAGAATCTCTGGGGCCCTGGCATCAGTAATTTTCAAGTTTCCCAGATGATTTTATGTATAACTCTGGTTAAAAGCTATATTCTAAGACTCTGATTCGCTCAACTTCTTTGGTTTAACGAATAGGTCGGCTGCTGCTGCAGGCCTCTGACACCTAACTCCTTTCTAGAATTTGGAGATTTTTTTCAGTGACATAGAGTTTCTGCAGACTGGTCATTAGGTGCACACACACACACACACACACACACGCACACACACACACATGCAACCGTGTCCTGCCCTTGTACAAAGTTTGTGATCTGGTGAGACCCAATCCAGGGGTACGAGTACATATAGCCTAGGAAATTTGCGGAGGCTAGATGCCTGGCTGGGGCAGACCCTTGAGGTCTTGGGTGTAGTCTGGGGCTCCCTACAAGGTAAACACCACATGCAGGCAGCCTCCTTGCTTCTTCTCCTCCTCTGGCTGCTGCTTCTAAGCCTCTGCAGACACATTCTTCATTGTTGAGAAGAACCACAGATGGAATGACTGTTATTGGTGCCTGTCAGTTCAGAAACAAGCCATGATTTGCTCAGCACTTCAGTCTTTACCACTGATGTGTTAGTTTAATTGAATTAGTTCTGTGCTGCATGAGGTCATTAAATTTGTATCCTAGTGGAAACGTACTACTCAGCTCTGCACAGTGAGGTGGGGTGCGTGTGGGGTGATTTGCATTCTCTCTGGACAGAAGGTGAATCCTCTCTCTACAGTCACGGTGGGCAGCTCATCCTTCTGTACAAAGTCATTTGAGATAACCCTAACTGAAGGAGCACCTGTCTCTTCAGAATTCTTTTTCCAATTAAACAGCAGATTGGCTATATGCTCTGACAAAAGGATAAAAAGGGTCGTACTTATAAAATGCAAGTTTTGGGGAAAAGGTGTAGCATGATAACCGAAACTGTTAGGTGGATATTAGTGAGTTCTTTCTTGTCTGTTTGTTAACCGCTCTTCCTCCTGGAGCTAGATTTGAAGAAATTCTTCTCACTACCCACTGCTTTCTTCCCGAGCTCATAGAAAGGAAAGTGAAAAGTGGACATGAAATCACACCTGTTTCCCTCCTGGAGGAAGCCCTCATTTCATCCCTGTGGGAACGTTTATGAGATACTTTTATTTTACAAGGGTATGATTATCATTCTCATTTTCAGGTGAGGAAACAGGCTTCAAGCTGCCAAATACCTCTCCCATGTCATTGCTTGTAGTAAACAGCACGTATGGACTCAGACCCCAAAGTGGTTGGTCTGAATCTTCCCAGTTGCCTTCTTACACTATTGAGAAAAAATTTTCTCACCCTGGTAAAATCTATGCCCCTGAAATCTCAAAGCCATCCTCGCTCCACATCCGTCCATTCTGAAATACTCATTTTCCCTTACAAGGAACCCCTTTTTGAAAATCACAATGTCTTCTTTTTAAAAAGCCTATCTTCCCTCCCTTTTATAGAGTTTGTTAAGGTTCCTTTTTTCTGGATTCTGGTGGTATTGTTAAAACAACAGAACCTAGCAAAATTATGTGGCAAACCTTAGCTGGTTTTATCTCTTACTATACATGTCTCTTTTCTCTCATTTTAGAATCGCCAAACTAAAGACCCTGGAAAGCTGAGGTGCTTATTTATATTTTGATTTATTCCTTGTCTATCACCCTGTGCAAAACCAGACTCCTGACTCAAGGACTGATTTTAGTGTTTCTCTTGGGCAGTGGGACAGGGGTGATAAATGACCCCGGAGAAGACCTTCCCAGTAGACTATGACCAATGCCATTTTCATGGGTGACACTGTGTGATATTCTTTGTGAACAGCGACCCTGAAGTTGTACAACTGGCCGTCCTTTTGCAGATTTAGCTCATCTTTCTTTGTCCTGATGTCACCATTCCCCTGTTAATTATTTCCTTTCACTGCAAAAGTTCTTAAAACCATTGTCTATATTTGCCACTACTACTTCCTTCAATGTACTTTGATGACAGTCCTTCAAAACATTCCCTCTCTCTACATTTTTCTGATATTATTTTCTCTAAGAAATTCATTGAAAAAATTTACAAGTTCAGTCATCTTAGTTTTCCTCTGGTGCTAGTCACTGTTTGATCATTTCTTTCTAGAACTCTCTTCTCCCTTTTTTTTCCAGTTTGACTTTAGCCTGTGTTAAGTGCCTGGTAGACTCTGGGTGACATGCATGGTGACGGCTGATTCTTCCTAAAAGTCTCCATCTTTCCAATTCCGGATATTCTTTCTATTCTATTCCCTAAGTAAAAACAGACAATGTGCTGCCCTTGGACCTTTTCTGGAAGGCTTTGGAGAGTTCATCCGCTTCCGAGATTTCAGCTAATGCGCTCTGTGCATGTAGAGCTTATCTTTATTTCTAGCCTCATACTCTTTCAAGTTCTGGCCTTTCATTGCTCACTCTCTACTCATTGATCATCTTTAACTGGAAAGCCCTCTGGTGTCCCAGACTCAGCAGGGATGATGGCAAGCTCATCCTCTTTTCTTCAAATAGTTTGTCTTTTTAACTCTTCATTTTATGTAAAGTCTGTTCAGCCTTTTGTCTTCCAGGCATTACATTTCAGATTAAACCAGCTGTGAAATGTATAGAGTGGTCTATGGTGGCAATCATTTTGCAATTTTTAAATATATCAAATCAACACATTGTACACCTTAAACTTACACAATGTCATGAATCAATTATACATCAACAAAGCTGGGGTGGGAGGAAGGAGGAAAATTATATGTATAGTGCTTTAGTTCAGTGCTTCTCAAACTTCAGTGAGAGCAAAAGCTCTGGTGAGAAAGTGCATATTGGTAGAGCCCTTCTCTGGAGTTTCTGATTCTGCAGGTCTGAGCTGGAGCCTGAGGATTTGCATTAGAAACCAAAGCGATGCTGATGCCACTGGCCCAAGGAACTGTTTTAGTGGAGGAGTCTGCAGCCAGATTGAGTTAGGCGTAAATTCCTTCTCAATCATACTCATCATGTGTCCTGGAGAATTTACCTGATGTCTCTTCAGATTCCTATCCTGTAAAGTGAGGATAATTAAAGTATCTACCTCACAAAATGTGACTACTAAACAAGTTAATATTCTAAGTGCCCACTCTAGTTTTTGGCAAACCCTTAAAAACCATTTGCTGTAATGGCATGACTTTTACTCCTCTTTCCTTTTCCTCACTCCCTGTGACTGGTTACCTCCCATGTTCTAACAATCCGGGCTTTGGAATATATCTGTTTCCTTCTCATTATTGCCATGGCTGGGATCAAGTGCGTAATCATATTGTCATTCATCTGACCCTAATCATCGCCATTTAACTGGTTAGTACTGTCGGCTTCTCTGTCCCTGCTCCCCAAACTCCATCCTGTTGCTAGGTTCTACCTTAATCCCTTTTAAGCAGCTATTATAAATAGGCTCCTCCTTGCTCAGAAAGCACATCTTGAATATATTAACAGGGCGTTTAGCACCTTCCTTGGCACCTGGACTGTTCACCCTTCCCTCTCACTACTCCATACACAGTATATATGATACAAAGTCTATGTTCTTCTGAACTCTTTGCTTTCCTGATTCTGTGCTTTCTTTTATAAAATTCATTTCATCTGATATATCCTTTCCTTCATTATCACAAAGTAGAATCGAATTCATTCTTCAAAGCCTGGTTAACTTTCATGTCCTCCATCCAAAGCTTTGGCAGGTTGGTTTCATTCCTCATGACAGTGCTGAATGATTGACGGTAGCTTCTTGGGGAAGTGATAAGGATCCTGAGGCCAAGATCTACCTGGGTTCAATAGAAAATGATGTCATGATTCGTGAGCAACCTCTGCTATGAACCCAGGTTGAGTGTGTGGAAGTGTCTGTATCAAGTATTGTCTCCCTTGCCCTGCAAACACTGTAGGTGTTTGATGCATTTTGAAAAATTCAAAATAAATAGACATACCTTGAGTTTTCAATTTTAATTTTATTCTGATTATAATAGCCATTTTCCCCTTCTTCATTCCAAGATGAAAGCCAAACCTTACCTTAGAGAATGATATTAACAGGCAGAAAGAATATCAGAGCAGGAATGAAGACAAGTCCTCACCACTTAGATTCGAGAGTGTAACGTCAAGATCAGTGAAAATAATCTGGTTTGTACCGGTAGCTGCAGCCTTGGGGGTGAGTTCTTGGATTTTGAGGCATAAGGTGCCAGACAAAAGGATGAGGGGGAATTCTCCCACAAGACCAAGAGGAGCAAAGGGTTCTTGAGGATATCGATTCATGGAGTCTCTTCAATGTGAACAACTCTTGCTTTAATTTGTGCAGCTCAGTTAAGTGATACTTAGCTCCCAGCCCCACCACCTACTAGCTGTGTAATTTGGGCAGCTAATTAACCTCTTTGAGCTTCGGCTTTATCCTCTTAAAGACAGAGGTCACAATGCTACCTCACAGGGCTGTTGTAAAAATTAAAGGGAAATATGTATATAGAAGACTTAGTATAGTATTTGGCTCAATAAATAGTAGCTGTTCTTATGAATATTGTGTGGAATAGCAATCAAGACCATCCCTTTAAAGCTGTTAAGACTCCTTTTCCTCTTATCCCTAATCTCTGTCTTCACTGTTACTTACAAACATATGAGATGGTGAAATGACCCCTTGGCTAAATGTTATATGTAACATCACAACTACTAACTAATTAACTCAAATTGATCGGAGTCCTGTAAGCAATACTGCTGATTCACTGTTGTTCCCCACCAACTAGCATGAACTGATGATGTGAAGATAGAACCTTGGTGCTTCTATTATGTTTAGTGCATCAAATTTAATAGTGGAAGAGTGTGGATGTTATTTAGAACTTCATACCTTTCTAAAGATATGTATTCTCTTAGGTTAACATAGTTCCTATTTTAGGTATTTGGGGTTATCGTATTCCTTTCCTGACAGTGTTATTAAATACCTTGAAATACATGTTGTTCAGAAACACAGTCATTTATTCATTCAATAAATACTTGGGTATGTTCTGGGGCCAAGATCTATTCTAGACACTAGAGCCACGACAATGTAGGAAAGAGATAAATCCACTATTCTTATGGAGATTATCTTCTGGAAGTGGAAGTTAGACAAAGTGAGCAAGTGAGCTAGCAGACAAACGACGATGCTATAACTTTAGATGTTTGTATTTTCTATGAGGGAGGTATGATGATAAAGTTGAGGTGATCAGGGTGAGTTGAGTGACCATCTTTGGATTTTGGAGAAAGCTGTGGCCACATTTGAACTTATGCATGAATGATGATAAGGAATGTGCCTGGCAAAAAATGGGTTCCGAGTTCTCAAATCAGAGAGAAAAGCAAGTGACTCAACTCAGATGAGGACAGAAACAAGGGTCTAGCTGTGGATGCCCAGTGCTTGGAAGAAAAAAAAAACAACACATGCTAGAGAGGCTGGCACGGCAATCATGTTTGTGGGGTAAGGCGTTTGGATTCTATTTGATGCAATGGGAAGCCACTGGAGTTTATAAAACTGGCAGTGAGACAAAGATTTTATTTGGAGTTGTACATGAACATTGAATGCTTGTAGATCTAACCATGTAAGGAATTTGATGGTTAAGTATGATGATAAAGTGGATAATCACTCGCGACTCATCTGTTTTCTAGATTCAGATATTTTGTTTGTTTGCTTGGAAAACAAGATGCAGGGTTTAAATGCTTCTAGTTTTTTGTTCCTGAATTCAAAAACCTTTGAGCTGGCCTCTATGATATCCTTTCACAGGTTCCCCTTATCCTGACAAGCACTTTCAATGTGGCCATGATCTGCCAAGTTATTTTTTTCTTTCTCTTCCTCAAAACTGTGCTGTGCCCTCTTTGTATTTCTTTTTCTTTCTTTTTTTTTTTTGCGGTACGCGGGCCTCTCACTGTTGTGGCCTCTCCCGTTGCGGAGCACAGGCTCCGGACGCGCAGGCTCAGCGGCCATGGCTCACGGGCCTAGCTGCTCCGTGGCATGTGGGATCTTCCCGGGCTGGGGCACGAACCCGTGTCCCCTGCATCGGCAGGCGGACTCTCAACCACTGCGCCACCAGGGAAGCCCCCCTCTTTGTATTTCTGTCTTTTATGAACCTGAAATAAAATTAACATAGAATTTTTGGTGAATTGCCTCTGTTGTTTTGGGGTTACCTTGGTTTTCCTTTAGAAGGTCTGCTGTGACCCTAGAACTGTTGGCCTGTTTAAGGTTTTGAGTCAGTTCGAGAGCTTGAGGAGCATTTATCATCTAGCTGAAGATTCTCCCTTCCAAGTACTAACGAGGCCCAACCCCGCTGAGCTTCTCATATCAGGTGTGTTCAGGCTGGGCCTTAAACTCTCTGGGTGAAGATTCTAATGATTTCACAGTTGCCTCTATGCCTCTTGCCCCCTCATTTTAAGTTGGAGTTGTCTTTGAATTTCTCTCACAGACTCTGAAATTCCATTTGAAATTCTATTTGAAATTTCATTTCAAATACGTTTTTCTAACTCTTGAGCACTGTTTCCTCCTTCATTACATTTATTGTATCTGTGTATTTTTCTGTGATATGTTACTCTTAACTGTTCTAAAGTGGTTTGCCTTTAGGTTGACCTATTGATTTCCATCTACACACATTAATTGCTCTCTGTCTGCATGCTTAGTCTTATTCTAACACATTTACCCCAAGCCAGAAAAATTCTTCTACAGAGTAGACATTAGTGTCAATTCTATACATGTAGTGCCAGAAAAGTATAAGAATGGTGTATTGTTCACACCTTCTGCTTTCCTTCACAAAACCTAGTCAAATTATTTATTTTTATTATTTTTTTTCAGATTATTTAATTTTAATAGTTAAATTATTTTTTAGGTGCCTCAAAGTTTTAAAAACATATTTTTAAAATTTGAAATGAATGTGATTCAGTTTTATTAATTGTAAACCACAGAAGCTGAGTGGCCCTTTGAAAGTGCATTCAACTGAAGAAAATGTATCAAAGAATAGCTTGAATGAGTTTTGAAATCTCTAACATACTTTTAGTATTTATGAACCTATTTAAAACATTTTTTCTTAATATGTTTATAATATATGGTTTATTTTACAAAAATACTATTTTCCATGTAAATTCACTGGGTGAACTTTGAAAGAATAGTAGTGATTAAGGAAAGCATTTAAATAAGAGGTAATCTGAAAGTAGAAGGAACTCAGTTCATAAAAGACCTTGGCAGAGAAAGAAATAAGTTCTTTGAAAGAACAGTGTGTCTTCCTCTCATTCCTGCATCCCTGCAAAGAAGAAAACTTGTTGGTGATAAAAATGAGCCAGACAGGGGTTCCAGGGTTTCCCTTGTGGCGCAGTGGTTGAGAGTCCGCCTGCCGATGCAGGGGACACGGGTTCGTGCCCCGGTCTGGGAGGATCCCACATGCTGCGGAGCGGCTGGGCCCGTGAGCCATGGCCGCTGAGCCTGCGCGTCCGGAGCCTGTGCTCCACAATGGGAGAGGCCACAGCAGTGAGAGGCCCGCGTACCGCAAAAAAAACAAACAACAAAAACAAAACAAAACAAAAAAAATGAGCCAGACAAACCCAGAAGCACTCTTTTCTCACTCCCCACCAATATTACTCACCCGCAAATACACATGATTGAGGTAAAAAGAACTTAATTATAAGGCTTTATTCAGAAGAATAAAGTGATAAGATTATTGCAACTTCCTTACAAACCAAAATATACTTTTGTGATTGTGTGGCTTTCTACCTCCTATGATGACCATGATTTCAGAGAGGATGGAGGAGGAGAAAGGGTTAGCTTCCTGGACATTTCATGTTAATTTTAAAATTTAAAAGAATGTATAATTTCCAAAATGTTGTCAATGAATATAAAATAAACTTCCATAGTCATAAGAAGAGAGCACTGACAAACTGTCTCTAATTTTATGTGCAGAAATTTTAGTACAGCAAAAACATGATGAAGTATCTAGAGAAATCTCTTCCCCAAAATTATAGAAGCTTTTTTCACTGGAAGTTCAAGGCTTGCTGGAAGATTAAGTGAACTAAAAAAAATCCACAACCTTTTTTTCAAGTCTGAATTCCCATATTAAAGGAAGAATTGACAGAACTAGAATTAATGGTATTTTTTATTGATGCCTTCTTATAATTTTTACTTTAAGCACTTTAGGAACAAAATGAAACTGACTACTATATATCTGAGTTTGATTCTTTCACTAGGGACAATAATATGAATATGATGAGAAAGTACAGGTTACAAAAAGAGATTAATTTAAAAATTAAGAAATATTTCATTCATATTTCTTTGAAACACTAGAGAACTAAAACCAAATCTAACTGGTAATTAGTAAAAATGTTAAAAACTAAAAATTTAAATTATTGAGGTATGTGTATTTTACTGTTGTTGTTGTTTGTAAGGCATAATGTAAGCATTTCATAAGCTTATTTGATCTGCCCATCATACTGTGCTACAGTCTCCATTTATTACTCGTTTGATCAGATAAGAAAGAATAAACCTCTTGTCCAAAGCACCCGACTAGAAAGGATCACAGCTGCTTAGAAAGCCAGGCCTGTCCATTTCCAGCTCCCATGCTTTATACTTAGACTAGCCTCTGCCGCCTCTCTTTGAACTTCCATCTAGCTTTCTTGCGCTCCAATCTAGTTTCCTCCATGGAATATTTTCTCTAGCTCCATCTAGGGTGTTATGAAGCTTCTGGAAGATTGGTGTTTCATTCTCTTTTAAAGCTTTTAACTGGCTCAGTTGGAAAGCCTCCACTTCATCTAACTCATATCTCATTTCAACGTGTCTGAACATTTTCAGTTGTCTCCATTATCAAGATTCAAAAAATATCTGAAAAACCACTTGCTAGTTAATAGGAGACTGGGTAGACGAGATGATTTTTCAGTGTCCCTTCCAGCTCTCTTGTTATTTGAAAGCAAATATACATGGATATACTCTATTTTAAACATAGTATTTTATTTAAATAAAAATATAACTCACTCCTATGTTTTAAAAAAGTCAAATAAGTCAAACATTAAAGTTTCAATGCCCCACAACATCTCTGAATCCAACATCCCAGAGATAACTATTGTTAAAGTTTTTTTTGTGTGGTTTAAAAAACACACTTGTACATCTGTTCCTTAACTTACCGACATTATTCAATGTAGCTATACGAGTGCTGAATCCACACTATTCTGCTGAAAGTCGTAGACTTCTTTTTTGCTGAATTCTTTCCAGAGTTGACATGTGCACAGAGTTAGGAAACTTTAAAAAATTTATGTTAGACTACAGCTCCATAAACTGAAATTGCAGCAGAAGACAGTATCTATTTGAACTTCATTTTATCTGTAGGATACTGAAATATGAATTTTCTAGAAGGGTCGGGCACTGACATGACCTGAAAAGTCGGACTCTGCTTCTTAATGAGAGTCTAGCTTCCCTGAAGGCAATAGGCCAGTGAAAGATACTGAAGGCTGGGTTAGTGTGACTTTCAGCAGAGAGAGATGGTGGCAGTCAGGGTCCCCAGAGTCTGAGAGCTGTTCGTTTCAGATTTGGGTAAGGAATTCTTTTTAAACAACAACAAAAAAGTACATGCCTTGTAAGTGTATTATTTATCAAACCCTTCATATATTTTCACTTTAAGGTCATCTTTCAAAAATCGCCACTGCGCCACCAGGAAAGCCCCAAAAGTATTATTTTAAAACCCTTAAAACATGTCAGTTAAAGAAGATGGTTCATTTTCTTTGATTAGGCTAAACTTTAAACTTAAAAAAATATTTTTTCTGGGGCTTCCCTGGTGGCACAGTGGTTGAGAGTCCGCCTGCCGATGCAGGGGACACGGGTTCGTGCCCCGGTCCGGGAGGATCCCACATGCCGCGGAGCGGCTGGGCCCGTGAGCCATGGCCGCTGAGCCTGAGCGTCCGGAGCCTGTGCTCCGCAGCGGGAGAGGCCACAGCAGTGAGAGGACCGTGTACTGCAAATAAAAAAAAAAAATCTTTTTCCTGAAATGTCTTACATACTTGTAAAATTACAAAGATACTAATGTATTTTATTCTTAATAAATATTAAGAATATTTTTAATATTATTTTTTCCTTCGTCATTAGTGAAGTTGAAGTCACCATACAATTTATGTAATTTAAATTTCAGGTGCTCCATAGCAGATATTTATTTTCAACTTTCTTGCATGTCCAGCTTCATTCAAATTGGGCATTAATAGATATGTTTATTACAGGGACGTGTTATTTTCATGTCCTTTTGAAACCTTCAGTCTAGAACGGGCCTTTAAGTGATTAGCAAATGCCTTTTTGAACCATAAAATAAATGGAAAAAGTGTGGATTCTTAAGTAGGGAAGCATTAGTTTGGAAAAGAGTTCCATTTTTTTTTCTCACTGAAATACCATCCTTGGCATGATTGCAAATGATTGCCACCCAGTTCAGATAATTCTCTTCCAGAATCGGGCATGCAATTTGAAAATTGAAAAAGCTATGTCACTCTTTGAATCATGCTTGTTTTACTTACAGATAATTCAAGCATTAATGTGTATTATATATATATATATATATATATATACACACAGATATGTATATGTGTGTGTGTATATATATATATATACAGATACGTATCTGTATATATATATACACACACACACATATATATACATATATATAACTAATATCTGTATTAGTTGCAAATGATCATTAAGCCTCTCTGTGTTAAGGGTAGATAATGTTAATAATAATAATCATTTTATCCCCACTAGGCAGCAAGGCAAAATTCAAGAAATAGTAGTCACTAGAATGACCTTTCTTCCTTCGCTCTGGTCGTGTCCATACCCCCTTCCCAGCATCCTCAATGTAGTTCTCCAGCCGCCACTAAAAGAAGTTGGGTCCTATTACTCCATGCTGGTCTGGTTATATCATAACATTAAGGTTGCAGCGACCTTACAGGGAGCTCTCAGTATCTCTGTCTGAAGATCCTCACAATTTACCCTTCAGATATACAGCTTTTATGCTTTATCTGGTTCAGCCACAGTGAATAATAGTAACATTATTATTTTCTTCACAGTGAATAATAATAACATTATTATTGAATAATAATAATGCTATGATAATAATAACGTCATTATTATCACAGTGAATAATAATAACATTATTATTTTCTTCACCAGAATTCTGGGAAGTGTCATTCTGATTTTTTAAGGGAAGCAGAGAGAGAAGCAGATTGGTCTACCTTTCACATCTTTTGGAGAGCTTTGGGGGAGTCAGTAAGATGATAGACGTGGTGTTGTGAGATGTGATTTCTTGCCATATCACTTCTAGTCTTCAGTAAGCTTCAAACATCACTACGTGCCTGTGAAGACAAAGAAGGAGGGGTTGAAATTAGAGCACCACACAGATAAGAATGCAGAAATGAAGAGGACAGAAACGTATGAAGGTTTTGGGGATGAACCTAGACTTGACCATATTTTGAAATGAGGATTTGTACCAAGGTTATCTAAATCTCTAAGGCACTTATCAGTTCCAAGTAATGGTCTATCATCTATCTCTCTCTCTCTCTGTCTGTCTATCTATCTATCTATCATCTCTTGGTTTCTTTATTCTTACTGAATGGAATTACAAAATCACACATCCTGAGACTGGGAGAAAGTGCATTTGTACTCATCAATTTCTTGCAGACCTACATGTCTTGCTGAGATATTCTTTTCTGCTTCTGTAGTGGGTGGTGCTGAAGGGAATATTAGGACCTTAGATAGAGACAGGTTATCTTGGGGTCTTAGTGGCGCCTGGGGACCAAACCCTGATGACTCTTCCACACTTTCTTCTCTGTCCTCTCTCTTCCATTGAAAATGTCCACTGGCAGGACCCTTGGTTTCACTAATAGCAAACAGCTTTCTCTCATGCAAGCAGAATCGACACTGGTTTGTTTAACAAATTCATTTAAGAGCTGTCGCTGGTCCTGTGTGAAATAAGAAGCAGGTTCTTAAGTGACTGGAAGAGATGGTGTTTAGTTCTTGGTTTTGATCTTCTTTTTGCTCACAGAGCCGCATGTCCCTGCTTGTTTTCATTGCTCTGTATTCCACAAATGGAGTGACAATTTTGTTGTGTCTCATGGCTGAAAAATGTAAGGAGCCCTTCCATCTCTGATTGGAGCTATCCTCTCTCCTCTTTGCCTTGACAATGTATGAATTATCTTTAGATATAAACTTAAAAGTACTTCCATCGGGGCATCTTGCTTGCCTCCTAGATGAGTTAGGTGCCTGCTTCAGTCTCCTCCCATAGTGCCCTGTGCTGCTCCTCCAATGATTCACAGCCCTCGTTATTCTAGTCATTTATTTAAAGGGTTGTCTTCCTCATGAGACTGTCAGCTGTGTGGAGATAGAAGCCATACCTGGCTTGTTTATTGCTGGTCTGACAGAACTTAGCTCAATGCCCTGTAGAGAAGGTCTCATAAATAGTCATTTCAGAATGAATGAATGAATGGATTTTTTTTTTTTTTCTGGAGAGGTCATTAGCAAATAAAGCCTTGAGGTAGCAGTGCGCATGCTGGCCATCTGACTCAAATTGTGCTAAGGGAAATATCCCTGGCCTTGGAAGGCAACTCTCATTTTGATTCCAAGTCTCTAAGTTTTCCATCAGTGTCAGAACCTGCTGAAAAGAACCATCAAACTAAAGCCACTGCTGACTTGTTTGCAATCCTTTTTAAAAGTTTACCTAGAAAGAAACCATAAAGAAACCCATCCCATTCTTTCTCCAGAATCCACATAGACAATAAAAGCATTTATCTAAATAATGTTTTGGCTTCACACAACATCAATAAACACTTCATGGAGATTAAACTGACTGAAAATCTTTTATACTTAACTGATTTCTGTTGGCTGTGTTGATTTCCTTTATAAAGAATAAAAAAAGTAAAGTTGTTTTGCATTAATACATTTGGGGAGGCATAAATGATTTTCCGTAAATCACATTTTCCTGACAATGAACGTGGAGGGAAAGATTATTAAAACTGATCTCTCGCGATGTGGTTGCATACCTCAAGCAAATATGTGAGGCTGTCTCCATCAGTAAACTCCATGTGTTGGTGTGATTGATGAATTTTAATTAACCTTGGCAACATGTTTTACCGCTTAACTAGATCAATTGAAATTAGTTATCCTGAGAGACAGTAAAATCACTTCTATCCTCAGCTTACTGCAATAAGTAATGGCCTTTCCCTGGAAGACTTCTCAAAATATAGTGAACAAACACTTTGCTATTGAATCTGCTTCTTAAAGTAAATGAGAGGTCTGTGGGATTGAAATAACTTTGCTTGAATGAGAGAAGTCTCCAGACTGATATAACAGTAGTTCTCTCAGGAGCTGGGGATTGGAGTGGGGATTGGAGGCAATGGTGATTAACAGTTGAAGTGAGTACCTAATTAAAACAAAGTGAGGGAAAGGGAAGGAGAGGGAGAGACGTAGCATCGAAGAACTTCTCTTTCCCCTCTCCAGTCAAAGGGGAAAGCTAAGAAAAGCATCTTTATTTTCTAAATACGTATTAATGAACGTGCTGCTGTGTATATTAACACAGAACTTTATAGAATGATATTAATCAGGGCAAGAAATATAGATCATTTAAACAGTTGGGTTCCCTTTGGCACAGCATGTCACGTGACAGTGTCTTCTGGGACAGCTGTCTTTGATAATATGATGCAAGCTAGGAAAATCCCCTCCTGGAAGACTTTGTCCCCAGTGTTTCCTCATTGCACCCAACAAAATTCACTGTCACATATCAGATGATGACTTTCTTTTCCTGGTCTGTGCAACACTGAAGAAGTGCTTTGGAAGATGACCAGAACCACTACTCTGAAAGTTATATAGTCATCCGACCATAGCCCTTGTGCTTTTAACAGTGGGTGTAGGCATCTTGGAGGTTTCACTTTGGAACTTCTGCAAAGTCTTCTTTCGGCAAGGTCTTTCACCTACCTACGGACTACACAGTAATAAAATAGCTTCTATACTCACTCTCCCTGCATAACCTCTCCCAATAAGCCTCCCAATAAGGCAATTGTTTATCTCTGTATTAGTAAGGAGTACTCTAAACGCTCCTTTGCCTGAGACATGGGCAATTAAGTGAAGTTGCAGTTTTTACAGCCCTCCAATGACCAGCCATCCTGTGCCAGCATGGCCACCCAGAGCAGACTCATGCCTGCTTCATAGGGAGACCCCTAGGACCCAGAAGCAGAAACACTAAAAATCACTAGTGTTGTATTATAACTGTAGGCTGATTAAGTAGCTCTTGTTTTTATTCTATTTTTTTCTTTCTGTGTAAGACGGCTCTTGTATGGAAACTTTCCGAGATAGTAAACTATGGAAATAATTATGAGTTTCAATTGGTGCTATTATGAAGTGGAAAACTTGGAGTGGCATCCTAGTGTTCTTACCAAGTTTTGGGTAGAGAAAGGAGAAGCCACGTGTTTCAATGCGTTGGTCCCAATAAGGGTGATACGTGGTGCTGTGTACAAATGCTATAGCTCGCTGGCCTTCAGACCCTTAGTGCACAATGTACTGTGCAAACACTGTGCCCTGAGATACCTTAGGGGAACAGACCTAGAAACAGGGGAGAGCCCTTTTTCACTCCCACCTCACTTTTATTTTCCATCAGCGTTTTCATTGAAGGAAGGTCATATGGCTTACTTTTCTTTAACTACTTGCATTGTCATAATGTAGGCTCCTGAGCTAGTCTCCATCTGGGATGGAGGGTGGGAACTAAGACATTCAGTCATCAATCCAGTCATCAATCCAGATGGAGTATGATTGCTGAATGGTGTGCAGGAAACAAAACAGGATTTAGCCTTCCCTGGTGACTCTGCTGCTTCCCCATGTGTGGAACCACTTGTAGAGCAGAGAGAGCTTGGTCTTTGGGTTCAGACTCTGGCTCACATATTTACTAGATGTGTTACTTTGGAAGATTTATAGGAACTTGTTAAGACAACAGGACTCCCTGCTGTGATTAAGAGTGGAAGTATTCAGAGAAAACTTGGAGTTCTAGGTATGACACATTAGCCTGGTGGAAATGACAGAAGAATAATTCTAGTGCCCAGCTGAGCTGCAGTGGTGTGAGAGGGTGGAGAGGTGTGGCAGTGGGGGTTGAACTGATTGCAGGGACACTGGTTAACACTCTGCACTGAACTCCACATGCAGTTTGCAGGAAGGAGAGTTGGGACACTTGAGTGGATCCTGGAACTGAGTCCTGGAAGTGATTATGAACTCCATCTTCTGCCGAGAGGGTGTGGATGGGGACTCTGTGCTTTCCCTGATATGGCCAGATGTGAGACCCCAGGGAGGTCAGCTCTCATCTCGTGGGCACTGGACACTAGGTTTCTCTTGCTCCTGTATTAGTTTTTAATTGAGTTTTAGATCATCTATCGGGAATATTTATAGAGATAGGTTTGACAGTGGAAATGGCTGTTGCAGAAGTTACATTAGTCGGTTAGCTTCATTCTGTAGTTTTTGTGAAGTCTTTTGGTAGCAAGCAGGGTGGGCATTTTCTTCCTTAACCCAAGTACTATATCCCAAGCCTGTTCTTGTATGGCTGCGGATCTCAAACTCCAACCTCCACAGGGGACAAGTAGGAATATAAGTGAGGGAGGCAGGGCGGCAAGGATTGTGATGAGCTGAAGCATGAACACCTGGTCTAGTGAAAGTGCCCCAGTGTCGTTCCAGCCAGTTTTTCCCCAAGAATGGATACATACTAGGCAGATGACTGGATTTTTTGGTAAGAAATTTTTAATTTTGTGAATTATAACTAATTATTTTTAAAAAACCTGGATCATGTAGCTGGCCTGTAAGCCACCAATTCACCTACCCGTTCTGGTGTAAGTGATTGGGAGCCAGTGAAAGTTGTGGATTCGTGTTTAAAAAAGTCACTTCCTTGTCCCTGGTATAGATCCACTAGTGGTGAGTCCTCTAGAGGCTGGGACACTGTATAGGATTTAAGGCAAACTTAAAATCTCTGAAACACAGAGGTTAAAAGGACAGCTCAGGGCTTCCCTGGTGGCGCAGTGGTTGAGAGTCCGCCTGCCGATGCAGGGGACACGGGTTCATGCCCCGGTCCGGGAGGATCCCACATGCCGCGGAGCGGCTGGGCCCGTGAGCCATGGCTGCTGAGCCTGCGCGTCCGGAGCCTGTGCTCCGCAACGGGAGAGGCCACGACAGTGAGAGGCCCGCGTACCGCAAAAAAAAAAAAAAAAAAAAAAAAGACAGCTCAGCGCCAGCCTGCCTACCAGCCATGCGACCTCATACAAGTTGCTTAATGATTCTAGCCTTGGTTTCCTCATTTATAAAATAGAGAAAATATAAGCATGAGTTTCATAAGGTTGTTGAGATGATCAAATCAGTGAATACACATCAGTGGCAGAGGTATTTGCCTTTGCCATTAGGAACAAGGGAGCAAGGTGAGACGTGGTGGCCCTGAGTGGCAGCCTGTGGAACAGCTGTGTCAGCCCCCTGGGAGCTTTTCCACCAACACCCCAACAAATTTCCTGATTCCAAGGGTAGGACCCAGGTGACTGAGTTTGCAACGGACTTCCCAGGTAACTCTGCTGCTTCCCCATGTGTGGAACCACTTGTAGAGCAGAGAGCGCTTGGTCTTTGGGCTTAGACTCTGGCTCGCATATTTACTAGCTGTGTTTCTTTGAGCTGTTGTGTCACCCCCTCTTCACCTCAATCGCTTTGTTGTCTAAACGTTCACAAGTGTATCTTGTTCTGTGAGGATCCAACATCTCCAGTACAGCTCATGACACATAACACATACTCCGTAACCTTGAGTTCTCCTGGTCTCAATCTACTGAAAGTCTTACCATTAAGTGTGGGAAATACTCCTAAGGAAGCAGAAAGGAAAAAACACGGGACTCCAAGAGTGAAGATTTGGTCCTTTGTGTGCTTGGTTCATTTCTGTGTTGGCCTCTGGTAAATCTGTTGGCCACATGCCATTCAGGAGTATATCCATGGCCTCTCGTATTTCTCTGCACAAATATAATTGAACAGCCTGAATTCAGGTTGCATTGTTTTTTGAGAAAATTCATAGCCGTGTTAACATGTGATGCTTTCTGGCAGTACACAAAGTCAAGCTTTCACTGGAAAAGAGCTATTATAACTTAGCAACCTGAGTTTCCTATACGTAACCTTGATTCATTTCTGCCAAAAATAGTTCAGCCTATAAATAGTCAGGAACAAAGATGTGGGAGAAAGAAATCTCCAGCTCAGTTGGTATGCCATACTCTCTCAGAGCCTAGGGAAACACACACCCAGCAGCAGGTTTTCAGTAATGAAGACACAATAAAATCTATTATCGTTGTGCTAAATATATTGATGCTTGTGAATTTCTCATGCCAAGAAATGTAGTTTTCCTGTTGCCCTGGATCTGACAGGTGCCATGCTGCCCAGGCCTCGGACTGGGTCATGGGAATCACGTGTCGTGCCCCCCATGCCCCAGTGCTTATCTCAGGGCATCATCTGTGTGCATCTCTCAGTGGTAAACCTCTTTAGGCTTGAGGCTGTTATTGTTTCATCTCTGAATTTTTGACAACACGGAGCATGCCAGGTCTCACAGTGGTGCTGAGGAAAGGGTTCCTGAATGAGTGCATAAGTGATACTGGGGTTATGATTAGGCTTTTCTGTGGCTTATAGTTTGTGTGCAGTTTGCTAAGGAGGAAAAACCAGAGGGGGAGAGGAGAGAGAGAGCGAGCGAGTGCCATTGCCGTTGCTAACATAGGCTTTCCTTATGAATTTTCCAACACAAAATACACGTGCAGAACCTTGAATGGACTGGCACTCACTGTATGCCACCTGATGGTAGTGACAAATGAACCCACTTCAGAACCGGAGCCAGTATCTGCGTATCAAGGAGCTGCAGAGGTGACAGTGGAAAGGTCCATGGCAAGTGATGAATGGTCAGATGTCTATGCCAGTGAGCCCCTTGCTCAAGAGATGTATGGTTTAATTGTTCCCAAGTTGAATTCACACCACAGACATCTAAATAACTTAGTTTAGTCAGCCAGAAACATGGGCTGTCATAGGTTTAAATTCATAGCAGGTCATGTTTCTGTATAGAAAGCTGGGAGATGCTGGTTTCACCCAGACACAAGAGTGAGCTTGAAAGATACTGGGGTCTCCCCGTGATTGAGATGGGACTGTCTATTTGCCCTGCAAAGTGGACATTTTATTAGCAAGCAGTTGTGTTTATCAGACTTCCCATTAGGTTGAGCCTATTTTCCATTTAATCTCTTTCTTTGAAAAGGTCAACTTTTCAACAGAAAAATATTTCTGTTCCTTGTATGGTTTCCCTAATAAATTTCCGCACGTTCTCATTTATTTATAGGTCCTTTCTTTTCTCTAGTTTTTTATTTTTCCATCTGTTTTCTACATACCAATTTAATTTTAACATCCCTGAAATTCATGACATTGAAAATTCGGGGTTCATGAGTGGACAGTTTTCTTTTTTTTTTCTTTTCGTTGTTTTCTTTAAAAAAATCATTCTCTTGCCATTTCATCTTAGGATGTATTGACCTTCTCAAAGAGGCATATGCTCTGTAAGCTTGACTCTTGTGTTTCACTCTAATATCAGATCTCCTTTCTATTTAAATCCTAGGAACGTATTGTTCCCCAGTTCTATAATGTAAGCATTTTTCTTTCTTAATTGGTGCTTGCAGTTATACAGGAAGGCACACTATGTTTAAAGCCCATTTGGCTTTAGATTAATATTTTAGCTCTACCTAAAGAATCCCCCAGGAGACTGTGTTTCAGAAATAGATTGTGGCTAAACTGCTGTTTCTAACTTGTATTTGGTTGGTTGATACCATCCCTTTGTTCTGAAAAGGACTTAGAAGCTGCTCGCTTCCACGGGGCCTTGAATAGCAAATGCTTAGCCCTCAGCAGGAAACAGATCCTCCCTCTGAAATGTTCCAGGCTCACACTGAGTCGGTGTATGTTGCCATCAGAGGAAGACAGCAGCTCATGGTCACAAAGTTAGGAAAAGAGCACCTGGGTCTGGGGGTGGAAACTTGAATTACCAAGTTATTATAAGATAAAGTGAATCTTTTGACTTTAACAGACAAGGAAGAATTCATAAATTCAGGTACTTTCGTTCCTGGATAAATCTCATTTCTTCTTTATATGGCCTGCGTTCTAAAGACTGCACTACCCACTCACCAAACTCATGATAAGAAAAGGGAGCTCACCTTTCCAGCTGACTTTTAAGATGTCCTTATTTTATTTTATTGATTTAATTTTCTTGTAACCAATTCCCCAGGATATCCTGGCCTAATTAATAAATTGATGGATTTTACAATCCATTATACAGCATTATCCTGAGATGGAAGTGATAGGTACTATTTGGCCAGGGTAGAGATCTTATCAATAATTTCTTGCCATGTGAACTTACAGCGTCCGGCCCAGGACACGTGCCACGGATGGTGGCCGGAAGAAAGGGAGGGAAACTTCAACAGCTGGAGCCAATATGCCACTGTCTTCTGACCACCATGCTTTCTGCTCAAAGAAACTAGTTTGTCTGCCTCTAAATCTTGGCCTCCCAGTGACTTCCTGCCAAGTCACTCACCTTCTTTTCACATAGCTTTCCAACCACAGATCTAAACTGCCCCACCTTCAGGATAGGGCTTCTTTATTCCCTGAAATGCCTAGGTTTATTTTCATGGAAGGAACAATGCTGCTTTTTTGAGAAGAATGATGAGGAACTATCCTTGAGGTTCCTGAGGGTGGGACAGATATCAAGTACCAATTCCTTGGTGGTAGACACTCCTGATTTTCAAAATAGGTCGGCTGTGTGGGGTGGTGTGTGTCTGTTATGTATTTCTTCTATACACAAAGAGCTAAGCCCACCAATGTTCAGGTTTTATATCTTTATGGCCTTCATTTTCGCAACGTGGGGGGTGGAGTGGGAGGATAAGGGTCTAAAAAATTGTGCTAGAAACTCATAAGCTTTTGGTTTCAAAATGATCTGGCAAAGGAACTTATCCTGAAAGACCTCAGTTTGGGGTAAGTTTCAAAGGAAGGTAACGAAAAGGAAGCAGTTATAGATGGTTAGCTGCATTTAACATTTTATGATGGTGATGGTGATGGTGATGGTGATGGGGGTGGTGGTGTGGGTGTGTGTTTAAGGTGAGAGTGCTTTTTTTTTTGGCCGCACCGCACAGCTTGTGGGATCTTGGTTCCCTGATCAAGGGTTGAACCCACACCCTCTGCAGTGAAAGCTCTGAGTCCTAGATAGTGGATCACCAGGGAATTCATAAGGTGGGAGTGTTTTGACTACAGGTTTTATCATTGTTCACAAAGAACATTGTTCATTGTTCACGGGCATAGGTGAAAACTGAAGCTGGTGGAGGAGAGGCCAGAACTGGAGGGACAATGGGCAGTTGGGTGGTGTATTATGAATGACCTGAGAAAGGACCTGTGTCTTCTGGTTTCTTGAAACTTTGGCCCAGCCCTAATGTTGAACCAGTGGTCATCATATAAGGCATAGGTGTTGGTCATGGTCATCAGGGCTAAATTCCAGGCCAGCAGAGCTGACTTGGCTAATTTTCCCAATTCAAAGTCAATACACAGGACTTCATTCTGGGACATTTCTGTGGACACAAAACCCACATACATGCGATTCTCTATAAGGAGAGCCCCAGTGGAGTCCCGTTCATTGCCTCATGGTTACTTGGAAAATTGAGAGATACGTTTTTCTTTGGTGCGCTGAAGTTTTCTTACTATCTTATTTGAGAAACCCAACTCCATTCAGATAAATTGCCTATATCTTTATTGAATAGTGAGATGGAATTTTACTTCTGTTTATTGAGAGGCTGTTGTACACTTTCCTTTTCACTTACATTAGTTAGTCCATTTAATACTGTCAACTCTCCTGAGTTTCTATTATTATTCCTATTTTATTTCTGAAGAAACTGAGGATCAGAGAGGTTAAGTAATTTACCTGGTATCATTCTCTTAGTAGGTGGAAAGGGCTCCGAGCTCAGAAGTGTGTGTGGAAGAGACATTATTTTTGCTGGACTGTCGAGGGCTGGGAGTGCTTTCGCTGGTGCTCATGCAGTGGGAGTGGGGAAGGGAGGAGGAAGCAGCTGTACACAGGCCCAGATGCACACTGTGCAGGATGTGTTCATTCGGTTGACACATATTTGTGGAGTGCCTCCCACATGCCTGGCACTGTTCCAAGTCCTGTGGTTAAAACCGTACAGAAGAAATTTGTTGCCCTCTGGAGCGCAATGCCAGTGGAATGCAGCTGTCACAGGGGCAGTGATGCTGACTCAATAACTTGCAATCATACCTAGACCCTTCCTCGTTCAGGTGTTTCACGTTCCCTTTGACGGATGACACAGTAGACATGCTGCCTTGTCTCCCCTCATAAGGTGTTGTGAAACACACTTGGGAAGTGGGTCACAAGTAACTTGTCACTTTCCAGTGTACCAGACCCCCTTACCAGCCTGTAAGTCCATATTTGGTCACATTAACAGGCTAGACTAGTAATGACTG